>NC_142348.1:32018333-32329861 GCF_054954075.1 Amborella trichopoda | reverse complement strand
TCAAAGCAATGAGTGCTTACGTCAGCCACATTGTTTTCCATCCACCCTCTCTTTTTAGGCCTTGGCTAACACGGGTCTCTCCCATTTTTTCTCAACTCTTCCTTCTCTCTTGATGTTCACTGGTGCCACTTTCAAGACAGCCCACTGGTGAAGACAAGGAAAGCTTGTGAAGGCCATGAGTGCGAATTTGCAATACTGTGAGAAGTCAAGGTAAGTGGGTTTAGCTTTATGCGTCCATGGGTGTTGTAAAAATATGGGAATGGATTAGATGAAATAAAGGAAAATGTCAAGAATGAATGGGTTATCATGAGATTGAAGTTTTCGTTTGTGCTTCTCAATGCCATGACAGTGTCTACCACATGTTCGATCTTTTTATTTATGGAAACTCATGAAATCGCCCACTGTGAGACTCCTTATCACGAATAAGGTCCCAAGCCCAAATTATAGCTTGGCTAGGAAATATTAAATGTTCTTTAAAAGTATATTAACTTGAGAATGTGAATTTCCATAACTGTGATGCTTTTGCATCTATATGTTCGATGACTAAATGGTGTCCAAAAGGAATGAAATCGGTCCCAAATGAAAGACATGTGTGTATACTCCAGGTTTAATTTTTGTCATGATAATGTTTTACATGGATAGAAAGATATGGCCCTAAATGTAGAGGCATGACATTGTTCACAGTCGCTGCTGTTTGCAGCAACTGTGGCCCTTTTTTGGCATTGCTTTTGACCAAGCCAATGGTATCCAAAATCTTGAAAGTCCCCACAAATTTTGAGTCATAGCTCAAAATTTGTGGGGACTTTCAAATTTTGAGCTATGACTCAAATGCGCGAACATGTACCTGCGCACTATTGCAGGGAAATTTTCAGCAACTAAGGCTCACTTTGTATAGAACTATTGACTAAAATCACTATTTTTATAATGAGATGTGTATTAGCTCAAGGTTTCATGCTTGTAGCATCCTGAAACTCCCCCTACATTGAAAGCGACGACCTCGCTATGAGGGGCATGTCACTGTTACTTATCACTGCATCATTGTATGACCATGCGACGCTAAGTTATTATGATATATGATAAAAGTGAATGCCATATGATAAATTTCATGAGAATTGCATAAAGATATGTGAATGATGCCGTGTAAACTGCACTTGGTGAGAAAAAGGGGCCACGAGCATGATAACGATGAAATGAATTAACAATGAATGCCAAATGCTACTGAGAAAGCTTATGTGTAAATTCCCTGTGATAGCTTATGAAATGCACGTCCTTGGCTAAATGCTATGACATTTTGATGAAATATGATTCATCTATTATATTGCGACGAATGGCCACTACTTATATTGTTATTCACTACTACGTGGTGGGACACTCACCGGTAGTGGATACTGTTATGATGATGGGATGAATGGCCACTGTATATGTTGATTTTGGCCACTACACGGTGGGGCATTTGCTAGTAGTGGGCGCTACTATGATATTTCATGCTATGTGATGGGACACTCTTCGATAGTAAGGAGAGAGATTCCAGCATATCCCCAATCCCGCATAATGATAGGAATGGGTTAAGGGGGAGGATAAAGGGACACACCCTATATTTATGAAATGATATGTGATTGATGCCTTGCAAGGTAACGGCCTATCGAAACCCCAATACACGCTAAGTGGATCCCCCACTTGTCGTTACCCTCTCTCTTGTGTGATGGTAGAGGTCTTAAGCAATGGGATTGGCTTAGCCTGATGGATAGGGCCTCTACTGCAGGAGTAGGTGATTTACGGAGTGCATGGGTAATGATTGAATTTCTTTATAGGGAATGTTCAGCATTATAATGATGGAGTGATTTATGATTTCATTAATTGAAGGATCTGATCACCTTGATTTAGTGATGACTGTCGTTTAAATGAAATGTTCGTATTTTTTGTCTTTACTGGATATGCATTTATGTTAAATTACGACTTTATATTGATAAACTGTATCGTTGTCACATATGGATAGAACCACGACAGATACATAACACTAGACTCGCTTACTGGGCTGTAGATTGATAGCGGCAAGTACAGGGCTGGAAGTTCGTGTTTGACGGTTGGAGGACAAAGCCAGTATTCTTGAAGAACGTGCTTAGACCTTGTATTTGTCTGGGCTTTTTTACCTTGGGCTTGTTTTGTTCTTAGTGGGCCTAGATGACCTGAACTGAATGTAATATTTTGGAATATTTTTGTATCATGAATTTTGGTGTGTTGAGTTTCTCCTTAGTCTTCTACTAGTTTAGCTTATCGCTTTAGCTCTCTTCCATGGTTTGCTCGATTTTCGAATATAAAGGCATTGAGTCCACTCCTACCTGAGTTACAAACGTTACATTGAATCACAAACCTGAGCTCGATCTCCTATCGTCGCCTAAGGTACAGTGGTCGACGGCGGGGTCGTGACACTAACCATAGGCCCCTCCTTAGTCGGGCCGTAACCTCTTGAGGGTCAGAAACCATGTCAGTGTCAGATTCCTCTCTTTGAGCAATGATTGCAGGGCCTTTAGCCTCATTGAACTCCATTGGAACTAGATCTGCCTCAAGTACCAACCTTGGACTTAGAGACACCACCCCAAGTTTCGAAGTCACCTCTCGATCAGAAGCGATGACAATAGGCTCAGAGGGGCCAGATTCATCAACCTCGATCTCTGAAGGGGTAGAAAATAGTTCAAGAGAGGCAGAAGATGATCGAGAAAAGGTAGAAGGTGACACTGTGGGAGTAGCTAATGAATCAGAAGAGGAAGATCTACCTCTTGATTCCAAAATGACTGGAAGTTTAGCACCCCTACGTCTTTGAGCAGGTCTAACGGCTAGAGCTGATGCACGAGTGACCATAGGGGTAGAGCATTTCCTTCTCTTCCATCCTCCTGGAGAAGAAGAAGCTACCTCAAAACTCTCCACTTGTGAAGAGCCTGCAAGGAGAGCACTGTGGGGGGCCGCTCTCGATCAACGCATTCAAGTCCTGGATCGAATGCCCCTCATGACCTGGGACCTTTCGGCCCTCCCTCCATTAAAAGACAAAGCTAAGTTTATCAAAGATGCTCCCAGTCTTTTTCTTCATAGCAAGAAGTTATGGTGAAGTGTCATCAACCGCTATCTCTCGAGGCATTTCAAGAGCCTGCCAATTTGAGGGATAGCCCAAGTCAAAGGTCTCGCCAAGAGAGAGAGTGTTGTCTAATCTCTTGACAAAAATTGTAGTTTTCCCCTTTCCAAGGGTGATTAGCCTCCCAATATCCCAAGATGGGAATCCTTCACCAACGTGCATAGGCCTTGGTCACCGGGACCCTTATGCAAAAGTGGGGTAGCACATACTTGCCAATCTTCTTGGCCTCCAAACAGGTAGACCATGTGGTTCAGATTTTCTCTGGTAGCAAGCATTCTCAAAGAGTCCCAACCTATTCCTTCTTCCTGGTGTGCACTCTGTCACGGCACTTTTGAAAAACACAGAGAAGGGGCAGTTGTTTTCAAGCCCATGTTGAAGGGTGAATCGATGAGGGAAGTACCCTTTCAGCCTGGCACTGTGCGGGGTCCGATAGGGCAAAACCCCCATCTAACACTCAAGATGAACATGAGCTCTCCAATAGTCATGTGAGCACCATCCAACTCCTTCCCCAGTTCATCAATAAAGGCGCAGTCAGTAAAACTCCCAACTGGAAAAGGGACCTGCTGCATATTTCAGGAGTCATTCCCAGATAAGTTCCGAGCCTCCCCTGGGCTATGAAAGATAGCCTTTTGATCAGCAATTCTCACCAAGAAGGGGCACAAAACTAGACCCCTAGCCACCCATACATATAATGGATGAGGAATGTAATATTAAAATACCTAGGAAAGGCTTCTCCCCTTACGATGCCATTTCCCCCCTCTTTGCCTTTGTAGGCTTTCCCCCTAGAGATGGCTCCCAGTCCATGGTAGACGTTGCGCAGGACTGGTTGAGCGAGAACATACTGGTGTCCCCTCTTCATATCGTAAGCTACATAAAGTGTGCCTATTTGGATGTCATCTGCCCCTTCAAGAATAAAGAATTTGCACAAGAGCAAGGTCAGGTAAGAGGCCAAGAAGATAGAGTCATCACTGGTCTCAAGTTGATAGATGGGAGGCATCTCATAACATCTGCCTTCCCCTTTTTTCTTACCATCCTTGGGGTAATCCTAGCAAAAGAATTTCACCCATTCGATGAAGGTTACCCTCCCGCTGCTGGACTTGAAATGAAGCAACTGGTATATCTCAAAAAAAATTTGAAGACTGGCAGGCGGTTCCTCTTGCTCTAGCGGAGCACTATCAAAGATGACTAAGTTATGAGGCATGAACTCATCATACATTGCCCTGATCAGCAGAAGGCCGCCAATGAAATGAAGATCCAATAAGGAGATTCCCCGTCCCCATGCCCAAGGAGCCATGTGTTACTAACATGACTCCATGTCTCCAACAGTACCTTAATAGTCTTAGAGCACCGATCATAATAGCCGACTGAGCATTGAACCACTGTTAGTAGAGAAGCATGCTCCAGAATGCTTCTATGTGACCTTAGCACTTGGATGGTCCAGGAAGAGTACCCTTTTAAATATTGGTGCTCCCTCTGCACAAGAAGGCCGACAGAAGACCATATCAGCCCTTGGTTTTCACCATTCTCTTCCCCAATGTGGGAAAATTGGCCCCAGAAGCTATATTTCTATGCATGTAATGAAGGAGAACCACCCCTTCTTCGATACTTATGTTACCATCATTGTCCCCCCGGACTTCAAAGCGAACTGGGTTGGTAATAAAAGTAACATTAAGAGGTCACTCTGGCCTGCACAGTGCATTAATGAGCCAAATGAGCTCGCCCCTCACTAGACTGTCACCAGTAAATTCACTGGTGCTGACCTCTCCTCCTCTCGAAAGGTTCTTCACATCGAGGTGTTTGAATGTATATTTTCGCACCTTGGGCCCTGGTAGGAAACAGGTCAATAAAGTCTATAAAAAAGTGGAAATTCTTGACAATCTCAGAATGGCCCCAAAATTGGTCATGATCTTCATCAGCACTTCAAAAGACCACCTGCCAAGTTTCATCGTGATCAAACATGTCTAAGCTAGTGAACACAAAGAAAAACTTTTAGCAAAATCGGTTTCTAGCACCTTGAATTGGCCACCATAACTAGAGCTTTGCTTTTAGTCAGTGAGATAGTTGTGGACCACCACCATTAGATCCAGCATGATCAAAAACCCTTATGGGTCAAGTTTTGGCTTAATCAAGAACTCCAAGACAAAGTTATGGGTAAAAGACTAAAAAGGGGTAGGCCGCACATTATTCCCGTGTGACCTCACTGCACCAAAACACCATTAAAGGTGGTTGTTTTTACAGTCACACGCAGTCCCTTTCGTGGCCTATATCTCACTTGTTCCAAGTCAAATCGTTCCCAAATTATGTGAGCGTGTTTGTCTCATCAAGACGAACAATTCGATATGTGGTATGCCCCGTGAAGACTCCTGAGCAGAGAAAAAAACTAAACGAAAGTCGCTGATATGTGAAGGGAGTTGCAGAAAAAAAAGCAGCAGCATGCCTTGTTCGAGCTGCCAGATCGCGACGCTCGCATACCCGATCGACATGAAACCAATTGTATTATGTGCATGAGGTCCGAGGCTATCATTGGTCTGAACCATGAGTACGATGAACGGTTGGATTTCACACACGAAAGCATCAAAGCTGCTGAAAATTTCAGCAGCCGGACTTCAAGATTCCAGCAAAAAACTAAAGATGACAAAATCTTCATCCGGACATGAAATCAAGCTACGCTCGTTGCAACCTGATTGTTACGGCATACTCAGTGTGATTCAATGAAGAAATGATGAAGAAACATCAAGGAACGAGCACACAATTGATCTGAAGTTTCTAAGATTCATCCAAAAGTCAAGTCTCATGATCGTGGTTCGGAACATGATTCATGGCTCAAAGTTTATGTCAAAATGATCGCCATGCCGAGCCCTACAAGAAAACAATAATCTTTTGATCAAACGGGCATCAGAACGATCTTTGGTCAGCCACAGAAGATCATGCAAGTTCTCTCACAGTAGCAATGTCTGTTCTGGAATTCCACACATTGGTTTTGTCCTTCCTCTGTCAGTCGATGAGACCTAGCGCCAATTGGATTTCTCTCTTCTTCAGTCAGTCAACAAAACCTAGTGTCGACTGGTCTTCTCTCACCTTTCCTATATGGGTCAGTAAATTTTGATTAGGTAGGTGACCAAGATAGTCAAAGCAAATAAATTTTGTCGACCCTCTTCTCCTGAATCTTGTTTACCCCCATTATACGACGAAGCTTGAACAAGAGCTCCATGAGCCCTGTGTTGTGGTTACTGTTGTAGAAAAAGACCCAGCCGCTCAGTAGCCATGGTCTCAAGACCGTCGAGAACCCATCCATACAAGATCAGCGTACAAGAGTCGAGTTCAGTCAGACATGCCTGCCTCCAGCTGACTGACCTACGACGTACAACCCATCAGATTCGCAAGCCCTCTGTTACCACTAACGTTGACCTCCAAAGTGGAACGGTCAGCTTATTGGTTGTAAGCTAGCCCGACAATAACTAAGAAGAGCGCATGAACAAATTTAAGGATATGGTGCGCGTGATGATGGAAAAGATCGATCGTATCTATGCTGCATAACAATCGGTTAACCATGAGGTCAATTCCCATCACTCTTATGGTGCACCTCCAAGGTAGCCCCCTCCTTCTACCTCACAGGACAATTACGTCCCCCATCTTGTCTCTCAGATAGACATTGATGCTATGGTCACCCATTGCCTAAAGAATGGACAAATCCTTGGGATACAAGATGTAACGCCTTATCAAAGGCCATCCCCCTCGTACATTGATCAGGTCCCATTTCCCTCAGAATATAAGAAAGGGAAGTTTCTTTTATTCAATGGAACCACGTCCCCAAACCAGCATATTGCCCACTTCTAGGCAGTATGTCGAGAAATAGCGGTTGACAGGAGCCTTCTTCTTCGACAGTACGTTGAGACCCTCGATGGCCCAACATTTCAATGGTATGCCCGACTCCCGCCAAACTCAGTCCATACGTGGGAGGAGAAACGCTTCTATGAGGTCCAGAGAGAGGTTCAAACCATCAAACTTGTCACCCTGACTCAATACCCCGATGAGCCCATGGATCAGTTCATATCAAGATGGAGAAACTTGGCTTCCCGCCATCCTATCCTTATGCCTGAGAAGGAAGCAGTCCAAACTTACGTGCAAAACATGCGATCCAAAATCGCTCTACATGTCGAGGCCTCTAATCTGACCTCCATGTCAGAGTTGATCTATAAATCATTCCACATAGAAAGTCTGTCATGCGACCATGGTGCGACACGATAACCATCTACAAGTTTAGCGAATAACCAGGGCAATGGTAACTCTTGAAATAACACAAGGGGGAGCCAACTGAAAGGAGTAATCAGCTTGACTGTCATGGTCACTGATTAAAAGAAGGCTCTCTCCCAAACTTTGGACCTTTCTAAAGGGGTAAGCACAACAAAGGTAGCACCCCAGGCTGGCAAGCAGTAACAATCGTACCATCGGGTACAGCCACTAGCCAACCTTGATCAAGGTGATTATTTCACCAGGCACAGGAACAAGGTCTACCCCTTCAAGAAGGAATGGGTCCCTGCGCTGTTCCGGTTATTATTGGAACAGAATATGATTCAGCTTCCAGAAACCAAATTCCCTAAGAAACCTGGCCTTGACACTCAGGCGAGTTATTATGCCTACCATGGGAGGATCAATCATCCTATAGATGACTGCTACACACTGAAGGATATTATCGAGGCCTTGATTCTGAAGGGTTAGATAATGCTTAAAGACTTAGAGAGAGCCTTTGGTGCAACTGAGACCTCCCATGTCATAACCATCCAAGAGGAAGACGAAATGCTCGATATCCTTTACGCCTTCTTCATTATAATGCTTCCGGATGACATAATCACATTGAAGCAAGCAAGGCAGCCTCATCACCTTACTAAGGGGACTGAAGATCGTTGGTGCCCATACCATCAGATAAGAGGCCATAATCTTTCAGAGTGCACAAGCTTCGTTGATATATTCGCAGAGAAAATGCGAGAGTGTCAGGAGTTCTACAATTCCCCTGTAAGTGATCCCCAATTCAATCCCCTATTGGGGCAAAAAGGTCCATAGAGCATAACCTTCCTATCAATGACTCAGACTCTACGGAACCCTCAATTCCCTAGTCATAGATAGTCTACCATGGCCGAAGCAGACTCAAGTCCTTGAGGCAAGAAGCAGGCCGCCAAGCTAGGGTTGTTTGCCATCCAACTAGATGAATCAAACATCACCTTAGAAACCAGAAAAATATGGGAACCAAGGGCTACTCGTAGAAGAAACAAGACAGCCCAACCTATAGCTGAGAAGGAATTTCTCAGGCCCCTTCCTCCACCGCCAACTTTACTGGATTTCATCCCTGACATGGTCCTTCTTCCTTCTTCATCATGTAAAGAAGAGTCATCGTGCCCTTTCCCACTCAGCATATGTCCAATGAGGGTGACGACGTTAATATCACTCCCCAAAGGTCTAAGCAAGAGGAAGACCTAAAAGACCCCCTACACTCGTCCAACCCTGGTGATGACGTAAAACGCTGCCCAGATCGGTCTCATGAGGGGAACGACCTTAAAAGTTCCCCACCTTCTAACCCTTCTCTTTCTTTTCCTGCTTCTCATTCTCCCTCTTTTGTCTCTCCTACAGCTACAATCTTGATATGCCCGGACATTGCTCTAGACCGAGAACTCGCAGGATCCAATATAAGCAGGACGCAGCGGAAACGATTTGGGAAGACCCTCACACAAGCAGCATGATTCCTAATAGTTACTAATGCCCTGGAAGCAAAAGCTAAGGTAGAGCCACCTTCTTCAAAGAAGCAAAAGAATTCGAAGCTAAAGAAATCTCGGTGGCCACCTGAGCCTGACTTTGAGCAGAGATTGATAGAATCAAATGAGCAAAGCACCTATTCTCAGGGAGCATTCCACATGATGCAAATTTCTGGAGTAATACCCACCACAGGGTAGATAAATCTCAGATCGGGGAGGACGCTGCAGCCTCCATTGTAGAAGTCGGGCACCTTGGAGTTCCCCAGTCTGCCACTGCCCCCTAATCCAAAGACTAGTCTGCCTATCTTACAGCTCCCTGGGCTCCTTCCTAATCCTAATACTTCAAGCAGTCCACCTATTTCATGGGACCTCTTTTATCTCATGCACCCCGTCTCTTCCAAAACCTCAAACTTCCATCACTCAAACCAAGCTCGTTGTGAATCAAGTCCGCCAGCCCGCCAGAATAAACCTTTTCTACCAAAACCTGCTCCTCAACCCAATGTACCACCCAAATCGGTGGTAGGACTAGGTGGAAGGCATGACCTTAAACATGCCTTCACATAAAATAAAATAAAAAGAAAATGAAAAAATAATGGGCATGGTGTATACCTGAATAAGGGAACGCCATGAGTAAAAATGATGGATGGGAATGGTCACGAAACCATGAGTAAAAGAGTTTCGTGAATAAAAATCAGGCACAGTGAAAACTCGAAAGGGCATAGTGAGCAAAAATGGACGAAAAGCGTGGACATAGCAGAAAGGCTATGGGTAAAAGAGCCCCAAAATAAAAAGAAGTTAGTGATAACCATCTCTATAGTATCGCTTCCCAAGTTCAAGTGAAAATCTGCAAGGACGCTTGGACTAACAAACAGGTTGACGCAGCACTCGTCTCAATAGGCGAATTCAGCCCTCACTCAATGGAAGAAAAATCCCCGGTATCATAGTACCGAAACTCCAAAAATATGAGCCTCAAGGAAAAGATTCTAACAGCCTGAGTCAGTTGTAAAAAGGACTCAAAAGACAGAAGACTCACCAAGATGGCAAGACAAGTCTCATGAGGAAGAACGTTTTTCCCACGAGGCCACTCTAGAAACAAATACTCCAAAGGCAAGAAACTGACAAAGCGAGGGGAGAACCTACTAGAGACATCAGCTCGTCTAACAGGCATGACCAGACCTTTGGGATCGGCTAATAGAACCTGCCCCTGACTAGACTTGGTAGACGAGACCCAAAGTAATACTCTGAACGTCAAAATCAAACCTAGTGTAGCAGCAAATAGTGCCTACCAAAGTAAACCAACGAACCCAAACCAAATGGGAACGATGCCCTTCTACATGACACTCAATTGTCAGATGGGCCTGATTTTAACTGACGAGGCCTGTACAAAATCTTCAGATTCAGAATCATAAGCAGTCCACACAAGGGTGAGGACTTCGACAAGATCCCTCAAAAAAGTCTCTTCTCCCCCTAAAGTCTCCATAGACGGACCCTTGAACAATGCATCCCTCTGTTTGAGCAGCTTAGTCACGCCATTACTTGAATCTCCTTGGCGTTCATGTGGTCTTGTGGCTAGGAAGAAAAGAAGTAAAAGTCGAAGGAAATTTTTTGAATGATTGTCCTTCTCGCTTCTCTTAAAGCACAACATTCGATGGGGCAAGTTGTTTGAAAGTATTTTTCAACACCTTGGTCCCTAGTAGGAAAGGTCAATAAAGCCTATAAAACAATGGAAATACTTGATGGTCTCAAATGGCCTCAGAATTGGTCAAGATCTTTATCAGCACTTCAAAAGACCACCTATCAAGTTTCATCACAATCAGACATGTCTAAAGCAGTGAACACAACAAAATAGTTTCAATAAAATCAGTGTCTTACACCTTGAAATGGACCCCGTAACTAGAGTTATAATTTTGGTGTGTTAGATAGCTATGCGACCACCTCCATTATATTCGGCACGGTTGAAAACCCCTTTGGGTCAAGTTTTGACTTAATCGGGCACTCCAAGACAAAGTTTTGAGTAAAAGACTAAAAAAGGGTAGGTCGCACACTATTCCCATGTGGCCTCACTGCACTAAAACACCATTAAAGGTGGCTATATCTTACTCGTTCCAAGTTGGATCGCTCCCAAATTTGGTGAGCGTGTTCCTCTCATTAAGATAAACAATTCGATATGTGGTACACCTCGTGACGACGCTCAAGCAGAGGGAAAAACTAAATGAAAGTCGCTTATCCGTGGAGGGAGTAGCAGAAAATTCAACAGCATAATGCCTCATTCGTGCAGCCATATCACGATGCTCGTATACCCGATTGACACGAAACCAATTGGATTATGTGCGTGAGTTCTAAGGCTCTCTCAAGTCCGAACCTCACATACGATGAACGGTTGGACTTCACACATGAAGGCTTCAAATCTACTGTAAATTCTGACCACCGGACTTTAAGTTTCCTACAAAAAACTCAAGACAAAAAAATATTCATTTGGACACGAAATTAAGCTACATTTATTGCAACGTGATCGTGACAGCATGCTCAATGTGATTCAATGAAGAAATCATGAAGAAACACTAAGGAATGAGCACACAATCGATCTGATGTTTTCATGATTCATCCACAATTCAAGTCTCATGATCGTGGTTCGAAACATGATTCATGGCTCGAAGATGGTATCAAAATGTTCGTCATGTCAAGCCCTACAAGAAAACAATAATCTTTCTCGGGCAACAGTAGGGACTGTTCTGAAATTCTATATATTGTTAGGCAGGGGCAAAACAGTCCTTTTGCACCTATTTTTAGAATTTCTTTAAATTCAATTAAATTGTAATTATCTTCAATTCTAGCTAGTTTTTGGGTGTGCACTCATGTTTTAGTCCAATTTTATATAAACATGCAAAGTTAAATTGTAAAGGCCTTCGATTCATTTTTGGATATATTTAATAAAATTTCCATTCCGACATGAGTTTGTGAGTACGTATTGAAGAAGGAGAGAGTAGAGAGAAGAAAAGGGTTGGTACCCTTCGAGCAGGTAACTTTTTCTCTCCTCCTCTCTTTCTCTCTCCTCCCTCTCCTTCTCTCTTCTCCCTTCTTTCTCTCTCCTCCCCTCTTTCTCTCGTCTCTTCTCATCTTTATCTTTGTTTCTCTCTCCTCTTTTCTCATCTCTATATCTTTTTCTCTCCTCCTCCGTTCTTATCTCTATCTCATTCTCATCTCTCTCTCTTTCTCTCTCTTCTTTCTCTCTCCTCTCTTTTCATCTCTATCTCCATCTGTCCTCTTTTGTCATAATTGACGAGGCTTTGTGCCGATTGGTTTTCTCCTTCCTATGTCATTCGACAAACCTAACATCGGTTGATTTTCTCCTTCTGTCACAACTGACGAGGCTTAGCGTCGATTGGTTTTCTCTTTCCTCTGTCAGTCGATGAAACCTAACGTCAGTTGGTTTTCTCTCTCTTCTTCTGTCAATTGGTGAAACTTAGCACCGACTGGTCTTCTCTCACCTCTTTTATCAATCGGTGAGACCTAGCTCTGACTGTTTTTCTCTCTCTTCCTCTATCAATCGAATATTACACAGACTGGTTTTCTCTCTCTTCTTCTATCAATCAATGAAACCTAATGCCGATTGGCCTTCTCTCACCTCTCTTGTCAATCGGTGAGACTTAACACCGATTGGTTTTCTCTCTCTTCCTTTATCAGTTAATGAGACCTAGCACCGACTAATTTTCTCTCTCTTCTTTTATCAGTCAATGACCTAGCACCGACTGGTTTTTTGTCTCTTTCTCTATCAGTAGACGAGACTTAATGTCGGCTAGTTTTCTCTCTCTTCCTCTATCAGTAGGTGAGACCTAGCATCGACTGGGTTTCCCTCTCTTCTTCTATCAGTCGGCAAGACTTAATGTCGATTGGCTTTCTCTCTTTGCCTCTGTTAGTCGGTGAGACCTAGCGCTGACAAGTTCTCTCTATTCCTCTCTCAGTCGGTGAGACCTAACGTTGATTAGTATTCTCTCTCTTTCTTTTAAACACTGTCAGTAATGCTCAACCCCGACTCCGCCTTCCTTCCCTCTCTCTCCTTTATTCTTTCATCTTTCATACTCTTAATCTTCCTTCCATCTCCTTTCTTCTTTCTTTCCCTTCTTCTCTTCTTATGCTCTCCTCGTAGCCTTAATTATGCTAATTTTTTCATTCGACTAAGAGGGATTGTGATTAACCTCTCATGGTAGTCCTATCGTCTAGACGTAATGTTGTTATGTCAGCATTATTTGGCCCACATTATTGTCATGACAAACTGACCATCGTACCTAGCTAGTCGGTATTGGTAACGATGTCTAGTAGTAATCCTGTGAGCCGATCTTAATTACCGAGTCCGCTTTACTATCACATCTGGTCAACCTAGTCACCTCTCTAATCCGATCTCCCCCGTCTTCCTTCTCTTCTTCTTTTTGAATGTGCATGCTTGTGTATGTTTATCAAAGAGGAAAAGGTTGAGGTCTGACCCACCTGTTTCACAACCTTTGCCATATATGTGTGTGATTGCAAAAAAATAGAAAACAAGAAGAATACACGCCAAGGGAGGTGATTCTGAACCAGTTTTATTACTGAAGGGATTTCTTCGTGATCTAATAAGGCGCCCATGCATGTCTGCCCGAGTAAGTCCTGAGCCCACATTTAAATTCTACTCACACCGCTTGGTAACATTTGCCCTCAACTTCGAAAGGGGTTCTCGAGAGAGCGATCTAAAAAACACCTTAAGTCTTCCTTCGAAACCAGAGACGTGTGCCACCTGATCCCAAAAGGATCCGGAGGGAAAGATCGAGGGATCTGACCACGGGGATCCTGTGAGAAGGCTTAGCCATCATATAAGGTTTAAGGAATCACTCCTGTGCGCGTGTCACTAAGGCACAGTCTAGTGCCGCTATGTCTACCAAACCCCACCACCGGTTATGTTCTCAGAGGCCCAATGCCGGCTGTGTTCGCCAATGTCCAACACTGGCTGTATTCTCTAATCCCTAGCACCAGCTGTGTTTGCCAATGCCTAGCGCCAGCAGTGTTCGTCAAAACCTAGCACCGGCTGTGTTCGCCACTGCCTAGTGCCGACTGTGTTCGCCAATCCTAGTGCCGGCTGTGTCTGCCAATGTTTAGCACCGGCTATGTTCGTCAATGCCTAACGTTAGTTGTGTCCACCAATGCCTAGCACCGGCTGTGTCCGCTAATGCCTAGCACCAACTGTGTTCGCCAATGCCTAGCATCGGCTATGTTCATTAACACCTTGCGCCGACTGTGTTTTCAAAGGACTATCATCATTCAAGTTCAAATCTCCTGGACTTGTCACCTCGATCCCCGTTGCGTCACCTGACAACTATCGACAGCGATGTGGCCTGACGCACGTCCTCATACTTGTGGACTGCCAGCTATTCACCTCCCAATGACTATTCGCTATCGGTGACCGTTCACTCCCCGCAATGTCTCGATTTTCCATTGGAAATCACTCCCTCACCCACGAAAACCCACTGCAAAACCTTTCACCTTCCTACACACCGTCGAAAAGATACTAGAAATAAATAGAAGTTCCTAGGCAGCCCTCTGTTGCGACTTCTACCCTCTCCCTGGTACTCCAAAACCACAGCCGAAATTTTTGAAGCTCCTCGGCGAACCCCCTGCTACCCTTACCAGCAAATTCCTGCAAACTCAAGTACACAACTGTGTTCCTTTCGGTGCTCTCTTTTCTCAGCCGGAACCTTCTCCTGCATGCCAGCAAACTCTTGCAAACCCCACTCAGGTGCCCTACGTGCTCACTAGAATTCGTGCTGAAAGCTCTCTCTCACTGTTAAAACAATATGCCTTAGCCGTTTTACCTTCGGTAAAATGGTAAAAATGGAGTTTACCCCCTTGTATAGGCAAAGCTTCCCTGAAGTGCCCCCCACAAACTAAGAATGCCTGTCAGGTCCTTGAAGGCCAAGTGACGATGGGCCAGACCGGGTCAGGCTCAGACCCGAGTCCCGAATGGAAGTATACTGCTGCTCATGAATATTCAAGCAAACAGAGACCAAGACTGTGTCGAACTCGGGCCCAAGGCCAGAACAGTAACCTGTACTAAGCACCGGCTATGTCCTTGATGGTCCAGCACCGGCTGTGATCTCAATAACCTAGTGTCGACTGTGTCCTTAAAGACCTAGCGCCGACTGTGTTCTCTAAAGCCCAGCACTAGCTATAGCCGGTCCCAAGTTTTCCACCATGTGTGTTGCCACTAGGCACGCTACCGCCGCGTGTGTTACCACAGCCTGTGCTAAACGCCGTATGTGTCAATGCTTCTACTTCTCAAGCCTACTATTCTGTGTGTTACGCTCCTCATGCTAGCGCCATGCGTGTTCTAGTGTAGCATGTGCTAGAACCTAGTCACCGCTATGTGTGTCCTACCACTATCCCTAGTGAAGTTGCACTTAGGACATGACTCATGTTCTCCAGTGAAGTAGCACCTAGACCGATGCACCCAGGCCATGACTTGTCATCCCCTGTAGGAGTCACACCCATACTACAGCTCATTATCCCCAGTAAAGTTAAGAACAACCCCCATGGGTCTGTTTCATACCAAGTAATTATTCTTGTCTTATCCCTTCTATAGGCCTATTCTCTATGGAGTCTAACTTTTTACCCCTTGGGAGTCACTCTCACACCCGAATCCCTAGTGAAGTCTGCTTTTTTTAGCACTCCTCATAGGGCCACCATCTCCATCTAAGCCCTCTGCATGTGTGTGGCCTACATTACTTTATCCCCAAGGAGTCATATTTCCATCCACATTCCTATTCCCTATGGAGCTTCACCTACATGGCAACCCACAACGGTCCGTGTCGTATGACCCTAAACTGCACAACTATGGTCCAAACTATATGACCTTAAACTGTAGCAAAAGTCTAGTTGCACGACTTAAAACTGCATGGTCCTAGCTGCATGAATTTAAATTACACAACCACTGTCTATGCTGCATCATCCTAAACTCCACAGCCACGGTCCGAACTATATGACCTTAAACTATAGCAGAGGTCTAGTTGCACGACTTTAAAATTACATGGTCCTAGTTGTATGACTTTACACTGCACAACCACGGTCAAGCTATATGACCTTAAAACTATAGTGAATGTCTTGGCCGCATAACGTTAAAAGGCTTAGCACCATGGTCCAAACTATATGACCTTAAACTATAGTGGAGGTCTAGTTGCACGACTCAAAACTGCATGGTCCTAGTTGCAGGAATTTAAATTGCATAGCTGTGGTCCAAGCTATATGGTCTTAAACTATAATGCACGTCTTGACCATATGACAATAAACTACTTTGCACAGTCCAGGAGTCATCACCTTAAAACATGCCCCAACACATGCGCACCTGCCCTTTACGTGCATTTTCACGCATGTATTCTCTAACCGACTCGTCCATGTGCACGTGCCACCTTCATTAATTCCCTAGTATATCTCTCCATTACTATTCATCATTCCCTAGTGAGTCTCGCCTATGCTCACAAAAAGGTGAGCCATCCCGCCATTCATACTCGCCGTCAGCTAGTGGGTAACCATTTTTCACATTCGTACATCATCCATCGTTCATAAGTAGCCTCATGCCATCTCCCCAAAGTGAGTTAAACCACCACCATGCTCACTCAATGGCCTCAACAGACTGCCATCCATCCCCACTACGGGCCAGCTATATGATATTAAACCATAGTGCACGTTTTGGCATCATAACGATAAAAGGCTTCGCACAGGTCCCGAAGGCATGGCCATAAACACGCCTTCACAAAAAATAAAAAGAGAGAGGAAAAAGAAATAATGGCCATGGTGCATACTTGGATAAGGGAGCGCCATGAGTAAAACTGACGAACGGGCTTGGTCACGACACCATGAGTAAGAGAGTTTCATAAATAAAAAAACTGGCCATGATGAAAACCCAAAGGGCACCGTGAGTAAAAATTGAAACATAAAGGTGGAAATGGCCGTAAGGTTATGAGTAAAAGAGCCCTAAATTAAAAGGAAATTAGTGAAAGCCGTCTCTACGGTGCTGCTTCTCAAGCCCAAGTGAAAATCCGTAAAGGTCGCTTGGATCAATAAATAGGTTGATGCAACATTCACCTCAACAGGTGGCTTCAGCCCACATTCAAAGAGAAACATCCCTGGTGTCACAATACTAGGACCCCAAAAATACGAGCTTCAAGGAAAAAATTTTGACAGCCTAAGTCCATTGGTAAAAAGGACTCGAATACAGAAGACTCACGAAGAAGGTAAGACAAGTCTCATGAATAAGAGCACTATTCCCACAAGGTTGTTAACGCACTTCAAGATGTTGACGACACCCCAAGAAAGCCAAGTCAACCATGACCTTGGACTTGTGATGCAGCAATTAGGATTGAATCCTCAGGGGTCTCCTCGAACAAAAAAGAGAGGTATCTTGATTGTTAAAACTACTTGCAGTAAGCAGAGGTTATACCCAAAGCCGGTCACCTTGATAAACTGAGGTACCTTGCCCGCCAAGGAATATCTGGTACACAACACAGATGGATTCCAACCAAAGGCCCTCTAGCAGACCATCCTAAACAAATAACAAAACAAAATCCTCGAAACGTGGACCAACACCAGAGGATACAAAAACCCAAACTAAATGGGAAAAATTCCCTTCAACATGACACTCGATTGCCAGACGGACTTGATTCTCACCAACGAGGTCCGTACAAAATCCTCAGTTGTCAGAATCACAAAAGATCACGCGAGGGTGGGGACTTTTATAGGATCACTCAACAGTCTCTTCTCCCCTTAAAGTCTCCTTGGATGGACCTGTACATTGCATCCAAACATTTGACCAACCTAGTTACCGCATTATGTAAATCTCCTTGGCGTTCATGTGGTCCTGAGACTAGGAAGAAAAAAGTAATAAAGCCGAAGGAAATATTTTGAATTTTTTCCTTCTCGCTTCTCTCAAAGCAAAACATTATGCGAGGGAAGCTGTTTGAACACATTTTTAGCACCTTGAGCCTCTGATGTGGAATAAAAGGGAAGTCTGTCAATAAAGCATCGACATATAGTGGAATTCTCGACAGTCTCAAGATTTCCCCATAACGGGTCAAAATCTTCCTAATCACTCCAAAAGGCCTCCTGTAAAGTTTCGTCTCAAAGCAATAAGTTTAAGGCAGCGTAAATAAAGAAATGATTTCAGAAATATCAGCCTTTAGCACCTTAAAATAGACCCCATAACTAAACCTCTATTTTTTATGCATCAAATAGCTTTAATAACACTGCCATTGGATCCGGCATGGTCAAAACCTCTAGGGGTCAAGTTTCGGCTTAAACAGATGTTCCAGGACAAAGTTATGTGTGAAACATCAAAAAGGGGTAGGCCACACACTATTCTCATGTGGCTTCCCAGCACCAATCTCCATTAAAGGAAACTGTTATGCATAGTCCCGAGCAGCAACTTCGAAGACCCATATCTCACTCGTTCCGAGTCAGATCGTGCTCAAATTTTGTGAGTTATTCTTCTCATCAAGACGAGCATTTTGATATGTGGCACGGCCCGTGAGGATATCTGAGCAGGAAAAAAAACTAGAGAGGAGTTGGCGACTTGTGAAGATAGTTGCAGAAAATTCAGCAGCTGCATGCCTCCCTCGAGCGGCCATATCACGGAGCTCACATACCCGATGCGAAACAAATTGCATTATGTACGTAAGGTCCAAGGCTATGTCTAGTTCGAACCCCGCGTATGATGAATGGTTGGATTCGGCATACGAAGGGGTAAAAGTTTTTGTAGATTCTTGTCGTCGAATTTTTAGATTCCAAACAAAAACCTACGACGACAAAATCTTCGTCTGAACACGAAATCGAGATGCATTCGTTGCAACATGATCGTGATAGCATGCTCAGTGTAACTCAGTGAAGAAATCAAAGAAAAACATCGAGAAATAATCGCACTATCGATAAGTAGTTTTCAAGATCTATGAAAATTTCGTGTCGCATGATCGTGGCCTAAAAAATGCGATTCATGGCTCGAAGTAGGTATCAAATCGTACGTCATGTCGAGTCTGACAAGAAAGCAATCATCTTTCGGCCAAAAAGATGCCGGAGCAACGCCGAATCATCCATGGAAGATCATGCCAGTTTGAGCCCGACAAGAAAGCAATCATCTTTCGTTTGGGCTCTAAATCTCATCCCGTTTGTTGCCACGCAATCGTGACAACATGCTCAGTGCACTACAATGTAGAAATCACGGAAAAACATCAAAGAAAGAGTGCATTATGGATCCGAAGTTTTCAGTATTTATTCAAAATTCAAGTCTCATGATCACTGCTTAAAAACACAATCCATGACTCGAAGTTGATATCAAATCGATCGCCATGCCGAGCCCTATAAGAAAACAAGCAGCCTTCAATCAAACGAGCACCAGAGCAACCCCGAATCAGTCATAGAAGATCACATAAGTTATCGAGTAGCAGAAGGGACTGTTTTGAAATTTCACACAATGTTAGGCAGCGACAAAACAATCATTTTGCACTTTATTTTCTTTAATTCAATTAAAATGTAATTATCATCAATTTAGGTAGTTTTTAGGCATCCACCCATGTTTGGGCCCTATTCTATGTATACATGCGAAGCCTAATTGTAAAAAGACCTTCGGTTCATTCTTCAATCATTCAATAAAGTTTTTAATACTTGCTTAAGTTCGTGGGTGCATCTTGGAGAGAGAGAAAGGACAGAGAAGAAAAGGGTTGGTACCTCTCGAAAAGGTAACTTTCTCTGTCCTCCACTTTTCTCTCATCTCTATCTTTCTCTCTCTCTTCTGCTCTCTCTCTTATTTTCTCTCTCATCTCTTTCTCTCTCTTATTTTCTCTCTCATCTCTTTCTCTCTATTCTTTTCTCTCCCATCTCTCTTTCTCTAACTTCTTTTCTCATCTTTATCTCTTTCTTCTTTCTCCTCTCACTTCTATCTTGTCCTCTTTATCTCTCTCGTTCCCTCTCCTTACCTCACATCTATCACTCTTCATCCTCTTGTTTATCACTTTTCTCTTTGCCTGCACTTCTCTCCTTTCTCCATTCACGCAAGATGGACCTATCGTCTGGTGCGACGTCTTCCTGCTTTTGACACATGAACAGTGAGCCGGGTCTTTGCCAGAGTGGCGGGCCGGGCCTCTATCAAAGTTCCCTTTTCTCTTTTTTCACAACCGACAGAAGCATATCGCCGCCTGTTTCTTCGTTCTCAGTCCTCTTTTCTATCACAGCGCCGCCTGTGTCTTCTCTCTCCTTCCTCTCTTCTGTGACAAGAGACGGAAACACATTGTCGCCTATGTCTTCTTTCTCATCTCTCTTCTATCACAGATAGTGGAAGCACATCGCTGCATGTCTTCTCTTTCTTCTCTCTTCAGTCACGACGGATGGAAGCACATCACCGCCTATAGCTTCTCTCTTCACTCACAGCCGGTGGAAGCTCATTGCCGCCTATGTCCTCCCTCTCCTCTCCTTTCTACCGCAGCCGAGGGGAGCCTATCGCTACCTGTGTTATTTCTATCTTCTCTTTCTTCTATGACAGTTGGCAGAAACACGTCGTTGCCTATGTTTCCTCTCTATTTTTCTCTCATCACAAACGGCAGGAGACTGTCGTCGTTGTAGTTTCTCTCTCCTCATCTCATTGTCATCTATGCCTTCCTTCCTCTTCCTTCTCTCTCTTACTTCTTCTCCATGCTTTTCCTTCTCTTCTTCCTCTCCCTCTTTCTTTCCTCCTTATCCTCTCCCTGGCTCTTCTTCTTATTTCTCTCTCTCTCCCCTCTCTTCTATTCTTCTCATCTTCTTCTCTCACTATTTCTCTTCTCTCTCTCTCTTTTTGTTCTCCTTTCTTTCTTTTACTCTTTCGCTTGATCAGGAATGGTTGAGACTAGCGTTCCATGGTAGTACTGTCGTCTAGCAATAACGCCATTGTATCGGTCAAAGTCACTATGCCCACTGTACTATCACGACAGACTAGCCAACGTGTCAAGCGAGTCGGTATTACAACTGTGGTCTAGTAGTAATTTTAATGAGTCAGTCTGAGTTACCGAGCCCGTTTTACTGCCACGCTGGGTCAATTACCTACTAGTCTAGTCACTGAGTCGGTCTCACCACCTGGTCAAATTCTTCTCATCACAATATTAACTCTCTCATTATTCTCTGCTTCTTTTTTAATGTGCACGTCTGTGTACATTCACCCAAAGGCAAGGTGGGGTCCCTTAACTCACTTGTCTTATAACATTTTCCATGTGTGTGTGATTGCAGAAACAGGAAAATACAGGCCAAGGGAGGCAATTTCGAACCAATTCTACGATTGGGGGGCTTTCTTCATGATCTAAAAGGGCGCCCACGTGAGCCAGCCCGAGTAAGTCTCGAACCCACCTTAAATCCCTCTCTCATCGGTTGGTCCACCTCCCCTTGTTTTTTAGCAAGGTTCCCGAGTGAACGACCTCAAGTCCCGGGTTCCCTTGAATCCCAAGATATGTGCCACCAGATCATCCAGATCCAGAAGGTGACATCGAGGCACCTAATCAGCTTGGTGACTCCACTAGGGACATACTACCCTTTCGTCGGATCATTCTCGTTTGGCTAGTTTCTCCTTTTTGTTTTTCTATTTTCACATACTTTTGTCTTCTGGGTTCTGTAGCCCATCATCCGGATCGGGGACTTTCTTCTCCCCGCATTTGCAAGTGTCCCTAGGGAACAAGTTCCTCGAACTTCATTCCCTTCCTTCCTTTTGAGTAAAGACCCTGGGTCTAGCTCCCCGATCTTAACCTGGATTGGTGTGAGGAGTTACTTAAAAGTCCCTAACTCCCCATCACGTAGCTCTGGTGGAACTCCGACCAAGGCCCCCTACACTGGCAGCACATTTGTTGCTGCACACAGCATGCACCCTATCACCGGTAAGTCGCTTGTTGGTCGTATTGTCGAGGTACATCGGAAGGCTGCTTAGTCCCTTTCTGCAAAAGGCAAACAAATTGCCATTTCCCCCATGGGTCGCTGCAAGGTTACCCCCGACATTCTTTCACCACCACTAGTCTCTACACTCAGAGGCTCGACACATCGAGGCGGAGACCCTAGGGCCTCCACCTCTCGCACACACCATAAGACTCATGGGTCATCCACTCGAGCCACACCTCGGGGCAACCCATATGTTACTTTGAGTCAGAGTCCTGGATCAGACCTCCTAAGGCTAGGTCCTGCTAACATTGTGCATATGCATGTCAATGCTCGGGGTAACGTTATTGCTGTGTCAACCTCAGTACACGGAAGACGACTTCCTCGTCCTTCTACTCAGCAGACATTAGCGCACCTTATAAGGGGCAGGCTTCAACCTGTTCCCTTACAGAGACCTGCTCGTAGTTCTCGGCCTCTTAAAACCTGACCACTTACTAAAGCCCGGGCTGACCCCCAGGTCACCTGTGATCCCTCTTCAAGGGGCACACATGCGTTGCCATCACGGACAACCCCTCGCACTTGACTCAGGTGTCCTATTGAGTCAACCTTGATCCTACCTGCTCCTCCTTCTTCGACCAAGCACCTCCAACCTTGGTACTCGAAGAACTTCCTCAAGAGTACCATTTTGAACCAGTCCGATCATCTCTATCATGTCTCTAAAGCCCATAAGAGAGCTCAAGGCAAAGACATGATGGGATATCAAATCCTTCATCCTCCTCGGCCAAGGATGACTCCAGTTCCTGGCCCACACCGGTTGCTTCACTAAATGGAGACAACTCTTTCTTGTGTAAGAAGGGCTAACTAACCACAGTCTTGATCGCAGTTCTGGTATGACGTCCATCAAAACCTCAAAGTTAATGCGATGAAGTTTGCAAATTCTGACCAAAGAAGTGACCAAGGCGTAAGGGCAACCAGCTGTGATGACCCTCTTCACCTGAACCCCTTTTATCCTCTTCAGATGACGAAGCCTGAGGAAAGAGGCTATGAGCATTGTGGTCAGTGTTGAAGAAGATGACCCAGCCACTCAGCTGCCACGGTCCCAAGACCGTCGAAAACCGGTCCTCATGCTATTAGTGTACTGGACTTGAGTCCAATCGAGACATGTTGACCCCTTGCTGACCTATCTGTCGCGTGCGACCCGTCAAATTCTCAAGCCATCAACTACAACTAACATTGACCTCCCTAGAGAAACAATCACCGTAATGGTTATAAATGAGCCCAACGACTCTCAGAAAGAACGCATGAAGAAATTTGAAGACATGGCGCACCCAATGATGGAGAAGATTGATCACATAGATGCCGCATGACAATCAGTTAATCATGAGGTTTATTCCCATCACTCAGATGATGTACCTCCAAGGCAGTCCCTTCCCTCTACTTCACAGGACAATTCTATCCCTCACCCCATCTCATAGGCAGACATCGATGCTATGGATACCCAGAGCCTAAAGCATAGACAAATTCCAAGGATACAGAGTGTGACGCCTTATCAAAAGATGTATCCTTCATACATTGACCAGTTCCTGTTTCTTTCAGATTACAAGAAAGGGAAGTTTCCCCTATTCAACGGAACCATATCGTCGAACCAGCATATTTCCCACTCCCAAGCAGCATGTTGAGAGACAAAAACTGATTGGAGACTCCTTCTCCATCAGTTTGTTGAAGCCCTTGATGGCCTAGCTTTTCAGTGGTATGCTTAGCTTCCTCCAAACTCTGTACATATGTGGGGGAGATGGAGAAACTGTTCCACCAGCGTTTTTACGAGGTTGATAGGGAGGTTCAAACCATCAAGCTTCTCACTTTGACTCAATATCCTCATGAGCCCCTCGCTCAATTCATATAAAGGTGGAGAAATTTGGCTACTCGCCATCCCAACCCTATGTCCGAGAAGGAAGCAGTTCAAACCTGTGTGTGAAACAAGCGACCGGAAATTGCTCTATATGTTGAGGCCTCCAATCTGACTTCCATGTCAAAGCTTATTATTTGAACACATTTTTTAGCACCTTGGTCCCTAATGAGGAATAAAGAAGGAAGCAGGTCAATAAAGCCTATAAAATAAGTGGAAATTTTGACTATCTCAGAATTACCCCAGAATTGGCCAAGATCTTCATCATCACTCCAGAAGGCCAAATACCAAGTTTCATCATGATTAGACATGTCTAAGGCAATGAACACAAAGAAACAATTTCAGAAAAATTGGCCTCTAGCACCCTGTTATGGAGCTCGTAACTAGAACTATAATTTTAGTTTATTAAATAGATGTGGGACCACCGCCATTCGATCCAGCATGGTAAAAAACCCTTATGGTTCAAGTTTCAACTTAATCGGGCACCCCAAGACAAAGTTATGGGTAAAATACTGAAAAGAGGTAGGTCGCACACTATTTCTGTGTGGCCACCATGCACCAAAAAACTCTTAAAGGTGGTTGTTTTCACAGTCACGGGCAGTGAATTTCAGGGCCTATATGTCACTCGATCTGAACAGGGAAAAAAGGTAGAGAGAAGTTGCTTTTCTGTGAAGGAAGTTGCAGAAAATTCAACAGCAGCACGTCCCACTCCGGTGACCAAATCATAACGCTCCCATACGCGATCGATACGAAACCAATTGCATTATCTGCATAATGTCCTCGGCTATCTCTGATTTGAATGCCGCATACGATGGACTTTTGGATTTTACACACGAAGGTGTCGAAGTTGCTGTAAATTACAGTTGCTCGATTTCAAGATTCTGACCAAAAACTCAAGACGACGAAATCTTCATCCGGACACGAAATTGGGCCGCGCTTGTTGCAACGTGATCATGACAGCATTATTAGTGTGATTTAATGAAGAAAATGAAGAAAATTGTGAAGAAAGGGGCACACAATTGATCCAAAATTTTCAAGATTCAAGCAAATTTCAAGTTTCATGCTCATGGCTTAAAAATATGATTCATGGCTCAAAGTTGGTATCAAATCGATCCCCATGCTGAGAACCACAAGAAAATATTCATTTTTCAATCAAACGGGCATTAGAACAACCCCCATGAAAATAATCATCTCATCCCTAACCTCGCTGTTCTTGTCATCTCTATCTCTCTTTTTCTCTCTTCTTCTCATCCCTATCTCTCTTTCTCTCTCTTGTTCTCATCCCTATCTCTCTTTCTCTCTCTTCTTCTCATCCTTTTCTCTATTTCTCTCTCTTCTTCTCATCTTTATCTCTCTTTCTCTCCCTTCTTCTCATCTTTATCTGTCTCTCTCTTCTTCTCATCTCTATCTCTCTTTCTGCTCGTTGTCTAACATAGTCGACAAAGACCAGCACCGACTGCATCTTCTGTCTTCTCTGTCTAACACAGTCGGTGAAACTCAGCACCTACTGCATCTTCTCTCTTCTCGTCTAACACAATCGGTGAAGCCTAGTGCCGACTACATCCTCTCTCTATTCTCATTTAACACAGTCGGTGAAGCTTACCGTCGACTGCATCCTCTCTCACTTCTCTATTTAACAAAGTCAACAAAACTTAGCACCGACTGCATCCTCTCTCTCTTCTCTGTCAAACACAGTTGGCGAAACTCAATGTCGACTGCATCTTCTCTCTATTTTATGTCCAACACAGTCAGCGAAACTTAGCACCGACTGCATCCTCTCTCTCTTCTCGTCTAATATAAGCAGCGAAGTCTAGCACCGACTGTATGCCCTCTCACTTCTTGTCTAACACAGTCGGCGAAGCCTAACGTTGACTGCATCTTCTCTCTTTTCTCTGTCTAGCATAGTTGGTGATGCTTAGCACCGACTGCATTACCTCTCTCTTCTTTGTCTAACCCAGTGGGAGACACCTAGCGCTGACTGAGTCCTCTTCCTCAACTTTGCCTAATACAAGCAACGACACCTAGTGCCGTCTGTGTTTTTCTCTCCTCCTTCATATTCTTCTTTTTTTTTCTTTCTCTTCCCACTCTTCTTTCTTTTCTCTTCTTCTCTTATCTTAATCTTCTTATGTTTTTTCTTTATGATGTATGCTATTTGTGTTATTCTTTCATTCGATTAACGAGGGGTTCAGATTAGCCTATCATGGTAGTCCTATCGTCTAGTTGTAATGTTGTTGTGCCAGAATTATTGTGCTCGCTTTATTGCCACGACAGACTAACCATCGCGTCTAGCTAGTCAGTATCGGTATTGACGCCTAGTTGTAATCCTATTGAGCCGGTCTGAGCTATCGAGCCCATTTTACTACCACGTCAGGCCAATTACTCATCAGCTTAGTCACTATGTTGATCTCCCCGCCTAGTCAAATTCTTCTCTCCGCCATCTTTCTTCTCTCATTCTTCTCTTCTTCTTCTGAATGTGCATGCTTGTCTATGTTAACCAAAGAGGCAAGGTGAGGTCAATTGACCCACCTGTCTTATAATATTTTCCATATGTGTGTGATTGTAGAAAACATGAGAATAGAAGCCAAGGGAGGCAATTCCGAATGAGTTCTATTACTGGGGGCCTTCTTTATGATCTAAGAGGGCACCCACGCGAGCCAGCCTGAGTGAGTCTTGAACTGACCTTAAATTCCTTTCTCATCGGTTGATGATACCTGCCCTCATTATCGAACAAGGTTTTTGAGAAAGTGATCTCAAAACGTCGCGGGTCTCCCCGAAACCCGAGATGCGTGCCTCCCGATCATCGAGATTCAATGAGTGAGATCGAGGCACCTGACCAGCTTGGTGACTCCATTGGGGACTTATTACCCCTTAGTCGGATCGTTCTTGTCTGACTAGTTTCTTCTTTTATTATCTGCTTTTATTATCTTTTCACACTTCAATTATGGCTTCCGGGATCTGTAACCCATTTATCCGGATCAGGGATTTCTTATCCCTGCATTCACGAGCATCCTCAGGGAACAAGTTCCTCTAACTTCATTCCCAACCCTTCTTTATAGCAAAGACCCCCCAGGTCTAGCTCTCAGGTCTTAGCCTAGATTAGCGTGAGGAGGGACCTAAAAGTCCCTAACTCCCCATCTCTCGCTCTAGTGGAACCTCCACTAAGGAGCCTTGCTTCAGCAACAAATCTGTTATCACTCACAGCATCCACCCTACCACCGGCATGTCACTTGTCAGTCGTATTGTCGAGGTACGTCGAAAGGCTACCAAGTCCCTCTCTGTAGAAGGCAAGCAATTTGCCATTGCTTCTGTGGGTCGTCACAAGGCTGCCCCACACATTCTTGCACCACCACGATTCCTTATTCCTAGAGGCTCGACACATAGAGGCAGAGGCCTTGTGGCCTCCACCTCTCACCCACACCATAAGGCTCGGGGCTCACCCACTCAAGAAACACCTCTGGGAAACTCTTATGTTATCTCAAGTCAGTGTCCAGAATAAGACCTCCCAAGGCCAGGTCTTGCACGCGCTGCTCATATGCATCCCACCACTCGGGGAAATATCGTCATTGCGCCAACCCGAGTACACAGGAGACGACCTCCTTTTCCTCCTAGTCAGCACACACAAACATACCCTATAAGGAGCAGGTCTCCACCTATTCTCTTACGGACACCTGCTCATAATTCTCAGCCTCTCAAGGCCAGATCACTTGCTCAAGCCCGAGCCGACCCCTAGGCTACCCGTGATCCTTCCTCATGGGGCACACACGCGTCACCGGCAAAGACATCCCCTCGCCCCCGACACACAGGTTCTCATGAGTCAACCCTGCTTTTGCCAACTCCTCCTTCGTTGGGCAAGCACCTTCAGCCATGATACTAGAAGATCTTCCCCAAGAGCACCATACTGGACCAGCCCTGTCACTTCGGTCACGTCTCTGGAGCCCACAAGAGAGCTCGGGGCATAGACCTTATGAAAGATCAAGTCCTTCATCCTCCGCGGCCCAAGATGACTCCAGTCCCTGACCCTCATCCTCTGACACACCTGATGGAGACAACTCTCTCTTGTGCAAGAAGAGTTGACCAACCGCAATGCCGATCACAAATTTGGCACGAGGTGCATCAAAGTCAAAAGCGATTGGGGTCTGCAAATTCTCACCAAGCAAATGACTAAGGTGGTCAAGGCAACCACCTTTAATGACCCGCTTTGCCTGAATCCCTTCTACCCTCTTCAGATGTCGAAGCCTGAAGAAACCTCCATGAGCCCTGCACTGTGGTTAGCATCGTAGAAGACAAGGCCCTCATCAGCCATGGTCTCAAGACCATTGAAAACCGGTCCTCATGCGACCGACGTACAAAAATCGAGTTCAATCACGGCATGCTGGTCCCTCGACTGACCAATCTACCACACACCACCCGTCAAGTTCGTAAGCCCTCAGTTGCAACTAACGCTGACTTCCTTAGAGAAACAGTCAGCGTAACGGTCGTAAGCGAGCCTGGTGACGCACAGGAAGAGCGCATGAACAACTTTGAGGATATGGTGCACGTGATGATGGAAAAGATCAATCGTGTAGATGTCGCACGCTAATCGGCTAACCATCAGGTCAATTCCACCCAGATGGTGCACCTCTAAGGCACCTGCCCTTAGCCTCATAGGACAATTCTGTCCCTCACCCCGTCTCTTAGGCAGACATTGATGCTATGGTGACCCATAGCCTAAAGAACAGATAGATCTCAGGGATACAGGGTGTGACACTTTATCAAAGGTTGTACCCATCATACATTGACTAGGTCCCATTTCCCTCATATTACAAGAAAGGGAAGTATCTTCTTTTTTAATGGAACCACATCCCCGAACCAACATATTGCCCACTTTCAGCCACCATGTCAAGAAACAATGACAGACGGGAGACTTCTTCTTCGTCAATTTGTTGAAACCCTTGATGGCCCAGCTTTTCAGTGATATGCTTGATTCCCTCCAAACTCAGTACATACATGGTAGGAAAAGGAGAAACTGTTCTATCAGCTCTTCTATGAGGTCGAGAGAGAGGTCCAAACTATTGAGCTTCTCACCCTGACTCAAGACCCCGATGAGCCCGTGGACCAATTCATATCGAGATGGAGAAATTTAGCTGCTCGTCATCCTAATCTTAGGCCCAAGAAGGAAGCAGTCCAAACTTGTGTTCGGAATATGCGACTAAAAATTGCTCTACATACCGAGGCTTCTAATCCGACTTTCATGTCAGAGCTGATCTCTAAATCAGTTAGCATAGAAAGTTTGTCGCACCACCACAGTGGGTCACAACAACAACCTACAAGCTCTGGGAACAGTCAGGGCAATGGTAGCTCTCAGAACAACACACGGGGCAGCCAATAAAAAGGAGTAATTAGTGCAGCCGTCACTATTAATGATCCGAAGAAGTATCCCTCCCAGAATTTGGACCTCTCCAAAGGGGTGAGCACAGCAAAAACAGCTCCCTAGGTAAGCAAGCAACAACAATCGTACACCCGAGTACCCACGTCGACTAACCTTGATTGGGTGATTATTTCACCAGCCAGAGGAATAAGGTCTACCCCTTCGAGAATGAATGGGTCCCTGCACTGTTCCGGTTATTATTAGAACAAAATATGATTCAGTTTCAAGAAGCCAAGTTCTCTGAGCAAGCAGGCCTTGACACTCGGGAAAATTATTGCGCTTATCATAGAAGGATCAATCATCCCACAGATGACTGCTACACGATAAAAGATATTATCAAGGCCCTGATCCAAAAGGGTCAAATAAAGATCGAAGACTTAAAGAAGGCCTTTTGGGCAACAGAAGCCTCCCATGCAGTAACCATCCAAGAATAAGACAAAGGCCCTAGTATCCTTCACGCCTTCTTCGTTAAATGCTTCACGAAGGCATAATCACACCAAAGCTCGCAAGGCAACCCCGACACCCTGTACAGGGGACTAAGGATGGTTGGTATATCACTAGATAAGAGGTCACTACCTGTGGGAAAACACTAGTTTCCATGACATATTGGCAAAGAAAATTCGGGAATGTTAGGAGTTTTACGACGTTCCAGTAAGTTATCCCCAAGCCATTGTGCCATCAGTGCAAGAGGAGGACCTCCCAATACAAGGCCTTCCTGACAATGATTCGAACATTGCTAAACCCTTGGCTTCCCATCCATGGATAGTCCACCACGGGCGAAGAAGACTCAAGTCCTTGTGCCAAGAAACAGTTCATCAAGCTAAGGTTGTTCACAAGCCTAGTAAGATGAATCAAACATGTCCTTAGAAAACCGGAAGGAGACGGGCACCAAGGCCTGGTTGCCGAAGAAACAAGATGATTCAACCGCTAGTTGAGCAGGAATTTCTCAAGCCCCTTCCCCCACTGCCAACTTTACTGTTTTTTATCCCTGACACGATCCTCCCTCTTTCTCATCGAGAGGACCTCTCAGAGTCATCTTCAACTCAGAGCACGTCCAATGAGGGTGACGACATTAAACGCACTCCCCAATGGTCTAAGCAAGGGAAAGACCTAGAGATGTCTTGCACCCGTCCAATCCTGGTAATGACGTAAAAAGCTGCCTATATCGGTCCGATGAGGGAATGACCTGAAATATCCCCCACTTTCTGACCGTGCTCCTTCTTCTTCTTTTACTTCTCGTCTTTCTTCTCCCATGTCTCCTACATATACAACCTTGAAATGCATGGACTTCGAGGCTCTTAACAGAGAATTCGAAGGGATCAACATAAGCAGAACGCAACGGAAACGATTGAGAAAGACTCTGGCACAGGTAGCAAGATTCCTAGTAGTTGCTGATGCCCTGGTAGCTAAAGCTAAGGCAGAGCCACCTTCTTCAAAGAAGCACAAAAATTTGAAGCCAAGGCCCCTTGAGCTTAACCTTGAGCAGAGACTGAGAGAGTTTATTCTCAGGAAGCTTGCCACATGGTACAAGTTTATGAAGCATCAGCCAGTGCGGGGCAAACACTGATGCCTGATAGGATTTCTAGTGCAAATACCGTGTGATTCATACGAGGACGCTTTTCGCATCACCATCACTGACCCTCAATTTCCCTATAATTTTTTAGACAAGCTATTACAGCCTGATAGGCTTTCCACGTTTGAAATTGACCTTTCCGTCCCCCAGTTCGAGAAAGGTGCATAAATCATGATCTACTCTAGAGCCCTATTGGAAGCAGAGATGTCAAGATCATGGGTCTCTGCACTTGAAGTTGATGAAAAGTCCTCTGAAGACAATGAGGAAGAGTTGCAAGAATCCCCATTAGAATGGGAAGAAGGCGGTCAAACTACTGCTAACGAGCTTGAAGAAATAAATCTAAGAGATGAGGCCGTCCTTAGGCCTACTTTTATCTCGCCAAATATGTCCCCAAAAGAGAGAAAATTTCACTACTTTCTTACGAGCAAATCGATACGTCTTTGCATGGCATTACCATGAGATGCCTGATTTCGACCCTCAGGTCGCAATTCGCCGTCTTGGCATTGATCCCACTGTCAAGCCCATCAAACATAAATCTCGAAGGTTCAAGCCTGACCTTAAGATGTCGATAGACATCGAGGTGACCAAACTCAGACAAGCAGACTTTTTTCGTGAAGTCAAGTACCCGAAATGGCTTGCAAATGTCATTTCAGTCAAGAAGAAGAACCGTCAAATTAGGGTCTGCATTGACTTCTGCGACCTCAATACCACTTGTGCCAAGGATGACTTCTCGTTGCCATTCACCAAGATGCTCATCGACTCAACGGCTTGCTATCAAATATTTTCCTTCATGGATGGGTACTTTGGGTATAACCAGATACGGATGGCACCGAAAGATGAAGAAGCCACTGTGTTCTTAACTTCAAAAGGGCTCTTTTATTACACGATGATGCCTTTCGGATTAAAGAACACTGGTGCCACATACCAAAGAGCGATGACCACCATCTTGAAAGACATGATGCATAACGAGGTAGAGTGTTATGTAGATGACTTGGTAGTAAAATCTGAGGAGAAGGATTCTCACATGAAAGACCTTGAAAAGGTATTTGAGCGACTATGTCTTCATCAACTTAAAATGAACCTGATGAAATGCACTTTCGGTGTGCATTCAGGAAAGTTCTTGGGATTAATAGTCAGACATCGAGGGCTTGAGATTAAGCTAGTCAAAATCAAGGCAATCCAATAAATGTCGTCACCAACTACACTTCGAGAACTGCGCTCCGTTTTAAGGAAGCTGACGTACATTCACCAGTTCATTTCAAATCTTTAAGGTCACTGTAAACCCTTCACACACCGTTTAAAGAAGGATACCCCATTCATTTTGGATGAAGCATGTCAGGCAGCTCTTGATGGCATCAAACAATATTTACTCAACCCTCCACGACTCTCTACACTTGTGTTGGGAAAACCCCTTATCCTATATGTGACTACTTTGCATGAGTCACTCGAGGCATTGTTAGCACAAAACAATGACAAGGGAAGAGAAACAACATTGTATTATCTCAGTCGTAGGATGCACGGGGCTAAGAAGAATTATCTCCCTATTGATAAGATGTGCTTGGCTCGGAACTTTGCAGTACAAAACTCCGCCATTACTTGCTTGATCATGAAGTGAAACTTATATCAAAAGTAGATCCTGTAAAATTTCTCATGACACGTCCATGCTTGTCGGGACGCCTTGCTAAGTGAGCATTATTGCTGATGGAATTTGACATCACGTATGTCCCACAGAATGCCATCAAGGGCCAGGCCTTGGCTGACTTTCTCGCAGCACACCCCATACCGGCAAAATATCCTCTATCAAGTGACCTCCTTGATGAAGAAGTGCTATGTGCTGACCTTGCTCATGCGTGGGAATTGTACTTCAACGGAGCGTTCCAATCAAATCGAGGAGGCATTGGAGTAGCATTCCTGACTCCGGGAGGGGAGTATTGCCCCTTTCTTTCTCTCTCACTCAGGCTAGTTCTCATAATGAGGCAGAATATCAAGCCCTTATAATCGGGTTGAAGATAGCCTTCGACCACGACTTGAAGCAGCTCAAGATATATGGTGACTTTGAGTTGGTTATCCGAAAACTCAAAAGGATCAATGATGTGAGAAAAGACATTCTCAAACCATATCACCATACTGCAAAATCGTATATGGCCCAGTTTGAGGACGTATCCTTGAGTCACGTCCTCAGGAGGCTAAACTCGCACGCTGATGCACTTGCGAAACTCGGCACTACAATTCAGTTGTCCTCATCAGGACCCATGCTTGTTTGAGTGGCAGAATGGAGACACATTGAACTAAGAACCAAGCTCGACGCGGATGACGAGAAAAATCTTTTCTTGAAGTGTCCTCCTTATCATTTGAAATGCTTCTATCTGCTAAGGAAGTAATTATGGCTAAACAAGAAATGGCACGGAGTCACGGAGCTAAGGGTCGAAACCAAGAACCAGAATTCTTTGACCCAATATGAGCAAAAATTGAACAGGTAGAATATTGGAGAGAGCCCATCACTAGTTTCCTAAACCATGGCAGGCTCCCGGAAGATCGTATCGAACCCAACAGCGTACATCGAATATCTACCAAGTGTACCCTCCTTAAAGGAGATGCTCTCTTCAGACAGTTGTTTGACATTATTTTTCTTAGATGTGTGAACATCCAAGAAGCAAATAAGGTGTTAGAAGAAGTACACTCAAGCATTTGTGGACTACATGAGTTTGGTCCCAAGCTCTATGAACGAATACACTGGTTGGGATACTATTGGCCTTCCATGATCGTCGATTCCTTAAACTATGTTAAAAAGTGCCAAGTGTGCCAAATACACTCAAGCTTGTTCACCAACCTCCACAGCCCTTACACCTTATAGTGGCATCCTGGCCCATCTCACAATGGGGTATGGAAATTGTAAGGCCCATTGACCCTCCTTCGACAATGGTTCATGTTTTCATTCTAGCTGCAACAAACTATTTCTCCAAGTGGGCTGAAGTGGTCCCCCATAAGCAAGTTCTTGGGAACACAATGACTAACTTCGTTCGACATCACATTATATACCGGTTTAGGGTCCCTGTCTGGATTATATCTGACAATGGTCCCCAGTTTTGGAGCCACCATATTGATCGCTTGGTCAATCAGATTGGTTTTGAGTAGAAGTACTCGACTATGTACCACCCTAGGGTGAATGGCTTAGCTGAGGCCTTCATAAGACTCTGTGCACTGTTTGACAAAAATCAGTGTCAAAGGCAAAAAAGAACTGGCATGAGAAGCTTCTTGAAGCACAATGGGCTTATCGTACTACTACGCGAAATGCTACTGATTCCACTCCTTGTTCTCTAGTCTAGGGGGGTGAAGCAGTTTTACCTCTCGAAATTCAAATCCATTCACTGCGAGTTGCTATTCACCAAGGAATAACCGAAGATAAGAGAGACAAGCTTTGGTATTAAGAATTGAATGCACTCGATGAAAGAGGCTATAGGCTCAGCAAAACGTTGAACTCATCCAAGAGAGAATGAAGAGGTATTTTGACAAGTCCGTCAACGTCCGCTCATTCACCTGTGGCGATCTAGTTCTAGCTGTCAAGAGGCCTATTGTTATGCATGGTTGGCGTAAAGGGAAGTTTGAACCCAAGTGGGAAGGTACCTTTATAGTTAAAAAAGTCTTGCATACTGGCACATCCTTAAAGAGTGGAGGCAATGCCCCCTATCAATGGGCGATACCTAAAGAAGTACTACCCATGATGCATATTCAAAGAAAAGATACTAAACACAAAAGTATGCAAGATAGTTCAAACAAATTCTAAGTCTTTTTATTGCAGTAAATACTAATTAGAAGTTACAAGCTAAAAAGCCAATTATTAGGGAGATTACAAGTCTCTTGCATTTGAGGAAAATAAAACATTTGACACCAAAAGTGTTGCGATCTGAGGATAAGAGGACGATTACAAACCAAAACCTGCAATGTTGCTCTGACATTTGAGGATAAGAGGATGGTTAAAAATAAAAAATAACTTGTGATGTTGCTCTAGCATCTGATGATAAGAGGACTGTCACAGGCCAAAAGAAAATACTCTCCTCATGAAGAAGAAGAAAAACCACTTAGAGAATTTAGCTTTAACTCATCGGATGAGTAAGAGGATGGTTACAGGCCAAAAGATGAAGCAAAACCACTTGTAGAGGTTATCTTCAGTTCATCTGACATGTATATCAAAATACAAGCCAGAGATCTCATCTGACGTGTATATCAAACATATAAGGTAGAATTCATTTGACGTGTGTATCCCAAATATAAAAAGTAGGTTCTCTGGCAAGGAATTGGCCTATCGTGGTTGGCATACCCTGTTCACAGTGGATGCCCTTCCACAGAACAACATGGACTTCATTGTTGTGCTGGAGGACTTGGCTTCCAACAGGTATTACAAGCCATGCCTTACCATCATTCACCACCCTTTGTTGAACCCATGATCATCATCGTACATAGCTCATCATGGAGTGCCGCAATTCCCGCATGTAACTTACTGCCACATGCGAGCAGCATTGTGCACGTCACGACGTGCCACCTGTGTTGATGAGTGACGTCCGAAGCTAATGCCGACTAGGATCCCAACTCTTAGCGTCGACTGCCTTCTTGAGGATCAGCGTTGACAGTGTGAGCTCTGATTATACCTCTAACTATCAGCACCGGTTGTGTCAGCGCCGGCTGTGCCTCTGTCGTGACTATTTGCCTCCCAAGACTCCTCATTTTCAGGGCTTAAGTACCTTCACCTTTCCAATGATTGCACGATTTCCAAGCACAACCGTTCACCTCCTGCGACGGTTCACCTGTTGTGACCGTTTGTCTTTCCCTGACCTTTCGGTTTCCCATTGGAACTCCTTTTTTGTTGATGGAAAACCAACAAAGGTCCACCTCCTATGACTGTTCAATCCCTGACCCTTCGGTTTCTTGCCAGAACTTCTCCTACACGGCCGGAAACCCACTGTGAAACTTTCCCTGCCTACGCCTTGGCAAAAAAGTCACCAAAAACAATGCTAAGAAGCCTCTCCAATGCTACAAATTGTCGGTAATACTTACTTAAACCACTGAAAAACTTCCCAAAACTTGTGAAAATGCCCACTGCACTTCCCACCTCTTCTACCCTCGAAGACCACGGTCAGCGTTCTTCTGCTTCTCGAAAAAACCCCTATGCTAAACAAGAAAACTCTTGCAACTCCACCAATCCCCGACAAAAACTTGTACTTAGCTTGTCGGAACACTTGATCTCTTGTCAAAAACTTGCCGGAATCCCACTTCTTGCCGGACCTTCTACTGGGCACCCTCTACTGTTAAAATTTTTAACTTTTTTTTACCTTCGGTGAAAAAGTGAAGGAAAATGAGGTTTCGCCCCCTTATATAGCCAACACTAGCCCCCCCACAAACTAGGAATCCTAGTCACGTCCAAGGAAAGCCAAACGATGATGAGTGGGGTCGAGCTTTGACCTGAGGCCCGAGGTAACTCTCACTACTTCCTCAATATTCCAACGAACAGGCTGGACCAGGTCGGGCTTTGACCCGAGGCTTGAGGCAACTCTCATTGCCACCTGTAAAATTCCAAAAAAAGTGGACCGGGTCGGGCTCGAGTAATGGCTCAAATATTAGTCCATACCCAGCGCCGGCTACATGGTCAAAGGTACCTAGCGTCGGCTGTGTTTCAACAACCACAGCGGCAGCTTGTATGCTCGACAACTCAGCGTCAGCTGTTTTGAAGCACGTGCTGCCCTCAGCCCCGGCTGTATTTTTAATAATCTAGCGCTGGCTGTGTTTTTAACCTTTCAGTGCCGACTGACTGGTTAAGAAGCACTATTAGGCGTCTTCAACACCAGTTGCGTTTTCAAAGACTTAGTGCCGGCTATGTGTTTAAGAGATAATGGTAGCTGCATCTGGCGTAGGCCATACTTTAAACACCCTATTGTTGCCTACTCCAAGCCAAAGCCGTGTGGGTCATATTATTATTATCCCTAGTGAAGTTGCACCTTGACTCTGACTTATTATCCCTTGCAAACTGGAACCCAGATCGACCAAACTCAGGTCATGACTTCTTATTCCCAGTAAGAGTGCCATATGCATACTATTATCCCTAGTGGAGTTTGGGTCATTTTTACTCCTACAATCCCTAGTGGTCTGCCTCATGCTTATAAAAGACCCACATTTGTCCCCTCTTCCCTAATAAGGTCAGCTTTCTTATCTGAATACCTCATCGGTCCTACCTAATTTATCCCCAGGGAGTCAGATTGCTGCCCATAGACCTAGTCCTTGTGGAGATTCACCTACTTGGTGACCCACACAATGGTCTAAATGCAGGACCCTAAATTACATGGTCCAAACTATATGACCTTAAACTATGGCGATCGTCTAGATGCACAACCCAAAACTGTATGATCCAAATTATATGATTTTAAACTGTAGCAGAGGTCTAGTTTCATGACCTTATATTACATGGTCCTAGTTGTATGGCTCTAAACTCTATAACCACGGTCCAAACTATATGACCTTAAACTGTAGCAGAGGTCTAGTTGCACGACCTTAAATTGCACGGTCCTAGTTATATGAATCTAAACTACATAACCATGGTGCAAACTATAGAACCTTAAATTGTAGCGAAGGTCTAGTTGCACAACCTTAAACTCCCCGGTCTTAATTGTCTCATGATAAAGAAGGAAGCAGGTCAATAAAGCCTATAAAATAAGTGGAAATATTGATAGTGTCAAAATTGCCCCAGAATTAGTCAAGATCTTCATCATCACTCCAGAAGACCGCTTGCCAAATTTTATTGCGATCAGACATGTCTAAGGCATTGAACACAAAGTAATAATTTCAGAAAAAATGGCCTCAACACCTTGAAATGACTCTGTAACTATAACTATACTTTGATGAGTCAAACAGTTGTGGGACCACCACCATTATATCCGGCAAGGTCAAAAACCCCAATGGATCAAGTTTCGGCTTTTTCAGTGTCACAGGCAGTGAATTTTTTTCACAGTAATAAGCAGTGAATTTCGGGGCCTATAACTCACTCAAACCGAGTCGAATCGCGCTGAAATTTGGTGAGCGTGTTCGTCTCATCGACACAAGAGTTTTGATATGTGGTACGCCCCGTGATGATTCTCGGGCAGAGAGAAGTTGTTGATCCAAGAAGTAAGTTGCAGAAAATTCAGCAGCAGCAAGCCCCACTCCGGCTGCCAAATCACAACGCTCGCATACCCTATCGACACGAAGCTCATTGCATTATGTGCATAAGGTCCGAAGCTATCTCTGGTCCGATCCCCGTATATGTGAACAATTGGATTTCACACACGCAGGCGTTAAATGTGCTATAAATTATGACCACCGGATCTCAAGATTCCAGCCAAAAATTCAAGACGACGAAATCTTCATACGGACATGAAATCGAGCCGCGCTTGTTGAAACGTGATCATGACGGCATGCTCAGTGTGATTCAATGAATAAACTGAAGAAAAATATTAAGAAACGAGCACACAATCGATTCAAAGTTTTCAAGATTCAAGCAAATTTCAAGTTTCCTGATCATGGCTTAAAAACATGATTCATGGCTCGGAGTTGGCATCAAATCGATCTCCATGTCGAGCCCCACAAGAAAATAATAATCTTTCGATCAAACAGGGATCAGAACAACCCCGGATCAGTCATGGAAGATCACGTAAGCTCTCGAACAGCAGCAGGGACTGTTCTGAAATTCCAAACATTATTAAGTAGGGGCAAAACAATCAATTCGCACCAATTTTTATAATTCTTTTAGTTTAATTAAATTCTAATTATCTTCAATTGTAGGTAGTTTTTCGACGTACACCCATGTTTTAGCCCAATTCTATATAAGCAAGCAAAGTCAAATTGTAAAGGACCTTCGGTTCATTTCACACAACGATCAATAAAATTTCAATTTCCTCTTGAACTCATGGGTGTGTCTTGGAGAGAGAGAGGAGAGAGAAGAAAAGGGTTGGTGTCCTTTTGTAAGGTAACTTTCTCTCTCCTCTCCTTTAACTCTCCTATCTTTTCTCTCTCTTCCCCTCTTTCTCTCTCCTCTCTCTATCTTCCTCTCTTTCTCTCTTCTCCTCTCTCTCTCCTTATCTCTACTCTCCTCCTCTCTATCTCTCTCCTTGCCTCTATCGCTCCTTCTCTCTCTTCTTCGCATCCTTATCCCTCTCTCTTCTTCTCAACTCTATCTCTCTTTCTCTCTCGTCTTCTCATCCCTATCTCTCTCTCTCTTCTTCTCATCTCTCTCTTTCTCTCTTTTTTTCTCATCCCTATCTCTTTTTCTCTCTCTTATTCACATCCTTATCTCTCTTTCTCTCTCTTCTTTCTATCTCTATCTCTCTTTCTCTCCCTTCTTCTCACTTTCTCGTCTCTATCTCTCTTTCTGCTCTTTCTCTAATACAGTTGGTGAAGTCTAGTGCCTACTACATCTTCTCTCTCTTCTCTGTCTAACATAATCGATAAAACTCAACACCGACTACCTCTTCTCTCTTCTTGTCTAACACAATCAGTGACGCCTAGCCCCGACTGTATCCTCTCTCTCTTCTCATCTAACATAGTCGGTGAAGCCTAGCGCCAACTGCATCCTCTCTCTCTTCTCTGTCAAACACAGTCGACAAAGCTCAACACCGACTGCATCTTCTCTCTCTTCTCTGTCTAACACAATAGATGAAACTCAATGCCAACTACATTTTCTCTCTCCTCTGTGTAACACAGTCGGTGAAACTCAGTGCTGACTGCATCTTCTATCTTCTCGTCAAACACTATCGGTGAAATCTAACACTGACTGTATCCTCTCTCTCTTCTTGTCTAACATAGTTGGTGAAGCCTAACGCCGACTGCATCTTCTCTCTCTTCTCTGTCTAGCATAGTTGGTGACACTTTGCACCGATTGTGTACCTCTCTCTTCTTTGCCTATTCCAATCGACGACGCTCCGTGCCGATTGAACCTCTTCCTCATCTTTTCCTAATACAGGCAGTGACTCTGACACCATCTGTGTTTTTCTCTCTTCCCTCATATTCTTCTTTTTCTCTCTTTCTCTTCCCACTCCTTCTTTCTTTTCTCTTCTTATCTTGTCATAATCTTCTTATGTTTTTTCTTTAGGATATCTGTTATTTATGTTATTCTTTTGTTTGATTAAAGAGGGGTTGAGATTAGCTTCTCATGGTAGTCCTGTCGTCTAGCCGTAATGTTGTTGTGCTAGAATGATTGTGCCCGCTTTATTGCCACGACAGACTAACCATCGTGTCTAGCTAGTCTGTATCGATATTGACGTCTAGTAGTAATCCTGTTGAGCCGGTCTGAGTTACTGAGCTCGTTTTACCATCACGCCAAGCCAATTACTCATCATCTTAGTCACTGTGTTGATCTCCCCGCCTCGTCAAATTCTTGTCTCCCCCATCTTTCTTCTCTCATTCTTCTCTTCTCCTTTTGAATGTGCGTGTTCGTGTATGTTAACCAAAAGGGCAAGGTGAGGTCTGTTGACCCATTTGTCTTATAATACTTGCCATATGTGTGTGATTGCAGAAAACAGGAGGATACAAGCGAAGGGAAGGGATTCTGAACCACTTTTATTACTGGAGGGCTTTCTTCGTGATCTAAGAGGGCGCCCACGTGAGACATCCCGAGTAAGTCCCGAACCCACCTTAAATTCATCTCTCATCGGTTGGTAATACCTACCCTCGTTCTCAAAAGAAGTTCTTAAGAGAGCGATCTCATAACATCTCGAGTCTCCACGAAACCCGTGAAGCGTGCTGCTTGATCCAGAGGGCGAGATCGAGGCACATGACCACTGATCCCTAAATCGGTCTACATAGAAAGCGTATCACGTCACCATGGCAGGTCATGACAAGTGTCAACAATCTCAGGGAACAACCAAAGCATTGGTAACACTCGGACTAACACCTGGAGCAGCAAACAAAAAGGAATGATCAGTGCACCCGTCATGGTTAGTGATCAAAGCAAAGCTCCTTCCCAAACTTTGAACCTCTCTAAGGGGGTAAACACAGCAAAAACACCTCAGGCAGGCAAGCAACAACAGTCATACAATCGAGTAGCCCCACCTGCGAACCTTAGTCGAGATGATTATTGGACCAGGCATAGGAATAAAGTCTACCCCTTTAAGAAGGAATGGATCCTTGCGTTATTCTGATTATTGCTTGAACAAAACATGATCGAGCTCCCAGAAATTAAGTTCCTTGATCAAGCTGGACTCGATACTCATGCGAATTAATGTGCTTACCATCGACGGATCAATCACCCCACAGATGACTGCTTCACTCTAAAAGACTTTATCAGAAGGGTCAGATAAAACTTGAAGAGTTAAAGAAGGCATTGATGGCAGTGGAAGCCTCCCACGCAGTAACAGTCCAAGAGGAAGACGAAGCGTCTGGTCTCCTTCACACCTTTTTCGCTATAATGTTTCAAGAAGGCCTCATCACACCCAAATAGCTAAGGCAGCCTCGACGCCTTACTCAGGGGACTGAGGACGATTGGTGCCCGTACCATCATATATGGGGCCATGACCTGCGTGAATGCTCCAGTTTCCATGGTATAATCACAAAGAAAATACAGGAAGGCCAAGAGTGTTGTAGCATTCCAGAAAGTCATCCTCAAACAACTCCACCGGTACAAGTGGGCCTCTCAACTCTAGACCTGGTTAATAATGGCTCAGATCCTACTGAACACTCCACTTCTCACCACCATCGGGAGAACACTCAAGTCATTAAGGCGAGAAGTTCTTAGTAGAGCTAGGGTTCTCTATAAACCCAGTGAGACAGATCAACCGCTGCCAATGAAACACAGAAAAAGACGGGCACCAAGGGCTGCTCGTCGGAGGAACAAGATTGCTCAACTGCCTATTGAGCAAGAATTTCTCAAGCCTCTTCCCCCACCGCCAATTTTACTGGACTTCATCCCTAACACGATCGTCCTTCCTTCCTTCCTCCTCCCATCAAGAGGATGTCCACGAGCCATCTCCTCCTCAAAATACGTCCAATGATGGTGATGTCGTTAAAAGCACTCTTAAAAGGTCTAAGCAAGGAAAAGACCTAGTTCCTCTACACAAGTCCAACTCTGATGATATGGCAAAAGTTGCCCGGATTGGTCCGATGAGGGGAATGACCTTAAGAGCCCCTCATTGTATGACCCTCCTCCTTCTTCTTCTTCTGCTTCTCATCCTTATTCTTCTATGTCACCTGTAGGTACCACCTTAAAATGTCCATACTTTGAGGCTCGCGACAGAGAACTTGAAGGAATCAACATAAGCAGGACACACAGGAAGAGATTAAAAAAGACACTGGTCTAGACAACATGATTCTTAATAGTTGTTTACGCCCTAGCAGCTCGAGCTAAGTCACAACCAATCTTCCTCTACTAAGAAGCATAAGAAGTAAAAGCCGAAGAAACCGCAGTGGCCTCCTGAGCCCAACTTTGAGCAGAGACTGAGAGAATCAAGAGGACAAAGCTTCTTTTCTCACGAAGCTTGCCACATGGTACAAGTCTATGAGGTATCAGCCAGCGCAGGACAAACATTGTAGATACCTATGTAAAAATTGAATGATTCTTATGAAGGTGCTTTTGGCCCCACAACCACTGAATCTCATCCTCCCAATGACCTCCAAATCGAAATCTTACAGCTTGATATGTTGTCCATGTTTGAGGTTGACCCTTATGTCCCTCGGTTCGACAAAGGAGCAGAAATCATGATCTACCCTAGAGCCCTCTTAGAAGCAGAGATGTCAAGATCGTCGGTCTTTGCACTTGAGGTTAGCAAGAAGACCTGTAAGGCCAATGATGAAGAGTTGCTAGAAGCCCCAGAAGAATGGGAAGAGGGCGATCAAGCCACAATAGATGAACTTGAGGAGATAAATCTAGGGGATGAGGCTTATCCCAGACCCACTTTCATCTCCTCGAATATGTCTCCAGAAGAGAAAGAAAATTTCACTACTTTCTTGAGAGCAAACCGAGACGTCTTTGCTTGGCATTACCATGAGAGGCCTGAATTAGACCCTCAGATCGCTGTTCACTGCCTTGGCATCGATCCGACTGTCAAACCTGTTAAACAGAAATCAAGGAGGTTTAGGCTTAACTTTGAAATGCAAATAGTTGCTGAGGTGACCAAATTCAGATAGGCAGGCTTCATTCGCGAAATCAAATACCCTAAATGGCTAGCAAATGTTGCTCCATTTAAGAAGAAGAATGACCAAATCAGGGATTGCATTGACTTCCTCGACCTGAACACTGCCTGTCCCAAGGATGATTTCCCATTGACATTCATCGAGATGTTCATCGATTCTATGGCTCACTGCCAAATCGTTTCCTTTATGGATGGATACTCCCGGTATAAACAGATACGTATGGTGCTTGAAGATGAGGAAGCCACCATGTTCTTAACCCCAAAAGGAGTCTTTTGTTACACAATGATGCCTTTTTAGATTGAAGAATGCTGGCGCCACATATCAGAGAGCAATGACGACCATCTTCAAATACATGATGCACAAAGAGGTCGAATGCTATGTAGATGACTTGGTGGTGAAATCCGAACAGAAAGACTCTCATATGAGAGACCTTGAAAAGGTGTTCAAGAGATTATCCTGCATCAGCTCAAAATGAGCTCGCTAAAGTGTGCTTTTGACATGCGTTCAGGAAAATTTTTAGGGTTCATTGTTAAACACCAAGGGCTTGAGCTTGAGCCAGTCAAGATCAAGGCAATCCAAGAAATGCAATCACCAACTACACTGCGAGAACTGCTCTCTCTTCAAGGGCAACTGGTGTACATCCGCAGGTTCATCTCAAACCTTTCAAGTCACTGTAAACCCTTTACGCACCGATTAAAGAAAGATACCCCATTTATCTGGGATGAAGCATGTCAGGTAGCCCTTGATGACATCAAGAATTATTTACACAATCCCCCAGTACTCTCCACACATATTGGGAAGACCTCTCATCCTATACAAGACCGCTCTAAACGAGTACATGGGGCATTGTTGACGTAAAAGAATGACCATGGAAAAGAGATCGCATTGTACTATCTCAGTCGTAGGATGCAAGGGGCTGAGAAGAACTATCCCCTTCTAGAAAAGTTGTGCTTGGCCCTAATCTTCGTAGTACAAAAGCTCCACCACTACTTGCTCTGTCATGAAGTGAAACTTATATCAAAAGCAGATCCTGTAAAGTTTCTCATGACACGCCCTTGCTTGTCAGGAATTCTTGCTAAGTGGGCATTATTGCGGATGGAATTTGACATCACATATGTCCCCAAAAAGGCCATCAAGGGCCAAGCCTTGGCCCATTTTCTTATAGCACACCCCATACCAGCGGAATCTCCTTTATGAAGTGACGTCCTTGACGAAGAAGTATCATGTGCAGTGTTTGCTCACGCGTGGGAAATGTACTTCAACGGAGCCTTCGAATCTGATCGAGGAGGCACCGAGGTGGTATTCCTGACGCTAAAAGGGGGAGTGCTGCCACTTTCTTTCTCTCTAGCCTAGGCGGGTTCCTATGATGAAGCAGAATATTAACCCATTATAATTGGATTGGAGATAGCCTTTGATCTAGACTTGGAGTAGCTCAAGATCTATGACAACACTGAGTTGGTTATCCTGCAGCTTAAAGGGATTTATGATGTGAGAAAAGATACTCTCAAGACTTCTCATGATATGACAAAATCATATATGGCCCAGTTTGAGGATGTATCCTTGAGTCACATCCCCAGGAGGCTAAATTCGCAAGCTGATGCACTTGCAAAACTCAAGGCTACAATTCAATTATCCTCATCAGGACCGAGGCATCCACCTATGTTTGGGCCCAATTCTATATAAACATGCAAAGCCTAATTGTCAAAGGACCTTTGGTTCATTCTTCAATCATTCAATAAACACTTCAATTCTTGCTTAAGTTTGTGGTTGCATCTTGGAGACAGAGAGAGAAGAGAGAGAAGCAAAGGGTCGATACCCTCGATAAGGTAACTTTCTCTCTCCTCTTTTCTCTCTCATCTCGCTCTTTCTTCTTCTTTTCTGTGTCATCTCTCTTTCTCTCTCTTATTTTCTCATCTTTATCTCTTCCTTATTTCTCCTCTCTCTTCTCTCTTGCCTTCTCTATCTCTCTCTCTTATTTCTTTATCTCACTCTTTCCCTCTCCTTCCCTCACATCTATCACTCTCTCTCTTCAACCTCTGATTTATTACTTTTCTCTTTGCATGCACTTATCTCCTTTATTCATTCATGCATGGCAGGCCTATCGTCAGGTGCGGTGTCTTCCTGCTTTTGAGACATGAACAGTGAGCCTCTATTGAAATTCCCTTTTCTCTACTATCACAACCAGGAGAAGTATATCGCCGCCTGTGTCTTCTTTCTCACTCCTCTCTTCTATCACAGCAGGTAGAAGCACTTCGTCATCTATATCTTCGCTCTCCTAGCCCTCTTCTGTCACAACCAGCGGAAGCACATCGCCACCTGTGTCTACTCTTTCTTCTCTCTTCGATCACAGTCGGTAAAAGCACATCGTCGCCTGCATTCTCTCTCTTCTCTCTTCAGTCACAACTGGTGGAAGCACATTGTTGCCTCTATCTTCTCTCTCTTCTCTCTTCAGTCACAGTCGGTAGAAGCCCATTGCTTCCTATGTCCTCTCTCTCTTCTCCTTTCTGCCACAGCTGAGGAATGCCTATCACCGACTATGTTCTTTCTATCTCGTCTTTCTTCTATCACAACCGTCGAAAACACATCGCCGCTTGCGTTTTCTCTCTATTTTTCTCTCATCTCAGATGGCAAGAGACTATCGCCCTTTGAGTTTCTCTCTTCTCATCTCATTGTCATATGTGCCTTCCCTCCTCTTCCTTCTCTCTTACTTCTTCTCCATGTTTTTCCTTCTCTTCTTCCTCTCCCTCTTTCTTTCCTTCCTATCCTTTCTCATGCTCTTCTTCTTATTTCTCTCTCTCCCTTTTCTTTTATTTTTCTCTTCTTCCTCTCTCACTATTTCTCTTCTCTATCTTCTCTTCTCTCTCACTTGTTGTTCTCTTTTCTTTGTGTTACTCTTTCATTTGAACAAGAGGGGTTGAGACTTGCGTTCCATGGTAGTTCTATCATTTAGCAATAACGTCGTTGAGCTGGTCAAAGTCACTGTGCCCACTTTACTGTCACGACAAACTAGCCATTGTGTCAAGCTAGTCGGTACTGGTACTGTCGTCTAGTAGTAATTCTGTTGAGCCGGTCTGAGTTACCGAGCCTATTTTACTGCCACGTCGGGTAAATTACCTACTAGTCTAGTCAGAGTTTCGATCTCACCGCCTGGTCAAGTTCTTCTCATCCCAATCTTAACTCTCGAATTATTCTCTTCTTTTATTTGAATGTGCACGTTTGTGTACATTCACCCAAAGGCAAGGTGAGGTTCCTTGACCCACTTATCTTGTAACATTTGCCATGTGTGTATGCTTCAGAAACCGGAAAATACAGGTTAAGGGAGGAGATTTTGAACCAGTTATACAACTAGGGGGGTTTCTTCATGATATAAGAGGGCGTCCACACGAGCCAGCCTGAGTGAGTCTTAAACGCACCTTAAAACCTACTCTCATCGGTTGGTTCACCTGCCTATGTTTTTTAGCAAGGTTCTCGAGAGAGCGATCTCAACTCTCAAGTTCCCTTAAAACTCGAGATACGTGTTGCCAGATCATCCAGATCCGGAGGGCAAGATCTAAGCACTTAACCAGTGGACCCATCAATTTTGAGCGGATGTATGGTGATCACCTTCTCAGAGGATGATCTGTAATTAGGAGAAAAATTTCGCAATCACCCTCTCTTTGTGACTAGTGAATTACATGCATGCCCCATCAACCGATTTATGTTGGATGGAGGGTGAATGGTCAACCTCATTCGAAGGAGAATCCTCACTCGATTGGGATTAGGTTCTGAAGATTTCACTCTGACACATATCACAGATCATGGATTCAACCACTCAGAAGAAAGGCTGGTTGGCACCGTCAGCCTTCGTCTCAAGATTGGCGAATTAAACGACTATGCTCAGTTTCATGTAAACGACACTGACACCACCTACAACATCCTTCTCGACTACCCATGTCTCCATGACGAAGGGGTGGTTCCATCCACATTGCATCAGTGCTTCAAGTATAGTCGAGATGAGTGACAGCATACGGTCTATGCTGATAAAAGACCATTTCCTGTAGTCGAAGCTCACTATGCTGATGCCAAGTATTACGTCACAGATTTGGTGTCATCCCAAAAGCCAACTGATGGTGATTACAAGTCTGTGAGGAAGATAGAACTTTCGTCTCATGAAGGACATCGGGCGAACACTGGTGGACATGTTCAAAGAAGAGGAAAGATGAGGCAAAATTCTTCCTCTGACTCCCCTTCATTCTAACATGCCATTCATTACCCCTAAGGAAGCTCCATCTTCGCCTGAAGATGAAGCTTCTCCCTCTACTTCCAGTCCAGAGCCACTTTTACAAGAAGATGAGTTAGATTCTCCCTCTACTTCCAGTCCAGAGCCACTTTTACAAGAAGATGAGTTAGAGGTCACTCTTGCGATCGAGGAGGTCACTCTTGCGATCGAGGAAGTCATGGGGGTAGAATTCCTGCTCCAAAGGTCACCTACACGCCGGACCATCAAAAAGTCATGCATGTCCCTATTGCAGTCTTGAAAGAAGAAAAGGCGCACCAGCCACCACGAAAAATTTCGAAACCCCGGCTTCTTTAAGCATGGAGGATGCTCCTCGTCCCACCGCAGGGTCAATTCAGACTAAGTAGTCAGCCACAAGTTCTGTGCTTCCGTGATTCTATGGGAGGAGAGTAGTTTGAGAAAGGACAGCCTTCTAACCGTCAGGAACAGGACCCCTTAACAGAGTTAAGACGCAAAGTTCGTAGCCTCTAGATCCAATTGGAGGTTATGCGTATCGCTTCAAAACATCTAAAATAGTTGGTGACTGAGACCAAGAGCTATAACAAGCTTGAAGTAAATGCACCTCGAATGGAAGATAAAGCCCCTCCTGATTGGACTATCTATAGTGAGTAGGCTCATCGAATAATGAGAAAATTTGATTATGAGCTCTTGTTCAATCAAACATTAATGGGAGAAGAAGCAATTGCTCCCCCATTCGAGGTCATTGAAGCCACAACGGCTTGTCACAAGACGAAGCAAGGCACAGGGTATTATGTCTTGTCCCCTTGAGACAATGAACATTTTGAGAGGTGGTCAAGCCCTAAAAAGAAGAAAAAGAGGTGCAGCGAAATAAAAGAAAAATGAAATCATGCAGCGAAACGAGCTAGAAGAGATAAAGAGGCATTTCATTCAAAAAATTAAAAAATTTTATAGGTAATTGTAAAGAAAGGACACTCTTAAAAAAGATCAATGATCTTATTGATCTCTGCTCTGGATGCTGCATAGGAAGCCTCGACGTGTTGGATACGCCCGTTCAGCTCGGCCACCATTTGAGCCTCCTACTCCATGGAGGCGGTTTCTAAGTGAGTTCTGATAGATCCTCAGCCAAAGAAGCATTCAAGGCCCTTCTCTAAATCATTTCCCTCTCAAGACCGATAAATTCATCCTTCAGCTTCCGTATCTCTACCCTTATGCCTACCATCCTATTAAAGCAAGTTCTCACTCCATTTTGAGGTTGAGCTAATGGGTAACCATAGTGGCTGTATTTTGAGCCCAGAACTCTATTCCCTCACGACGTTGTAAGATTGACCCCTCCAAGGAAGCCAGCCTTTTGGTGTCTGCCTCATGATGCAACCTCTAGCTCTCCAACTCTTCAAAGTAGCGTTAAAATGAGAGGGGACTTCTGGCGTGTTCCCTAAAATGCTGGTGGTAGTAGCAAATTCCCTGAGTTTGACTAGTGCCTCACCCAGCTCAGTGAGAGGCAACTCCCTTAAATCTTAAAGACCTCCACGGAGCATGACCGTAATTATGATGGAAACCCTGCTGAAAATAAGTCTAGATGGTACTGTCGAGTTCACCACCATGGAAGGAACTTAGATTTCAAGGGTTGAGCTCGAAGGGACAACAACCATGTGAGTCATTGGCTCTTACGGAGAAATTGTGAAGTCCAAAGCCTCCGGTACTTCAGATTTAAAGCAGCCCCAACCTCAACCTGTCTGGTCTCTTCAAAACTAACATCATCAGCTTGACCCTCACCTGTTGGGGCTACCACTTGTACACCAGCATGCTCCAAAGGAGCCTCTTCCTCATGTCTCTCATTCTCTACCACGGCCTCAATAAGATCATGGCCAACATCTCTTCCTTGTTCCTTACTCTCTTGAACTATCACTTCAGCTTCGACAAGTTCAGGGGCCACCTTTTCCCCTTGGCCTTCATCTTCTAAGGTCACCACTTCAGGCTCAGCCATCACCTCTTCCACCTGTTCTGCATCCTTTAGAGTCAAAACTCCTACCACAAAAAGCTCAACCCCTTCATCTTTCTGAACTGTGCACTCTGGGGTAGCAACCTCTTGATGCTCAAGATTCTCGTTAACTGTAAGCGGAACAATTTTCTCCCAAGCCAATATCACCGTGTGAGAAGAGAGTAGCGCCGATTGGATAAGAAGAGAGTAGCGTTAGTTGAAGCAGTGCTGGATGGATAAGAAGAGTGTAGCACACAGGTTGGAGTAGTACTGATTGGAGGAGCACCGGGTGGAACAACGGCGATTGGAGAACCTTCAGGTGGATTAGCGCCGATTGGAGCAGCACCAAGTGGAGCATCGTCGGGTGGAACAACACTGGTTGGAGCAGTGCTGGTTGGAGCAGCGCCGGGTGGAACAGCGTCGGTTGGAGAAGCGCCGATTGGAGCAGTACTAGGTGGAACAACACCGATTCGAGTAGCGCACTAGTTGGAGTAGCGCTGGTTGGAGCAGCACCAGTTGGATGTTTGATAGTGCAGCATCGGGAGTGTCTTAGTCAAACGTATAGTCTCTGTACATATCAGAGCCACCCCGTACATGTCAGAGCAATGAGTGCTTGTGTCAGCCACATTGTTTTCCAACCCTCTCTTTTTAAGCCTTGGGCAACACGGGTCTCTCTCATTTTTTCTCAACTCTTCCCTCTCTCTTAAAGTTCCCTGCTGCCCCTTTCAGAACTGCTCACTGGTGAAGCCAAGGAAAGCTTGTGAAGGCCATGAGTGAAGATTTGTGATACCGTGAGAAGTCAAGGTAAGTGGGTATAACTTTATGCATTCATGAGTGTTGTAAAAAAGTGGAAATGGATTAGATGACATAAAGGAAAATGTGAAGAATGAAGGGGTTAACATGAGATTGAAGTTTCAGTTTGTGCTTCTCAATGTCATGACTGTGTCTACCACATGTTTAATCTTTTTATTTATGGAAACTCATGAAATCGCTCATTGTGAGACTCATTATCACGAATAAGGTTCCAAGCCCAAAGTGTAGCTTGGCTAGGACGTATTAATTGCTCTTTAAAAGTATATTAACTTGAGAATGTGAATTTCGAGAACTGTGAATGCTTTTGCATCTATATGTTCGATGAACAAATGGCATCCAAATATGATCAAATTGGTCCCAAATGAAAGAGATGTGTGTATACTCCAAGTTTACTTTTTTTCATGATCATATTTTGTATGGATAAAAAGATATGGCCCTAAATGTAGAGGCATGACACTGTTCACAGTCACTACTGTTTCCGACGACTGTGGCCTTTTTGGGCAATGCTTTTGACCTAGCCAATGGTATCCAAAAACCTTAAAACTACCTCCATTTGAAAGATTTATGAATGTACTTAAGGGTGCAGGTTTTGAGATGTTTGAAACTCCCCATGGATTTTGGGCTATGACTCGAAATGCGTGAACACGTCCCTGCATGAACCCGAAATCCGCGAACACGTCCCTGCGCACTGTTGCAGGGAAATTTCAACAACTAAGGCTCACTTTGTACTGAGTTATTGACTCATCAAATAGCACCCAAATTTCTTCAAATAATTGTTTTTGTAAAGAAATGTGTATTAGCTCAAGGTTTCATGTTTGAGGCATCCTGAAACTCCCCGTACATTAGGAGCTACACCCTCGCTAGGAGGGGCATGTCATGGTTACTTGTCACTGCATCATTATATGACTATGCGACGCTAAACTATCATGATATTTGATAAATGTGAATGCCATATGATAAATTCCATGAGAATGCCATAAAGATGTGTGAATGATGCCGTGTAAACTGCTCTTGGTGAGAAAAAGAGGCCATGAGCATGAATGGTTCAGAACAAAGTTGGAGGAACTTATTCCCTAAAGACACTCGCGAATGCGGGGATGTGAAAATCCTCGATCCGGATGAATGCGTTACAGAACCCACAAACCATAAATGATGTGTGAATATAGAAAATAAAAAGGAGAAACTAGCCAAACAAGTACGATCCAACTAAGGGGTAGTAAGTCCCTTGTGGAGTCAGCAAGCTGGTTACGTGCCTCGATCTCGCCTTCTGGATCACCGCCTGTGTTGGAAGAAGAAGAGAAAGAAGACATAACCAGTGCTAGGCATCGTCGACTGTGTTAGAAGAAGAAGAAGAGAGAGGACATAGTCGATGCTAGGTATTGCCTACTGTGTTAGAGACAGAGCGGTCTAGAAGGAGAGAGAGAGCACACAGTCGGTGCTAGGCATCACCAACAGTGTTAGAGAGAGGGGGAAAGAAGGGCACAGTCAGTGCTAGGCATCGCAGGCTGTGTTTTTTAAGATTAAAGGAGAGAGAAAGACACAGTCGGCACTAGGCATTGCTGCCTTTATTTTAAGAAGAGCAGAGAGAGAAAGACACAATCGGTGCTAGGCATTACCTGTTGTGTTTTAAGAAGTGCGGAGAGAAAGAAACAGTCGATGCTAAGCATTGCCGATTATGTTTTATGAAGAGCGGAGAGAGAAAGACACAGTTAGTGCTAAGCATTGCCGGTTGTGTTTTAAGAAGAGTGAAGATAAAAAGACACAATCGACATTAGCCATTGCTAACTATGTTTTAAGAAGAAGAACAGAAAGGAGATAGGGATGAGAAGAAGAGAGAGAATGAGAGATAGAGATGAGAAGAGAAGAGAGAAATAAAGATAGAGACGAGAAAAAAAGAAAAAGAGAGAGAAAGAGGATGAGAGAGAAAGAGGGGAGGAGAGAGAAAGAGATGAGGAGAGAGAAAGTAAGGAGGAGAGAGAAAGTTATCTTACGAAAAGGTACCAACCCTTTTCTTCTCTCTCGTCTCTCTCTCCAAGACACACCCACGATCTTAAACAAAAATGAAGCCTTTATTGAATCTTTAAGAATGAACCCTAAGGGGATTTTACAATTTGACTTTACATGCTTATATAGAATTGGACCCAAACATGGGTGGAAGCCCAAAAACTACCTAAAATTCAAGATAATTACAATTTAATTCAATTAAAAGAAATTCTAAAAATGGGTGCAAAAGGATTATTTTACCCCTGCCTAACAATGTGTGGAATTCTATAACAGTCCCTGTTATTGCTCGAGAACTTGCATGATCGTCCGTGACTGTGTTCTGATGCCCGTTTGATCGACAAATGATTGTTTTCTTGTGGGACGCAGCATGGCGATCAATTTGATACCAACTTCGAGTCATGAATTATGTTTTTTAGCTATGATCATGAGACTTGAAATTTGCTTGAATCTTGAAAACTTTGGATTGATTGTGTGCTCGTTTCTTTTATTTTTCTTTAGTTTCTTCATTGAAACACATTAAGCATGCCGTCACGATCACGTTGCAACAAACGCAGCCCAATTTCGTGTCCGAATGAAGATTTCGTCGTCTTGAGTTTTTAGCCGAAATCTTAAAATCTGGCGGCTGTAATTTACATCAGCTTCGACACCTCTGTGTGTGAAATCCAACCATTCATCGTACACAGGGTTTGGACTAGAGATATCTACGGACCTCACACACATAATGCAATTCGTTGTGTGTCGTTCGAGTATGTGAGCGTCGTGATTTTGCCATCGGAGTGGGCCATGCTGCTGCTGAATTTTTTGCAACTTTCTTCGGGGATCAGCAACTTCTCTCTAGTTTTTCTCCCTGTTCGGGCATCGTCATGGGTCGTACCATATATCGAATCTCTCGTCAACATGCCCACAAAATTTGAGAGCGATCCGACTTAGAATGAGTGAGATATAGGCCCTGAAAGTCACTGCCCATGATTGTAAAAAGAGCTACCTTTAGTAGTGTTTTAGTTCAGGGTGGCCACACGGGAATAGTGTGCGGCCTACCCCTTCTGGTGTTTTTCCCTAACTTTATCCCAGAGTTCCCGATTAATCTTAAACTTGACCCATAGGGGTCTTCGATCGTGCCAAATTCAATGGTGGTGGTCCCACAGCTATTTGACGCATCAAAAATATTGTTCTAGTAATGGGGTCCATTTCAGGGTATCAGAGGCCGATTTTTTCGAAATGTTTTCTTTGTGTTCACTACCTTAAACGTGTCTAATCGCTATGAAACTTGTCATGTGACCTTTTGGAGTGCTGATGAAGATCTTAAGCGATTCTGGGGCCACTATGAGGCTATCAAAATTTCCACTGTTTTGTAGGCTCTAATGACCTGCTTCCTCTTTATTCTGCATCAGGGACCAAGATGCTGAAAAATGTGTTCAAACATGCAAACTATCCTCGTGCACCCTCCCAGCACCAATCTCGAGTAAAGGAGACTGGTGTGCACAATCCCGAGCAGCAACTTTGAAGACCTATATCTCACTCATTTGAGTCGGATCACCCTCAAATTTAGTAAACATGTTCGTCTCATGAGGACGAGTGTTTTGATATGTGACACGACCTGTGAAGATACCTGATTAGGGAGAAAAACTAGAGAGAATTTGGCGATTCATGAAGATAGCTGCAAAAATTTTAACAGTAGCGCACCTCGCTCGAGCGGCCATATCACCACGCTCGTGTACCTGATCGACACGAAACCAATTGCATTACGTACGTAAGGTTTGAGGCTATGTTTTATTCTAACCTCGTGTACAATGAACGGTTGGATTCATCACACAAAGGCATCAAAGTTTCTACAGATTCCGACCGTTGGATTTCCAAATTTTGATAAAAAAGCCAGGACAACGAAATCTTCGTCCGGACACAAAATCGAGCTGTGTTGGTTGCAACATGACCATGACGGCATGATCAGTGCAATTTATTAAAGAAACCAAGGTGAAACATCAAGAAACAAGCACACTATTGATTGAAAGTTTTCCAGATCTATGCAAATTTCAACTCACATGATTATGGCCTAAAAACGCGATCCATGGCATGAAGTTGGTATCAAATCGGACATCATGCCGAGCCTGACAAGAAAGCAATCATCGTTTCGCCAAACAAACACCAGAGCAACCCCGAATCATGCATGGAAGATCATGCAAGTTCTAGGGTAGCAGTAGGGATTGTTTTGGAATTTTACACAGTGTTGGGCAGGGAGAAAACAGTCCTTTTGCACCAATTTTTAGAATTTCTTTTAATTCAATTAAGTTGTAATTATCATCAGATTAGGTAGTTTTTATGCGTACACCCATGTTTGGGCCCAATTTTATAAGTACATGTTAAACCTAATTGTAAGGGGTTCCCTCATTCTTCAATTTCGTGAATAACATCTGAGAATTTTACACTAAGATTGTGAGTGCATCATGGAGAGAGAGAGGAGAGAAAAGAAAAGTTCAGATACCCTTTGGTGAAGGTGCCTTTCTCTTTCCTCCTCTCATCTCTCTTTCTCTCTCCTACTCTCTCTTCTTCTCATCTCTCTCTTCTCCCTCCTCTCATCTCTCTTTCTCTCTCCTCTCCTATCATCTCTCTCTTTCTCTTTCCTCTTATTTATCTCTTTCTCTCTCTTCCTCTCATCTATCTCTTTCTCTCTCCTCTTGTCTATCTCTCTCTTTCCTCTGTCTTCCCTAATCTTCTTTATTCACTTTCCTTCTCTCTCTTCTATGTTTTCTTTCCTTTTCTTCACTTTCCTTCTCTCCCCCTATTTCCTTTCCCTCTTCTCTGTTCATGCATGTTGGAGTCTATCGCCGAGTATGTCTTCCTTCTCCTAGAACATAAACAGTGAGTCAGGCCTTAACTAGAGTGGCGGACCGGGCCTCTATCAAAGCTCCCTCGTCTCCCCTATGTCATGGGCGGTGGGAGCTCATCATCTTTCATGTTTTGTCTCTCTTCTGTCATGAACAGCGGAAGCTTATCATCGTCCATGTTTTCACTCTCCTTTGTCATGGACAGGGGAAGTTCATTGCTCTCTCTTCTCATTCATCTATATCATGGACGGCAGAAGCTCATCGCCGTCCATGTTTTCTCTCTCTTCTCTTTCATTTATGTCATGGACGGTGGAAGCTCATCACCGTCCATGGTTTCTCTCTCTTCTTGATTCTGTGTCATGGATGGTGGAAGCTCATCGCCATACATGCTTTCTTATTCCTCTGTCATGGACAGCGGAAGCTCATTGCTGTTCATATTTTTTCTCTCTTCTCACTTCTTTGTGGACGCTCATCGTTGTTCATGTTTTCTCTCTCATCTCACTCCCCTGTCATGGATGGCAGAATCTCATCGTCGCCCATGTTTCTCTCCCTTTCTCTCTCTTATCATGGACGGCAGAGGCTCATAACTGTCCATGTTCCTCTTCTCTTCTCTCTCTCTTTCTCTCTCTTCCTTCCCTTCCTTCTTTCTTTCATCTTCCCCCTTTTCTCCTCTTTCTCACAACTCCTCTCTTCTTCTTTTCCTCTCTTTCTCTTTTCTTTCTTTTCCTCACATGCATGATATCCATAGTACTGTGCATGCCTTTCTTTCTCTCTTCTCTCTCTTCTTTCTTCTTTCCCTCCCGTTTGACCAGGGGACGCTAAGTCAAACACTACCAAGGTAATCTTGTTGCCTTGTAGTATTGCCGCTTCGTCAGTCTTAGTTACCGTGCCCACCTTACTAGCACGATAGGCTAACCATCGTGTCAGGCCGATCAGTGGTCGTTCTGTCGTTTAGTAGTGTTGCCATTGTGTCGATCTATTTTTCGTGCCCGTCTTGCTACCACGCGGGGTCAATCACTTGCTGGTCTAGCTACTGTGTTAGTCTAGCCACTTCGTCAAATTCTTATCTTCCCCATTCCTTTATTCTATCTCTTTCTTCTACTTTCATCTATTCTTTTACTCATTTTCTTCTTTTGAATGTGCATGCCTATGTGTATTCGCACAAAGACAAGGTGTGGTCCCTTGGCCCACTTGTCTTATAAATTAACTGTGTGTGTGATTGCAGAAACAGGAGAGTACAGGCTAAGGGAGGCAATTTCAAACCAGTTGAAGAACTGAGGGCTGTTCTTCGTGATCTAGGAGGGCACCCATGCGAGCCAACCTGAGTAAGTCTTGAATCCACCTTAAATTCCTCTATCATTGGTTGGTATACTTACCCTCATTTCCTAATGAGTTTCTTGAGAGAGCAATCTCAAGTCTCGGTTTATCCTGAAAACTGAGACACATGCCACCAGGTCATCCCGGCTTGGAGGGCTAGATCGAGGCACCTAACCACCCCTGTTGAGCAATTCAAGAAGAGGTTCGATGGTGACCAAACAACCATCATCGAAGAGACGATCAATGTAAACTTAAGAACTGAAAAGGACCCAAGGTTGACCAAGATTGGAACCTCCCTATCTTATGAGGAGCAGGAAAATATAATTTTCTTTCTCAAAATGTCTTTGCCTAGTCATACGATGATGATATGTCATGGTTAGATCCCACATTGTTGTAACATCACCTAATATTCAACGAAGAGGCAAAGCTTGTAAGGCAGAAATTTTGACGTCGAAAGACCCACCTTGAGCTCAAAATCAAAGAAGAAATCGACAAACTACTCAAGGCAAAGTTCATTGCCCCCGTCGATTACTCGGAATGGTTGGCCAACATAGTGGTCATACCCAAGAAAGACGGGAGGATCCGAGTGTGTGTCGGCTACCGTGATCTCAACAAAGCATGCCCGAAGGATAATTTTCCATTACCAAATATAAATGCCTGGTCGACAACAATGCGGGGCACGATCAGATCCTCATGGCAGAAAAAGACCAGACTAAGACCTCATTCATAACGCAATTCTTACTGTTACTGTATCATGCCCTTCAGCCTAAAAATTGCAGGGGCAACTTATCAAAAGGCAATGACTAGCATCTTCCACAATTTAATGCATACCATTATGGAAGACTACGTCGACGATATTCTGATCAAGTCGAAGGCCAGGTCTGATCCTCTCACCAACCTTAGAATCATTTTTGAAAGACTCCGAAAACATCAATTCAAACTCAATCCGCAAAACTGGGCTTTTGGAGTTGAATCCGACAAATTACTAGGCTTTATAGTAAGCCCAAGGGGCATTGAGTTGGATCCGTTCAAAATACGAGCGATCACTTAAATGCCCCCCCCTCTCCGGAGCATCAAAGAAATCCATTTAATTCACAACTGGTAGACAAGTGCACGTCATTCAATAGGCTTCTTAAGAAGGATACCCCATTCATATGGGATAATGAATGCCAAGGAGCATTTGACCAAATCAAGGAGTACCTCGCCAAACCTCCCTTCCTTAGTCCTCTTAATCCAAACAAACTCCTATTTCTATACATATATGTGAAAGACAAGACCATGAGGGCAATGCTCAGACAATACGATGACCATGGAAAAGAACAAACGATATACTACATCAACAAAACTATGGTGGACTACGAGACAAGATACACGGATGTGGAGAAGCACTGCTTGACGCTCATGTGGGCCGTGCAGAAGTTAAGACACTATGTCTTATCTCATACAGTCAATCTCATCTCAAAAATTGATCCACTCAAGTACCTATTAGAAAGACCACTCCTTAATAGACATTTGGATAAGTGGCAAATGCTATTGAGCGAGTTCGAGATCGAATATGTTACTCAAAATGCGGTCAAAGGACAAGCCATTGCTGACCACCTGGTTGAACACGCACTGCTAGATAACACTCCCATCAACACGGATCTCCCTGATGAGAACCTCTTCACAATTGAGGACTCAATTTGGGAGCTATACTTCGACGATGCCAGGAACAAATACAGGTCAGGTGTAGGTATCATACTATGCTCACTCGAGAAGATTTTAATGCCAGCAACCATCAGATTGAATTTTCCATGTACCAATAACACCGCTGAATATGAAGCCTTGATAGTCGAGCTCAATAACGCTATGAGAATGAAAATCCAGCAAATACGAGTGATTGGTGACTCCTTACTCGTCATAAACCAAGTTCAAGGGATTTGGAAGGTGAAATAAGAAACACTCAAACCCAATCAAGAAAAGGTCGAAAAGATGATCCCATGTTTTAAAAAAGTCACTTTTCAGCATGTAACTATGGAAAATAATCGATTCGCCAACACCCTTGCATCCCTTGCTTCAATGGTGGATATTCCTTCAAAAATCACCACGCTGCCATTCCACATCAAGAACAAACATGACCCTTCCCCACCAAGGATCGAAAAATAAATAGAGCAAGGAAATGAGAACGATGGGGAAGTGTCTTTCGAGGCTTCAGATGCGTTAGTTAAGGCAAAACCATGGTTTCGCGACATTCTGCCCCTACTGAAAGATGGGTTATACCCTGAAGGAGCCATCAAATAGGATAAAAAAGCCCTTTGAAGGTTTTCTATGTGATTTTTAATAAGAGGTGATCTCCTGTTCAAGAAATCCTTCGATGGCATCATTCTACGGTGTCTCGATCAACAAAAAATCGGTCAAGTACTGACAGAGTTACACAATGAAGGAAGTCATTCTAAGGTAGCCGCCTTAGGTCAGAAAATCAGGCGCCAAGGTTATTACTGGAACATCATGGCCGAAGATTGTTGGAAGTTCATTAAGAGGCATCCCAAATGTCAACTTTATGGAGACCTCATCCATGCACCATCCGTACCACTTAATCCAACACCGCCCATATGGCCCTTTTCCATGTGGGGTATTGATATCATTGGATTGATCTCACCAAAAGCCTCAAACGACCACCGTTTTATATTAAAGGCTACAGAGTACTTCAACAAATAGGTAGAGGCCATATCATTTGTCAAAATTGAGGGACAACATGTTGCCCGTTTCATAAAGAACAACATTGTATTTAGATTCGGTGTTCCTGAGTCAATCATTACTTACAATGGATCCAACTTCAAAAATGAAAAGGTCACTAAAGTATGCAAAAAGTTCCGTATAACACAAAAATTCTCCACACCTTACTACCCTCAAGGAAATGGACAAGCAGATGCCACGAACAAAGGACTTCTTAGGGTTATAGACAGAATAATAGAAGGTGGCAGAGATTGGCATAAAAAGTTAAACGACACGCTATGGGCCTATAGGACAACTGAGAAGACTTCTACAGGCATGATCCCATACTCATTGATGTATGGTATGGAAGCAGTGCTACCCATTGAAGTTGAGCTATCGTCTCTCCGAGTGCTTCTTCACAAAAATTCAGATGAGGAACAAAAGATCGAAGCACGAATCGCTGCCCTAGTTACTTTGGATGAAAGACGACTACGAGCAACATAAAATATCATTTCTTACCATTGCATAATCAAGAGTGCATACTAAAGAAAAGTTATTCCTCGACAATTTAGAGAAAAGGACATGGTACTAAAAAAATATTCCACACCCCGGCAAATCCACACCCTTTAGGCAGGTTCAAACCTAATTAGAAGGGGCCAATCGTGGTTACCCGAGTGCACGCAAGCATCTTACAAGATAAAAAATCAGGAGGGGTATGAACTCAATGACCCCATTAATGTGATGTATCTCAAAAAATACTACCCGTAACGGGCTCAAAAACGTGGTGAAAACTTGAAAAGGAATCAATATAAAAATGGACGTGGTGAAAACCTAAAAAGGCATCACGAGTAAAGAAAAAAGAATAAAAAAAATCTTCGACTCAAAAGCTCAAGTACAAACAAGTACTTGCGAGTTACTACAGTATTACATGATGTAAAACACTAAAGTACAAACAAGTACGTGCAAGTTCCAATAATACTACACAAGCAGACCTTGAGAACGAAGACTCCTCCTAAACCCTACAGGTTCCCAATAGAACCAACTCAGAAGGATGTGGGAGGGTGACATGAATGGAAAATCGAAGTGACCTAGACGAACCCTGTAAACATTGAGACTTCTTCAATATGGAAGCCTAACAAGAATCTAAAGAACTCTTCATGGACCCGCGAAGCATAGGATGAAAGCTCCATAGGTCAAAGGACAACTTCGAGACCTTTGAGTTCCCACAATCCCACAAGGAAATCCTTTCATCATCTTTGGGTAAAACATAATAAAGGAAATGACCACCGAAGGGGCCACAGGTGGAAAAACTGTAGGGCCCGTCCCTTTTGAAAACGCTTTTTCAATTTGATTGTTAAAATTGTTCATTTCAAAAACCCTTTTAAAAAGGACTTCCTCCATCACTACAAGAGGTTAAACTGTTAGTCAATCTGTCCTCATTCTCGAAGCCAACTTCCTACGCCTGTTATGAAGGCTTTAAACTAGTTAGGCACTCCATGGTTGTATGAGTATAACTACCAACTACCACATATCAGAGATGGGTGAACCTCGCCAATGACGATATTGGCTAGTCTGGGAGGGTTTTTCTCTCGACTGGATCCTCTGAGGCAAAATGAGGCAAGCTCATCCCTTTGTGTGCGTACGATGACCCAATAGCTGAAAATTTGAGACAAAAATTCTACAACTAAGGGACTGAATGTCTAAGAGTTCAGTTTGAAAAGTGTGTGCAAAAATGTGTTCCACTATGCTTCGGTGAATAAAATCGCACACTTATTGATGAGCTAGAACCCCCCAACAGGGGTAATAATAATAAGAATAAATTTTCAAACTCCCCATAACAGGGGAGAAGTTTAAAAGACCTCCCAACAGGGGTAGCAACAACTAATAAAATAAAAAGAAATAATAAAAAAATATCTACGGGCGACACACCTAGTGTCGCCCAGCCAAAACACATAATAAATTTTTTTTTTTTTTTTTAAGCGACGCTCCTAGTGTCGCTCAGCTAGTGAGGGCGACACTCTTCGTATCACCTAGGCGACATTATTCGTGTCGTAGTGTCGCTCGGGCAACACTATTCTTGTTGCCCAAATCTTCCATGCCACTAACCCGCTACAGCATTTTCCAAATAAAAAAAAAATTAAAACATTTCTATTGGCGACACACTTAGTGTCGCCTTGCCTGTGAGGGCAACACTACTCGTGTGGCCCAAATCATTTTATAAAAGACCCCCTTTTTAATTTCCCCATTTTTCCAGATAAAAGAAAAAACAAATTTATGGAGCTTGTGAGGGCGACACTACCCGTGTCACCCGGGAAACACTACCCGTGTCACCCGAGCAACACCACTGGTGTCGCCCAAATATTTCCTGCCCCTTCTTAATCCAAACAAAAGACTTAATAAAAGAATTTATTTTTGGGCAACACCAGCCGTGTCGCCCAAACTGTGTGGGAGACACCACTAGTGTCTCCCAAAAATTGTTTTCTCAAAAACAATTTTTCAAAATGCCTCCACTCAATTTTGGGATCTTCCGGGGATCAAGTTTGGTTTTATCATGTGTTTTTATGGCTATTTTTAAGCATTTTAATTAATTTTCAAAATATGTCATACGCTCATTGTTGGCATGAGCCTAAACTGCCAACCAATTTACCAGAAAAAAATAATAATAAAATTAAAAAATCAAATAGAATAATATGCTCCTCGGTGGCAATAGCCTAAATTGCTAACCAAAGTCCAATTCAGAAAACGTCTAACTCATGCGACATAAAAGAGCCGAGACAGGAAAAACATCAAACTTGTACGATGTAAAAGAGCCGAGATAGGAAAACGTCAAACTCGTGTGACGTAAAAGAGTCGAGACAGGAAAAAGGTCAAACTCGTGCAACGTAAAAGAGTAGAGAGAGGAAAAACGTCAAACTCGTGCGACGTAAAAGAGTCGAGAGAGGAAAACATCAAACTCGTGCGATGTAAGAGAGCCGAGGCAAGTACCGTCTATCCCCATATGACATAAAAGGTCAGGTGTATCCACTTCAACATCAAACTCGTACGACGTATAAGAGCCGAGGCAGGTAACGTCTAGCCCCGTATGACGTAAAAGGTCGGGTGTATTTTGTCTAGCCCCGTATGATGTAAAAGGGTCAGGTCTATTCCGTTTAGCCTCGTATGACGTAAAAAGTCAGGTGTATTTCGTCTAGCCCAGTATGACGTAAAAGGGTGGATTGTATGGTCTATCGCTGGATGACGCTAAATTGCTTAGAGGGCTCTATGGTTGCAGGAGTTAAAACTATTAACCAACCTTCGAAATATCTTTCTCCTTTCAAAAATTTCACTATATGTCTTGTTTTCAAAAACTTTAATTTCTTTGTTAAAATTGTAACTTGTCCTTGCTCCGAGTTCTATTTCATATATCCCTCTATCTTCAAAAATTCTAAAAAGTATTTTAAAACGATAGATCTTGGACACCCTTATATGATGATTACCGTATTGTTGCAATTACCGCATTGCTGCCTCGTCTCTCTCTTTGGAATTGGCCAGGCAAGTCTCTTCTTATAGAAAGCCTTTTCCTATAGACAGCCTTAGGTAACCCTAAGGAAATAAAAAAAGATGTCAGGGATAAAAAACTTCAAAATGTAAAACCCCTGTAGTTAAGTGGAATGGACAGAAAATCTAACTCGAGTTTCAAGCTTGTGTAACTCACCGACATCTCATGCTGAAAAACCCTAGGAATAAAAATGCCTTAGGTGGGTGAGCTTGGTGAGTGCAATGACTTGAATGGATTAGTTGGTGCACCCTCTGGCCATGTGACGTCAGAAAGAAATTTACAATTTATGCGTTATCTTTGACGTTCACCTGCCCCTCGAAGGACAGGAAACCCCAAAGTGTCTACTTCTTTGCCACTCACCTATCCCTCGAAGAACAGGGACTGTTAAAGAAGGGCAACTGTAGATACCCCATTTTAAATGTGGTAAATTCTATGATTTCCGGAACCCTTAAGACCATACAATCCTAGTAAAACAAAAATCCATAGTCCACATAGCCTACCTTATGACCCAAAACCATTTTGCCTACCCAGAACCCTGCAGATACACTATTTTGACCCAAAATCCTGTAGACGCCCTTTTTTTACCAAAACAATCATTAAAAAAAGTAGAAAACTCCTTTTTGACCCAAATTTTCTCTGAGAGCTTCACAGGAGGCTAAGAAACACACATGAAGTAGAAATTTTCAATTTGGACCAAATTATGTTTGGGTGACAGTAGGAGTGTCCCCACAACACTAGGAGTGTCGCCCACCCTGGACTGGGTGACAAGTGTGGCGCTGCCCAAACATGGGTGACACTAGGCGCGTCGCCCAAACCTGAAACCCTGAAATAGGTAGTTTTGGCTCGTGGATCTATTGGTTATGGAAAGATGACCTTCCCAACAGATCCTTGCCCTTTATAAACCATTTTTTGTGGCCATTTGATGAGAGGTTTTAGGAAGAAAAACTTTGTGAGTTTACCCTAACCCTAATCTGAGAAGCCTTAACCCAGACCTAGGGAATCATAGTTCTAAAACCATCTTTAGGGCACAACAACCCTTTTCAATCAGAGATTGTCTGGTCAACATCTGAATCAGAGTGGCAAAGAGGACACTGGTTCTAATACGGGTGAGCCCTTAAATGCTCGGGAGTCAAGGGCTATCCGGCCTTGGTATTGTTCTCTAACCCTTTCTTTCTTCTTCTTCTTACTGTTTTCATCTTATTTTGATATTTTTATCTGTTCATTATTTTGAGTTTGTATTTTAGTGTTTTGGATCATGCTGGCTCTACCACATATCTGAGAGCGGATCTGCTTGTTTTCGGGCAGATCTGGCCTCATATCTGAATTCGATTTTCTCCCACTTTCTCTACCACATCTTTTTTATTAGCTTCAGGTATCAAGATCCGAGAGATCTTCATCGGAAGATCTGTCTGAATTTCATTGTAAACAAGACAGCGACAAGCCATCGTCTCTATTCTCTATCTCTTTTCTTTCTTCATAGATGGCAGCAAGCCACCGTTTATGTTTTCCCCCTCTCTTCTTTCTTCACAGATGGAAGCAAGTTGTCGTTTGTGTTTTCTCTCCCTCTTGTTTCTTCACAGACGGCAGCATGCCACCGCTTGTGTTTTCTCTCTCTTCTTTCTTCACAGAGGGCAGCAAAGCTGCCGTCTGTGTTCTCTCTCTCTTCCTTCTTCACAGACGATAGCAAGCCACCATTTGTGTCTTTTCTTCCCTTTTCTCCCTCCTCTCCTTCTCTCTTTTCTCTTAATGTTCTTGTTTGAAGGATCTGGGTGAAAAATATACCAGCCTTCTCTCCTTTTATTTTCATTTCGATTATGCCTATTCTGAAGGACTAGTTGAAAGACATATTAGCCCTTCATTTCTCTTTTCTTCCTTTCTCTATACTATCTCCCTCTAAAGGACTAGTTGAAAGACATATTAGCCCTTCATTTTTGGAAGGACTAGTTGAAAGATATACTAACCCTTCGTGCCTCTTTTCTTTCTTCTTAAAACTATACATTTTATCTCTAAAGGATCTGGGTGAAGAACAAACCAACATTCGTCTCCCTTTTTCTTCTTTCTCTAAAGAGCTGGGTGAAAAACAGACCAGCCTTCGTGTCTCTTTTCTTCGTTCTCTGAAGAGTTAGGTGAAAGACAAAACAACCTTCATCTCTCTCTCTATCTCTTTCTCTTTCTTTCTTTTCTTTCTAATTTCTTTTCTCCATCTAACCCCTTCTTCTCTTCCCCTTTACTATAACATATGTATTAAGAGGTCTTTGTCAAGGAGACGCCACAAGGCTGTCGAATCGACACAGACTCAATCATGTTTCTTACCATTTTCCTTTAGGTACACACACACGTGTGCGCTCACCCAATGACATTTTCCACATACCCACTTGTCTATATTCTAATGTGTGTGTGTGTTTGTAGTAAGGAAGAAATAAGCCAAGGGAGATGATTCTGAACCAGGCCACAGTCCAGGGGGACATTCTGCGTGATCTAAGAGGGCTTCCATGCGAATTAGCTCAAGCATGTCATGGACCCACATGAGGTAAGTCCCACCTCACGATCCTAATTCCTCTCTCACAGGTTGGTACTCCGGTCCATGACTCCCTTACACAGTTCATGAGAGAGCGGTCTCAGGTCCCGATAGTTAGGTGCCTCGATCATGTCCTCCAGATCCTTTGGGGATCGAGTGACACGTGTCTCGAGTTTCATGGGAAGACCCGGGACATTTTTGAGATCGCTCTCTCAAGAACCCCATTCGAAGATGGGGGCAGGTGTTACCAACCGGTGAGAGAGGAATTTAAAGGTGGGTTCGGGACTTAATCGGACTGACTCGCGTGGGCACCCTCTTAGATCACGAAAAAGCCCCCCAGTAATAAAACTAGTTCCAAATCGCCTCCCTTGGCCTGTATTCTTCTTATTTTTTGCTTTTCTGGAATCTAACACATATATGGTAAAGGTAATAAAATAGGTGGGTCAGACCTCACCCTTTTCCTCGTTGATGAACATACAAAAGCATGCGCATTCACAAAGAAGAAGAGAAGAAAGACTGGGAAGAGAAGAATTCGACTAAGCGAGAGGATCTGAGCGGTGACTAGGCTGATTGATAATTGGCCTGACATGATAGTAAAGCGGGCTTGATAACTAAGATCGGCTCACAGAATTACTACTAGACATCGGTACCAATACCAACTAGCTTGGTATGATGGTCAGTTTTTCATGGTAATAACGAGGGCCTAGCACAACAACATTACAACTAGACGATAAGACTACCATGAGAGGCTAATCTCAATCCCTTTTAGTCGAATGAAGAAGTAACAGAATTAAGGCTTTGAGGAAGAATAAGAAGAGAAGAAGGGAAAGAAAGAAGAAGGGAGAAGGAAGGAAGAGAAGAGTATGAAAGATGAGTGAATAAAGGAGAAAGAGGGAAGGAAGGCACAGTCGGGATTTAGCATTGCCGATGGTGTTTAAAAGGAAGAGAGAAAACCAATCGGTGCTAAGCCTCATTGATAGACAGGAGAAGAGAGAGAAACCCAGTCCGTACTAGATCTCGTCGACTGACAGAGGAAGAGAGACAAAACAAGTCCGTGCTAGGTCTCGCTTACTGATAGAGGAAGAGAGAGAAAATCAGTCAATGCTAGGTCTCACCAATTGATAGAGGAAGAAAGAGGAAACCAGTCGGCATTAAGTCTCACCAACTGACAGAGGAAGAGAGAGAAAACTAGTCAGTGTTAGGTCTCATTAATTGATAGGAGAGGAGAGAGAAGACCAGTCGATACTAGGTTTCACTGACTGACAGACAGAAGGAGAGAGAAATCCAATCAGTATTAGGCTTTAATGCTAGGTTTCGTCGACTGATAGAGAAAGAGATAGAAAACCAGTCAACGTTAGGTCTCATCAACTGACAGAAGAGGAGAGAGAAAACCAATTAGTGTTAGGTCTCAGCGACTGATAGGAGAGGAGAGAGACGATCAGTCGGTGTTAGGTTTCACCGACTGATAGAGGAAGAGCAAGAAAATCAATCGGTGCTAGGTCTCATTAACTGAAGAGGAGAGAGAAGAAGAGAGAGAAAATTAGTTAACATTAAGCCTCACCGATTGACAGAGGAAGAGAGAGAAATCAGTCGATGCTAGTTCTCATTAACTGATAGAAGAGGAAAGAGAAGATCAGTCGATGCTAGGTTTCATCGATTGATAGACAGAAGGAGAAACCAACCGACGTTAAGCCTCGTTAATTAGGATAGAAGGAGAAAACCAACCGACGCTGGGCCTCACCGTTTACATTAGAAGAGGAAAAATGGACATAGAGATGAGAAGAGAGGGGAGAAAAAGAGAAAGAGATGAGAAAAAGATAGAGATGAGAAGAGAGGAGGAAGAAAGAAGAGATAGAGATGAGAAGTGAGAAGGAGAGAGAAAGAGATAGAGATGAGAAGAGAAGAGGAGAGAGAAAGAGATAAAGATGAGAAGAGAGGAGAGAGAAAGAAGAGAGAGAACGAGGGGAGGAGGGAGAAAGATAGGAGGAGAGAGAAAGGGAAGGAGAGAGAAAGAGGAGAGGAGAGAGAAAGTTACCTACCTGAAGGGTACTGACTCTTTTCTTCTCTCTCCTCTCTCCCTCTCCAAGATGTACTCACAAACTCATGCATGAATGGAAATTTTATTGAATCAATCTAAAAATGAACCAAAGGCCCTCTATTATTGTTTACAATGAGGCAGTGCCTGTTTATATAGAATTGGGCAAAAACGTGGGTGGACGCTCAAAACATAGCTAGAATCGAAGATAATTTCAATTTAATTAAATTTAAAGAAATTCTAAAAATGGATGCAAAAGGATTGTTTTACCCCTGCTTAATAATGTGTTGAATTCAATAACAGTCTGTGCTGCAACTCGAGAACTTACGTGATCTTATGTGGCTGACCCGAAGTCGTTTTGATGCCCATTTGATCGAAAGATTGTTGTTTTCCTGTAGGGTTTGACTTGGAGATCATTTTGATACCAACTTCTAACCATGGATCGTGTTTTGAACCATGATCATGAGACTTGAAATTTACTTGAATCTTGAAAACTTCAAATCGATTGTGTGCTTGTTCCATGATGTTTCTTCATGATTTCTTCATTGAATAATATTGAGCATGCCGTCACGATCATGTTGCAATGAAATCTTGTTTTTAGTTGGAATCTTGTTTTTAGTCAGAATCGTGAAGTCCGACGGCTGAAATTTACAGTAGCATTGACGCCTTCATGTGTGAATTCCATTCGTTCATCGTACGCGAGGTTCGGACCAGAGATAGCCTCGGACCTCACGCACATAATTCAATTGGTTTTGTGCCAATCGGGTATGCGAGCATCGTGATCTGGCTACTCGAATAAGGTGTGCTGCTGTTGCATTTTCTGCATCTCCTTTCACGGATCAGTAAATTTCATTTAGTTTTTCTCTTTGATCGGGCTTCGTCACAGGTGCACCACATATCGAATTGGTCGTCTTCATGAGAAGAAAACACTCACCAAATTTGGGAGCGATCGGACTTGGAACGAGTGAGATATAGGCCCCAAAAGTGACTTTATGTGACTGTAAAAATAGCCACCTTTAATGGTGCTTTGGTGTAGTGTGGCCACATAGAAATAGTGTGCGGCCTACCCCTTTTTAATCTTTTACACATAACTTTGTCCTGAAGTTCCCGATTAAGCCCAAACTTGACTCATAGAGGTTTTCAACCGTGTCAGATCTAATGGCGGTGGTCTCATGGTTGTTTAGTACACCAAAAGTATAGCTCTCATTACGGGGTCCATTTCAAGGTGCGAGAGACCGATTTTGTTGAAATTGTTTATTTGTGTTCACTGCCTTAGACATGTCTGATTGCCATGAAACTTAGCAAGTGGTCCTTTGAAGTGCTGATGAAGATTGAAACCATTTCTGGGGCCATTCTAAGACTGTCACGAATTTCCACTGTTTTGTAGGCTTTATTGATCTGTTTCCTACCAGGGACCAAGGTGGTGAAAAATACATCCAAACACCTGGGTCCATATCATACTCAAAGCCATGCCACCAGGTCACCTCGACGTGAGGGTGAGATCAAGGAATCTAACTAACGGACTCTTCCTTCCTCTCTCCTACACCGGGTCACACCCTAACCCTTGTCTCTCTATTTCCCCCTTTACGCAACACATTGTTAGCACCACGCAGCAACCCGTGTCACTAATATATGTATGGACATGAGGGAACCCATGGGTTCCAACCCTCGAGTTCTCTCACATCCCCCCATTAGCTAACCAGCCCCCTCGAGACAATAACCATAAGGAGGGACAATTGGATCCCATAGTGGTCCTAAGCAACAGAGAGAGAGAGTAGAGAGGTTGCGAGCCTAAAGAGAGTATATTTCCAAACTACTCTGACAGACAGCTAGAAGGCTTTGTGACTGCTCTAAGAAGGCTGACCACTCGGACGTGTCCTCTGAACCTTAAGTGGCGAGGCCAACGTTCCAAACTGGCCCTGCCATTAAAAATCTTTCTCATCGTTAGTACCTATCCGCACGCCAAGCACCCCTGGGCTCATGTGCCCCACACCAGTACGCACTCTCAACCTCATGTACGAGCGACCCTGCAGTTGTCCAAGAGAGGGTTCTCATACCCCGACCTGTCGAGAACCAGTTCTGACCAATTGCTTGTAAAGGAGAGAGAGAGTGGTTGTGTGTTAAAGAGAAAAGAAGGAGATGAGTACGGGTGGAGAGAAATGTGGGAGATGAGCACGAGTGGAGAGAAAGGAGGGAGATGAGCGTGGTGGAGAGAAAAGTGGAAGATGAGCACGAGTGGACAAGGAACGCGGGCTGAGAGAAATCATGGAGATGAGTGTGGGTGGAGAGAAAAGAGGGAGATGAATGCGAGTGGAGAGAAAAGGGGGAGAAGAGCACGGGTGGAGAGAGGAGAGGGCGTGCTTATGGGCATAGAGAGAAAATAGGGAAGAGAGAGAAAGAGAGAAGAGAAAATGGACAAGCAAAGAGAGAGAGGTGTAAAATGAAATGTGCGCACCTGTGATAACTATGAAGAGGAGAGAAGGGTGATGACCTGTACTCTCCTAGGTGCGAGCTTGAGATTTTGGTGAAGAGGAGAGAGGGATGATGACTTGTTCACCCCTAGGTGTGTGCTAGCGGATAGGGGATAAGAAAGAGGGATATAAAAAAGAGAGAAAAGGACATTGCTTTGGTTTTCTTGCAAGTAGGGGATGATAGAGAGGGAGACAAATAATAGAGAGAAGGGAGAGAGGACGTCACACCCCAAGAATTTACAATACTGATATTCCTGAGATGTGACAGTCAAAACATATGTACATCTCTTGATAGGACAAATTTACACTGACAAATTCTTACAAAGTAACAAAAAAAAAGCTTAGACACAACTACAATATCTTTCAAAGTTGCCCTTGACGAGTACTCAAAATGAAGCCGCAGTTATCCTGAAAAATGTTTACCATAGTTTGATGAGTTTGGCTACTCAGTAAGTGATCATCATAATCCTAAAAATAATCATGATTGAAAAATATCAATATTTTCCAAAAGGAGATATATTAACAGATATGCATCAACAGTTTCACTTTCAATAAATACATAATTAAATATAATTCGAATAATTGAAATGCATAGAACACTTTAACGGTAGTGTATAATTCAAAGGATTTCACAAAACACCCTACTGGCGTCCCAAGTTGGTCACCTATATAACCCATCAGCGTCCTAATGGGTCCACCTAATCCCTATCGGCATCCCAGATAGATCCACTTAATCCCTGCAGGTCTACTTATACCTCACCGGCGTACGGTATGAGTCCACTTAATCCCTACCGGCGTCCCGGATAGGTCCACTTAGACCTCACCGGCGAACCGGATGAGTCCACTTGCATACTTAAATTATTTCTAAATCTCTTTAAACATTCGAAAGCAGCAATATCATGTACTCAACATGTCACTGAAATCATTAATATGAATTTCACTTAAACCATTAATAACAGTCACTCTCTATAACATTTCAAAAATAACCAATCAAATATTTTCGGCTCAAATTTAGAAAGGTAGCAGTTTGTAAAGGCATTCTAGCATAATTTCCAATTTAATATGTATAGAAAAACTCATATAAAAATTCAAGAATACGGAATTATCACAATTTATGGGATATCAATCCACAAATAAACAATTCACAACAATACTATAATCAATTGCAAAAATGCCAATTTTTTTAAATAATAAGGCAGTCATTTGCACATGAATTTTACAATGTCTAAATATTCAAAACAGTAGAAAGAAATATCACAATTTTTATTAAAAAGATTATTTTTCAAGATAATGAGGTCACAAGCGCATAAAATTTATCGCGCCTAAAATTCATGATAATAAGCAGAAATAATTATTTCATTTTCTTTTTAAAAAGAATGGATTATTTTTCGAGATAATGAGGTCACTTACACATAAAACTGATAAAATAAAGATCCTAGACGGAAATATCACTATTTATTAGAAATAGACTATTTTTCGAGAAGATGATGTCACTTACACACAAATATTATAAAATAAATATCCTGAACGAAAATATCACTATTTATTAAAAACAGACTATTTTTCAGGAAGACGATGTCACTTACCTAAAATATTTGAGAGGGAGCTTCCGATAAAAATTCGGCTAGGGAGAGGAGCTCACTGTGTTTCGACCAGAAAGGGAAAGATTTCAAAAGTTTTCTAGGGTGGGAGTCCTCGCCTCTCGTATTTAAACTCTTATGACACCTTATTATAATATTTTATTAAGTGACACCTCATAAACGAGGTGTAACCGTTACAATACCCCTTATATGCTTAAAGCCCACGTCCACATGACGTGGCAAGGCAGGAGCAAACAAAAGAAACTTAACCAAAAGATTTTGAAAACAGTGATGGTCCTTAAGGACCATCATGCTCATATAGACCATCACTTATTAAGAGTTTCTTTCCTTCTTTTTTATTTTTATTTTTTATATTTTACTTTTTACTTTTCATTTTTTTTTTTTTAATTTTAGAATTATTACATTCTTCCCCCCTTAAAGAAATTTAGTCCTCTAAATTTGTGTATCTGATTACTAAAAAAGATAGGGATATTTTTTTTTTTTTTTTCTCATATTCTTTCAACTTCATTATTATTTTAAGTACATTTTTTTTAAAAAAAAATATTTTCTTAATAATCTTAAACCTATTGCTCTGATACCATAATTGTCACACCCCAAGAATTTGCAATACTGATATTCCTGAGATGTGACAGTCAAAACATATGTACATCTCTTGATAGGACAAATTTACACTGACGAATTCTTACAAAGTAGCAAAAAAAGAGCTTAGACACAACTACAATATCTTCCAAAGTTGCCCTTGACGAGTACTCAAAATGAAGCCGCAGTTATCCTGAAAAATGTTTACCATAGTTTGATGAGTTTGGCTACTCAGTAAGTGATCATCATAATACTAAAAATAATAATGATTGAAAGATATCATTATTTTCCCAAAGGAGATATATTAACAGAAATGCATCAACAGTTTCACTTTCAATAAATACATAATTAAATATAATTCGAATAATTGAAATGCATATAACACTTTAACGTTAGTGCATAATTCAAAGGATTTCACAAAATACCCTACTGGCGTCCCAAGTAGGTAACCTATATACCCCATCAGCGTCCTGATGGGTCCACTTAATCCCTATCGGCGTCCCAGATAGGTCCACTTAATCCCTGCAGGTCGACTTATACCTCACCGGCGTACCGGATGAGTCCACTTAATCCCTACCGACGTCCCGGATAGGTCCACTTATACCTCACCGGCGAACCGGATGAGTCCACTTGCATACTTAAGTTATTTCTAAATCTCTTTAAACATTCGAAAGCAGCAATATCATGTACTCAACATAACACTGAAATCATTAATATGAATTTCACTTAAACCATTAATAACAGTAACTCTCTATAACATTTCAAAAATAACCAATCAAATATTTTGGGCTCAAATTTAGAAAAGTAGCAGTTTGTAAAGGCATTCTAGCATAGATGCTAATTTAATATGTATAGAAAAACTCTTATAAAAATTCATGAATACGGAATTATCACAATTTATGGGATATCAATCCACAAATAAACATTTCACAACAATATTATAATCAATTGCAAAAAATGTCAATTTTTTTAAATAATAAGGCAGTCATTTGCACATGAATTTTACAATGTCTAAATATTCAAAACAGTAGAAAGAAATATCACAATTTTTATTAAAAAGATTATTTTTCAAGATAATGAGGTCACGTGCGCATAAAATTTATCGCGCCTAAAATTCATGATAATAAGCAGAAATAATTATTTCATTTTATTTTTAAAAAGAATGGATTATTTTTCGAGACAATGAGGTCACTTACACATAAAACTGATAAAATAAAGATCCTAGACGGAAATATCACTATTTATTAAAAATAGACTATTTTTCGGGAAGATGATGTCACTTACACACAAAACTTATAAAATAATTATCTTGAACGAAAATATCACTATTTATTAAAAACAGACTATTTTTCATTAAGACGATGTCACTTACCTAAAATATTTGAGAGGGGGCTTCCGATAAAAATTCGGCTAGGGAGAGGAGCTCACTGTGTTTCGACCAGAAAGGGAAAGATTTCAAAAGTTTTCTAGGGTGGGAGTCCTCGCCTCTCGTATTTAAACTCTTACGACACCTTATTATAATATTTTATTAAGTGACACATCATAGACGAGGTGTAACCGTTACAATACCCCTTAGATGCTTAAAGCCCACGTCCACTTGACGTGGCAAGGTAGGAGCAAACAAAAGAAACTTAACCAAAAGATTTTGAAAATAGTGATGGTCCTTAAGGACCATCATGCTCATATAGACCATCACTTATTAAGAGTTTCTTTCCTTCTTTTTTTTTTTTATTTTTTATATTTTATTTTTACTTTTTCTTTTTTCTTTTTTTTTTAATTTTAGAATTATTACATTCTTCCCCCCCTTAAAGAAATTTAGTCCTCCAAATTTATGTACCTGATTACTGAAAAAGATAGGGATATTTTTTTTTTTTTTTCTCATATTCTTTCAACTTCATTATTATTTTAGGTACATTTTTTTTAAAAAAAAAACCATTTTCTTAATAATCTTAAACCTATTGCTCTGATACCATAACCCAAGAATTTACATTACTGATATTCCTGAGATGTGACAGTCAAAACATATGTACATCTCTTGATAGGACAAATTTACACTGACGAATTCTTACAAAGTAACAAAAAAAAAGCTTAGACACAACTACAATATCTTCCAAAGTTGCCCTTGACGAGTACTCAAAATGAAGCTGCAGTTATCCTGAAAAATGTTTACCATAGTTTGATGAGTTTGGCTACTCAGTAAGTGATCATCATAATCCTAAAAATAATCATGATTGAAAGATATCAATATTTTCCAAAAGGAGATATATTAACGGAAATGCATCAACAGTTTCACTTTCAATAAATGCATAATTAAATATAATTCGAATAATTGAAATGCATATAACACTTTAACGGTAGTGCATAATTCAAAGGATTTCACAAAATACCCTACTGACGTCCCAAGTAGGTCACCTATATACCCCATCAGCGTCCTGATGGGTCCCTTAATCCCTATCGGCGTCCCAAATAGGTCCACTTAATCCCTGCAGGTTCACTTATATCTCACCGGTTACCGGATGAGTCCACTTAATCCCTACCGGCGTCCCGGATAGGTCCACTTATACCTCACCGGCGAACTGGATGAGTCCACTTGCATACTTAAATTATTTCTAAATCTCTTTAAACATTCGAAAGCAGCAATATCATGTACTCAACATATCACTGAAATCATTAATATGAATTTCACTTAAACCATTAATAACAGTCACTCTCTATAACATTTTAAAAATAACCAATCAAATATTTTGGGCTCAAATTTAGAGAGGTAGCAATTTGTAATAGCATTCTAGCATAATTGCCAATTTAATATGTATAGAAAAGCTCTTATAAAAATTCAAGAATTCGGAATTATCACAATTTATGGGATATCAATCCATAAATTATCACAATTTATGGGATATCAATTCACAACAATACTATAATCAATCGCAAAAATGTCAATTTTTTTAAATAATAAGGCAGTCATTTGCACATGAATTTTACAATGTCTAAATATTCAAAACAGTAGAAAGAAATATCACAATTTTTATTAAAAAGATTATTTTTCAAGATAATGAGGTCACGTGCGAATAAAATTTATCGTGTCTAAAATTCATGATAATAAACAGAAATAATTATTTCATTTTATTTTTAAAAAAAATGGATTATTTTTCGAGACAATGAGGTCACCTACACATAAAACTCATAAAATAAAGATCCTAGGCGGAAATATCACTATTTATTAAAAATAGACTATTTTTCGGGAAGATGATGTCACTTACACACAAAACTTATAAAATAAATATCCTTAAAGAAAATATCACTATTTATTAAAAACAGACTATTTTTTAGGAAGACGATGTCATTTACCTAAAATATTTGAGAGGGAGCTTCTGATAAAAATTCGGCTAGGGAGAGGAGCTCACTGTGTTTCGACCAGAAAGGGAAAGATTTCAAAAGTTTTCTAGGGTGGGAGTCCTCGCCTCTCGTATTTAAACTCTTACGACACCTTATTATAATATTTTATTAAGTGACACCTCATAAACGAGGTGTAACCGGTACAATACCCCTTATATGCTTAAAGCCCATGTCCACTTGACGTGGCAAGGCAGGAGCAAACAAAAGAAACTTAACCAAAAGATTTTGAAAACAGTGATGGTCCTTAAGGACCATCATGCTCATATAGACCATCACTTATTAAGAGTTTCTTTCCTTCTTTTTTATTTTTTTTTTTTATTTTTTTTTTTTTACTTTTTTTTTTTTTTTTTTTTTTAATTTTAGAATTATTACAGAGGAGGTCAAAGGGAAATTACCCAACGTGGTAAATTTCTCTCTTAAAGTTGGGAGTGATGTCGGTGGGGTCCTGATTTCCCTCTGTGTGGGGGTGAGGAAACCCTCCCTCAAACAATCGCGGAGGTCCGTCGCACGTTGTGAACACACGGGCCCTCTTACATGCGGATAGGAAGCCGACGGTGAGAGAGATTTTTGCGACTGGAGTGTGAATCGTTCTTACACCGCTTGGGGGTTTGGGGACACACCCGGGTGGATGGCCCTCATAGAGCAATTACAAAGCCCTCCAGCTGCTCGTCAACACGATTTGGATGGGAGCCCTCCTCAGGTTCTCAATCTCTCTCTCCTTTCACTCTCTCTGGGCTATCGGGATAGGACCCTGATGTCTCTCCTCCTTGGATGCCCTTTCGTAAGGATTTGCTGACCGCTAAAGGGGGTGTGGGTCGAAGTCGAGGGGAAAGGACCACATGTTAGTACACGTCAGCTGGCGTGAGGACGGGAGCGGGCTGCCACACGTACAGGGTCACGTGTGCATAAGTGGGAGGAAGAGAGAGAGAGAGAGAGAGAGAGAGAGAGAGAAAGAGAGAAGGAATGACTCGGCTCGAGAGAAATGGGATGACCCCCGAGACTAGGATGTTCGCGAGACCGCGCACTCAGAGGTGCCCTCCTTCTCAAAGTTTTCTCATTTTTCCTCTCTCCTCTCTTGAATGGACTAAGGGCTCACAAAATAAGACAAGAAAAGAATAAACTAGCCTCGATTCTTCGTAGCCTTTGGGGCATTGGATCTTCCAAATAGGGGGCCTTTTGAAGCGATTTTTTGGACCATTTTACAAATGAGCTAAGCTTGCTTGCCTATATTGAGGATTCACTAAATAGGGGTGAATGCTCAAAAGTCAAGCTTAATTACATTTAAGAAAATTGAAAAAAAAACCAAAATTAGGCAAAAAAGACCAAAAAATCACTACGATCTTTTGTCCAAATGACAAGACTGTCCCAGCATTCAGAAAGCTTTGCCATGGGAAGACCTTGAAAGCTGATCCTGCAACTTGCGGCAACCGTTCCGCTTTTTCAGCAACATATCTTCGTTCTTCTTTCGATTGCGAGAATTTTGATGCCCTTCAACCGTGTTGTGGTGGCCTTCTTGCTAGAGGTGAAAGTCCGGCCAGTTTTGTGAACTTTGTTTTCCAATGCATCTCCAAGTTGCGTCATTTTAGCTATTGGCTCTGCTTTACAAGTCAGAGAATTTTGATTTGCTGCAAATTTGCGTCTTCGGCATTTTGGAATGTTACCCAAGAAGGGATTCCAGCAACTGACTGGATTTGCTTCTTTGGTGACCTGAGGACTTGCATTCATTGAACAAGGGATTGAATGCAATATTCATACCAGAATGTACCTCTATGTGAGGTGGTTCTTTTGAACTTTTCCTCCCGTCAATCCATGGCCTAGATTTTGAGCTATGCTTCACCGAATTCAAGCTTGTTGAACCTTTTTTTTTGTTCTGATTTCTCCGGTTGCTTTTCTCTTCAGAGCAACAGGGGTTCCTGATCACGTTATAGTGAGTGCCTTAGGTAAAAATGATGGGGTTGGCGTGATCTCGAACATGTCAACATTTGAGTTTGGTCAGATTTTAGAGAAAGGATCCGTGGGTTGGAAACTTTGATACCGAAAAACATTATCGCAGCCCCCATTTTTGGAACTGGTTTGGTGAAGTCACATCACGTTATGGTAAAACCCATGAGTTGCGAGGCCGCATGAGCATAGACCCTTCTAGAGGGGTTCGATTGAGCCCAAATTTGGTCCCCAGGGTTTTTTTGACATTCTAAGCACAATGGCGATGGTTTGGTGCCCTATTACAGCCTCTATCATAGGGATATAATGGAGGGTCCTTCTTTGGTATTAGGGCACTGCACCCAGGTCACTAGGCTGGAAGCTTTTTTTTTTGGAGCAATCCTGGCCTGCTGTTGTTTCATGAACCCGCAAGACCAGACTGTTGCTGCTCTGTCCTTATTCGCAAGAGCTCATTGAGGTACGTCGAAAATGATGTACAACAACTTGCCCCGTTGGATATTGCACTTCGAAGTGAGAAGTGCAACACTCGAAAAAATTTAACATCGTAGCTCCTCTGATGAATCCTTGCCAGGACGAGTTGATTGTCTCTAGATGATATTTTTTTTCTTGATCACCAACACAGTGCAATCCTCAAGGGGGCGACGAAAGTGGTTTCCAGTGGTCGGGTACCTTGTTGAGGGGCTTCCCCGGGTCTCGCCAAAATCTATTTTTCTTTTTAGGAGATCACATTGATATTATGTCGTCGGTGGGCTTACAACTTCTCCATGCAAACTCCTAATTTTCCATCCAGTGGGGGCCCTTCTTGTGAGCTTTATCTCATTCTGGCCGAGGAGGTCTTGATGTTCCAGTTGGAGGGGGCCCTTCTTGTGAGCAAACAGAAATGCTAAGGGCAAACAAGGTGCCTCTTGGCTTACGTCCTACAAGTCCAGTTAGGGGTCTCCCGAATTACCCAAACATGAAAGGAGGACCGCCTTCGAGGATGTCCCATTTTAGGGGACTTCACCTTGGATGCTTGAAGGTTAGTGGAGGAAGAAAAGGCAGACAAGGTACCTCTTTGGCTTATGCCTTACTGGTCTAGCTGGGGGTTTCTCGACGTATTTCGATTGTTCGGGCTTGATAAGAGGAAGGCCTCTGAGGCAGTCCCATTTTAGGGGCCTTCACCTTGGTTGCTAGAGTTTAATGAGAAGAATGATAGGCAAGGTACCTCTTTAGCTTACGCCTTACTGGCCTGACTAGGGGTTTCTCAACGCATCCCGATTGTCCAGAATTAATTGGAGGATGGATTCTGAGAGGCGGTCCCATTTTAGAGGACTTCACTCTTGCTACAAGAGCTTGATGGAAGAGAAGACGAGGAGAGGATTTTTTTTGTAATGGTGGCACTAAGGCTTGGGATAAAAGGGTGGCACCAGAGCACTAAGGCTCCGGTACTAAAAATAAGAAGGCTGCATTAAGGCCTAAGATAAAAAAGACGGTGGCATTAGTGCCAAAAATGTTTTGCAGGCACTGGGGTCGAAGTTTTTTCTTGGAGGCACTGAGGCTGGAAAGAATTTTTTGGAAGGCATAGGGCCTAAAGTTTTTATTGGAAGGCAAAGGGGCCAGAGAGTTGTTTTTTGGAGGGCATTGGGGCCGGAGTTTTTTTTGAAAGGAACTGGGGCTGGAGTTTTTTTTTTTTTAGGCACTAGGGCCAAAGTTTTTTTTGGAAGGTACTAGGGCCTGAATTTTGTTTTTTGGAAGGAACTGGGGCTGGAGAGTTTTTATTTTATTTTCAAAGGCACAGGGGCCGGACAGTTTTTTTTTTTAAGGCACAGGGGCTGAAGAGTTTTTTTTTGGAGGCACTAGGGCCGGAGTGAGGAGGTTTGGCCCGAAGGCCGGTAGCAATAGGTTCGGTCTAGGCGCCCATTGCGGGTTTTCACCAGGATCGAGGGGATATGGTGTCAGCACGGTGGTTTTCACCATATCATTTGTTGGGGCGCGTTTACCTGTGTCTTTGAGGTCACGTCCACCCTTTAGTTTCTGCTTTTACTCATGAAGCCCTTTGCGGGTTATTGCCATTCCTGGATTTTTTCCTCAGGACTCCTTTAGTCATGGATTCGTGGCCATACCAGCCTGTCATTTTTACTCATGGTGCCCTTTGAGGGTTTTCACAATTCCCCTGTTTCTTTTGTTTGGTGATTTTACCCATAGCCCCTTTATTTTTGTGCTATGCCCGGCTTCTCTATTTTTTTTTTTGGGGGAGAAAGAGGGCACCAACATGGTGAACCTTGACAGATGAGTATTGAGAGTCTTAAGGGTGTGGCCCTGCCCCAAGTTGATTGTAGTGGTTGGGGGCCAAGGCAAGGCATCTTTTTGCCTTCTAGGGCATTGCCTCGAAGTGTAGCATTACGATCACCCAAGCGGCTTGTGTCCATGAGGGGTTGATGATGGAGGTGTCTGTGGGAGGTGTTGATGGTGCCTGCGGTGGTGGGATGTAGGAAATACTTGTGGGGTGGTGAAGTTATGGAGGCACCCGCGGGGGGTGGAATGAAAAGGCACCCGCAGGGGGTGGTGTAGACAGCACCCGTGGGTGTGGTGAAGATGGGACCCATGGGGGGTGAATGAAGAGGGCACCAGCGGGGGGTAGCATGAAGATGGGACCCGTGGAGGGGGGGGGGGGGGAGGGGGAATGAAGACGACACCTGCGGGTGGTGGCATGAAGATGGGACCCACGGGGGTTGAATGAAGACATGCCCAGAGGGAGGGAAGAGGGCACCTGCGGGTTGTTGAAGAGGGAACCCGCAGGGGGCGAATGAAGAGGGCACCCACGATGGTGGCATGAAGATGGGACCCACAGGGGGTGGAGAGGAGGAGGCACCTGCGGGGTATGTGGAGATGGCACCAGCGAGAGTGGAATGATTGCACCCACGAGGAGCGAAGAGGCCACCCGCGGGGGGTTTAAGAGCGCACCCGCAGGAGACGAATGAAGAGGGACACCAGTGGGGGGTGGTAAGAAGATCGGACCCACGGAGGGTGGAGAGGAGGAGGCACTCGCGGGGGGTGGAATGATGACAGGACCCGCAGGGGGTGAATGAGGAGGTCACCTATGAGAGGTGGCATGAACATGGGATCCACAAAGGGAGGGGGGTGAATGAAAAGGGAACCCACGGGGGGCGAAGAGGGCACCCGCGAGGGGTAAATGATGATATGCCCCGAAGGGGGCAAAGTGAAGACATGCGCCAAGAGGGCAAAGTGGGCACCCACGAGGGGCGAAGAGGGCACCCGCAGGGGGTGAATAGGGCACCCGTAAGGGGTGGCATGAAGATGGGAACTGTGGGGGGTGAATGATGATCTTCCCCGAAGAGGGTGAAGTGAAGACATGCCGTAAGGGGGTGTAGTGGGCACCCACGGGGGCGAAGAGGGCACCCATGGGTGGTGCAGATGGTACCCACACGGGGTGGCATCAATATGGGACCTATGGGTGGTGAATGATGATGTACCCCGAAGGGGGCGAAGTGAAGACATGCCCCGAGGGAGCAAAGTGGACACCGGCGAGGGGCGAAGAGGGCACTCATGGGGGGTGAAGAGGGCATTCACGGGGGGTGAAGAGGGCACCCACTTGGGTGGCATGAAGATGAGACCTACTAGGGGTGAATGATGATATATCTCTAAGGGACGAAGCGGAGACTTGCCTCAAGCGGGTAAAGTTTATAGATGTGGCGTTCGACTGACAAGGTGCCTGCATGCTGAGCAAGGTCATATGGAGACTAGGCCTTTTATAAGGGGGCCACGCAGGACAGCATGAGGGCAGCTTTTCCCCTTTATGACGAAGTTCCCTTTTTTGATGCTCCTTTGTGTAGAGGCAGCGCAGAGACATTGTTTTCTTTGGAGAGCTTGGCCGGTAAGTGATGCCCGCTGTGAGGCCTGACTGCTTGACACCGACCTTTCGGGTGAGTGTGGGCATTGGGCGGCTGACTCCTGGGTATGTCAGGCTTAGCACACTCATCGAAGGGCACGTTGAAGGAGGAGGTGTGAATCGTCCTGGGGGAGGTAGAGGAGCTAAAGACGAGGATGAGGGAGTCGCTCGACCGCTTTTAACACTCTCTCTTCTTATTGTAAATGGGTCGCCGACTCGCCCAAATTTTGTAACATTATTTGCATATGAATAAGACAATTAGTTTTCTTATTCTTTCTATTTGATGCATCTGAGGTTTCTTCTTTCTATGCCTTTTATTTTTGGTTTCACATCTTCCCCCTTCTTTTTGTGAGAGAGAGGGGCAATAACGACGAGAATTGGGGCGCTTACCAGGAGTGTGCGTGATCATTCTCCCGGGGTGCTGCGGACCCCTACCGGTGTGTTGTTGTGTTAGGAGGTAGTTTTAGAGTCATACCCCCACGATTGTACTAAGGCCTACTTAAAGTCATACCCTTGGTATTGATAGTAGCGTGCGCCTTTAGGTCCCTACACCCGCGTACGGAGAACCTTGAGGGGTTCTTACAGCGGAATGCTGACTTTCCTCAGCAAAGAGGACTTGCCTCGAGATGAAATCGAGTAGGGTAGGTCGATGGGGTAAGGGCTCTGCCTCATCTGGGTGTAGGGGAGACTGGACATCTCGGGTTTGTGTGACTGGCTCCTCCCAGTCGTGTCTCTCTATACCAAGCGGGTGGGGCTCTTATGCATGGGGTGTGAACATCACACCCGCGCAATGAGCCGTGTTGCCATTAGTTCTCTTCAGCCCTCGGTGGGCATGATACACGTGCCATGGTGCCAAAGCATTGGAGAGAGAGGATTCAGTGGCACTGGTAACAGGGCTTCGAGCTCGCCCTATTACCGGATGGGGATGGGGACATTGATGGGGTATTCTGGTCCGGGACAGAGCTTGTTCGTCGATCAAGACTATCCATCCATCTTGGATGTATCCTTGAAGGATGTCCCAGAAGCCGTAGCAGTGAAACAAGTCGTGGCCTCTCAGCCGGTTGTAAGGGAACCACGAGCTCTGGCTTTTGCCAACCTCTCGCCTTTGTGTCTTTGAGGCACAGGGCACGATCATCTCGTGTTGCACCATCACGTCGAAAAGAGTAGGGAGCCAGTAGAGCTGTGGCTCGGGCTCAGGAACTTCATCGTCCAGCTCTTCGTGGATCGTGACCACATGACAGGTTTCCAGTGTCTCGAAAGCCATCTTGAGGTCCTCCAAATTGATCTGCCCCTTTTGGATCAGGGCTTCAATATAGTCCTTGAGCTGGATATAGTCCGCGACAGGGTGCCCTAGCATTTGGTGGAACGCATAGTAGTTGGGATGATCAATCCATTCTGTGTGGTCCAGCCATTTACTAAGCGGGAGGGTCACCATATCTTGCTCAATCCACAAGCTGAGGAGGGTCGGCACCCATGCCTTGTTGAAGCTATAATGTTGATTTAGCTTCTGCCTAAACTCTTTAGCTCGCTTTATGTCACGGTAACCTAGTGGTACGTGTTTCAAGATTTAAAGAGAACTCGAGACTTGAGATCGCTCTCTCGGGAACCTTGTGTATAAAACAAGGGCAGGTACACCAACCGGTGAGAGAGGAATTAAGGTGTGAGGCGAGACACACCTTACCTGGGTTCATGACGGACTCGGGCAGACTCACATGGGTGCCCTCTTAAATCATGATGGAAAGCCCACCAAGCCTATGGCTGTTTCACAATCTCCTCCCTTGACATGTTCTCTCTTGTTTCTGTAATCACACACGCACATGTAAGTATACAAGGAAAGCAGGTCAGAGGACCTCACTTTGTCTTTAAGTGAATGCACACGAGCATACATTCGAGGGGTAGAATAAAAAAATGGAGACTAGTCTGATGTTCACCTGGTTTCCAGAAGAAAAAAAAAAGAGTAGAATAGAGATGAGAAGAAAGGACGGGGGACTGTTGGAAAATGAAAGATTAATATGACTTTGAGCTAATCTCATAAAGAGGATAAACAAATAAACTCTTAGAGGCTGGTCTACTTTTCACCCAATACTCCAAGGAAGGAACTTTAAATACCGGTATGGCTTTCAACCAGCACTTTAAAAGAAAGGGACTCTAAAGACGAGTATGTCTTTCAACCAGTACTTTAAGAAAGGGTTTTAAGGACTGTATGGCTTTCAACCAGTACTTTAAAGAAAGGGCTTAAAAGACTAGTATGGCTTTCCACCAGTACTTTAAAGAAATGGCTCTAAAGACTGGTATGGCTTTCAATCAGTACTTTAAAGATGAAATGTGTGTTTTAGAAATGAATGAAGGTTAATATGGTCAATAGAGAGAAAGAGAGAAGGAAGAAATGGAATAAGGGAAGAGAAGAGGAGAAAATAGATGATATAAATGAATAAGAGAGACGAAATTTGACAAGGCAACAAGACTGTCACAGGGGCAAGACTAGCGCGATGGCAAATTTGACGTGGTAGTTAGACGGGCATGGTGGTTCTGACCGGCACGACGACTAAATTACTCGACGTCAAAACAACCACACAGACTAATCGGGCACCATAGTTAGCTTGATGTAGCAGTTAGACGGGCATGGTGACTCAGACCGACGCTGTGGCTAAACTGCTCTTCGGTAAGACCAACTTGATAACACAAGGCTTAACCTATCCTCTGGTCAAACCAGAGAAGAAAAGTTAAAAGAAAAGAGAAGAGAAGAAGAAGGGGAAGAGGAAGAGTTAGAGAAGAGATAGAGAAAAGGAGAGAGGGAAAAGAGAGAAGGAAAAAGAGGAGAGATAAGAGAGACAGAAGAGAGATAAGAGATAGAGGACAAAAGAGTGAGAACAGGATGAGAAAGAAGGAAAAGGAGAGAGATAAGAGAGAGATGAGAGAGATAATGGAGAGAGGAAACAAAGAAAGAGAAAGGAGAGAAGAAGAAAGAGAAGAGTCATCCATGGGGTGAGCATTACCGTGCATGACAGGGAAGAGAGAGACAAAAGAAAGTCATGAATAACGATAAGCACTGTTCTTCATAATGGAAGAGAGAGAAAGAGAATGAACATGGACGGCGATAGGTTCTGTCGTCCATGACCGGAAAAAGAGATGAGTGAGAGTGAACATGGACAGTGATAAGCTCTGCCGTCCATGACAGAAGACAGAGAAAGAACATGGATGGTGATAGGCTCTGTCGTCCATGACTGGGGAGAGAGAAGAAGAGATGCACGGTAATAAGCACCATCGTACTTGACAAATGAGAGAGAGAAGAAAAGGCATGTGTGGCAATAAGCATTGTCTTGCATGTCAAGAAGAACTCAGACACTACCCGGCCCGCCACTTTGGAAAGAGCCCAGTTCAATGTCCGTGTCAGAGAATGGGGTGAGAGACGTCATGCGCACGGCAGTGGGCATGCAAGAAAGTAAGAAAGAGGAAGCGAGAAGACTCACACTATAGTAAGCATGTGCGACAGTGGGCGCATGACGGTAAGAGAAAGAAGAGGGAGTGAGAGCACGACAGTGAGAAAGAAGAAGAGAAAAGTGTCATCGTGCACGATGTCGTCGAGCCTGTGCATGGCCCATGGTTGACACCTGCCTGCTGCATGTTGCCACCCTGCCACTTGTTGGGCCGCATGACACTATGGTTGCCACTTGGCAAGCCCAGGATGCCACCTCCCATGTGAGAGAGTACAAAAGCCCCTCTCTTCCTTTGCTTCACGTTTTGGAACCCATCCTTCCCTCTTGAATCACTAAACTCTAGCCCCCTTTGAGCCTTGTGGGAGAACTTAGAGTGAAGAGTGGGTGGACAGTTTGACGAGCTTGTTAGTGAGCTGTGTGAGGGATTGAGAGTGTCATTGCACTCAAGGTAAGTAGATCAACACCTTTCACGATCTTAATTATAAAAGCATGAAATTTAAATATGACTTTCTATTAATTGTGAAAAGAAAAGGATGCATACATGCTCTGTTTTTCAGGGAATTAGGCCATCCTTTGCATGATATGATGAGCACTGAAATCCTTCTTGATTCTCTTGAACATTTGTAGGATGGTGTTCCTATGCATCTAACTAAGGAAGGAAGAGGTTTCATATTAAAATACAGTACAAATTGGTAATCATTGACTGTTCTTTGGAGTATTTTATGAGCACACGGTGAAAATCCAGGGAATTTTCATATTCTTGTGATGAACTTTTGACTAACCAAATGATGTACAAATGGCTAAATTACCTCCATTTGAAAGATATATTTGTCTACTACGATGTTTATTTTTAAATGTTGTTCAAATTCCTTATAAATGAGGAGCTATACTTCAATTTGTGAAAGAGTGTCACTATGAGCAGATTTCACTGAAATTCTTGTGTCTGTTGTCATGAGAGTTTGACTAACCAAATGGAGTCCAAAATCTTTAAAACCGCTGCCATTTGAAATATTTGTGTGTTTACTTAAATTTTAATGTTTAAATAATTCCGAAATACTCTCTAGATTGGAAATTATGCCCCTAATAAGAGGGATATAACACTGTTAGCAGAAATCATCAGAATTTAGAAATTTACTTTTGTTTCTATGAGCATTTGATTGACCAATTGGAGTCCAAATTCTTTTAAATCACCTTTGTTGGAAAGATATGTGTTTCTATTTGAACTTTGGTTTTAAAACTAGCCCATAATTCTATCAAATTTTGGAGTTATACTTCTGTTTGTGTAAAATGTCACTGTCATAAATTACTGCAAATTCCAAACACTGTTGCTCATGTTACGTTGGGCTTTTAACTGATGAAATGATGCAAAAACAGCTTCAAATTATCTTCGAACGAAAGATATACATCTATATTTGAAGTGAAGATTGAAATTGAGTTGAAATTCCTCATGAATTGAATTCCATGTCTCATTTAGTATATGCATATCTCTGATGGGAATGACAGTAGACCCCAAACTATTATTATGAACTATGCAAACGTTATATACTGATGTTTCTGAACACAGCTAAATCCCTTCATAAGGAGATTTAAATTATTCGTCATGAGATACTGAAAATGCTTACTTATGACATACTGTGATTCTATTATCTATAAGTGACATAACCACTACACAATGGGTCCTCCACTAGTACTTGGATATTTTGATTATGTTATCTATATGTGACATGACCACTATGCAATGGGTCCTCAATTGGTAGTTGGATATTGTGATTATGTTATCTATATGTGACGTATCCACTATGCAATGGGTCCTCCATTGGTAGTTGGATATTGTGATTATGTTATCTATATGTGACATGACTACTACGCAATGGGTCCTCCATTAGTAGTTGGATATTATGATTTTGTTATCTATATGTGACATGACCACTACGCAATGGGTCCTCCATTGGTAGTTGGATATTGTTATTCTATTATATTGAGGCTGATATATTTGATATGACTACTACGTAATGGGTCCTCTATTGGTAGTTGGATAGACTATGCCTCGACTCCAATGATAGGATTGGAGTCGGAAGGTGATTGTAAATAAAAAGGGAGGGTCACGCCCCCTCGCATTATTATGCGCATTATGCATTGGGTCCTTTAATGGTAGTGTAATGCCCTCTTGCCTGAAGGCATAAGAAGAGCGTCATGTCTTATAAGGCCACCACCTATCGAAAACCCCAAAGTGCGATAGGGAGCGTATGTGTGAGTGAGGGCATTACGAAATGGGGCCTCTATTTATCATTGTCCTCCCTCCTAAATGAGGGTAGGAGCTCCAAGTTCAAGATTAGCTTTTCCTGATCGATGTGACTTCTACTTTGGGAGTAGACAACTCTAGACTTTACTTATGTACTTTGTGTGTTCTTTTTGGGTACTGACCTATTACTGTGATAAGAGGTGAAATAATTGTTAGCTCATACAATATGTATTGTGTTGATGTCTGAATCATACTCCATTTTACACTGCTAGTGTATTCTGATGCCCGACTTTACTCGATTATACCGGTATAATCTGTGATGAACTGTGGGTCATATTATCATGTATGTCTGCATGTAGGCAGAATGTAAGGGTAATGATCTACTTACTAGGCCTTTAGCTCATTCCTCTCTTTTTCCCCTCTATATAGAGTGCTGCCGACAACTCTTGAGTAGGCAGCTAAACGGTGGTGGCATGCATTTGAAGCTTTGGATCTGACAAAGGAACATTTGATAAGTAGGTGTTTGGTGGCAGTGCCACAGCATTGTTTGGTGATATACTGTAATATCAGGCTTGTAATGCCTTGAACAATATTGTAAAGAATTTTGGAGACTGAATGTGTATATAATGGTTTTATTTAATTCAATTTTTGGTGCTTGTTGTATGAGTTTTATTTTGTTTTTGTGGTTTACTTTGATTCCACTTTTCTATAATGCGTTGAGCCATCCGGTCAAGATCCCGCACTCTGTCGCCTTCTGACAAGGTACGGTAGGGGTCATGGGGCAAGGTCGTGACAATTATGGTATTAGAGCAGCCAAGATATGATTCTTAGCCAAGAGAGTCTTAACAGTGTCTCTAGAATAGTTCTAAATAGGCTGGTAACTGGGTGCTTCTATTTTAGTCCAAGATGTCAAGGACTTGTGCCAATAATGCTAGCTCTAGTAAAGAGAACACCGAGGTCCTCGGTGAATTCTTTAAGGCCTTGGGGACCATGACCGAAATGATGAAAGACAGCATGCCGGCCTTAGCTACTCCTCCCTCTGTACTGACTGACAATGGGTTGATAGAAAGATTTAGAAGGCTAGCACCTTCGATGTTTTTGAGGCACGGGGGAGTGGAAAAAGAAGTGCGATGGAGAAGACAAGTGAAAAAAATATTTGAGGTGTTACATTGTACTGATGAACAGAAGGTTAGGCTGGGAACCTTCATGTTAGAAGGGGATGCTGAGCACTTGTGGTGGGAAACGTCAGAGAAAGAAGTTAATTGGGAAAACCTTTTGGAAGCATTCAATGAGAAGTACTTCCCTGACTCTGTATGGGAAAGAAAGGAAGTGAAGTTCTTTAAGCTGCAACAAGGAAACCTATCAGTGGAGCAATATGAAGCTAAGTTTGCTGAGCTGTCAGGATATGCGCCACACCTCATCAATACTGAGGCACGAAAGGAAAATAAGTTTGATAGAGGCCTCAAGCAAGAAATAAGGGGGAGGGTGATATCAGTGAACCTCAAGACCTTCTCCCTTTTGGTAGATTTGGCTATGAAGATTGAGAGGGACTATGAGGAGTCCCAATTCGGGGGAAATAGGAAAATGAGACTAGCCCAGTTTGGGAACATTTGGAGGAAGACTCGACCACCTCTAAGGAGAATCTTCAAGGGAAGAGATAACCAAAGGAACAAGAATATTAAGAAGACCTTTCCGAACGACATAAGGAAGAACTAGCACCTGACGTGCCCATATTGTGGGAAGGACAATCACTCTACGACTAAGTGCTGAAGAAGGGCAGGAGCATGTTTCAGATGTGGCAAGCCTGGCCACCTGATCAAAGACTGTCTGGCAAAGGGACTAGAAAGCCGACCGAAGACTCAAGGTCGGGTATTTTCTCTCACAGAACGAGAAGCCAAGGCGTCTTCTTATGTAACCCAAGTTATGCTTTTTGTTTGTGGCATGGAAGCTAAAATTCTGATTGACCCTGGATCTTCGCACTCTTTTGTTGCAGCTTACTTTGCATGCCACATACATGTTAGAGTTGCACTTCTTGACTGGACATTGGTAGTATGCATACCTATGGTGAAATCTATAGAAATGGATATTGTTTAGAAACATTGTGGAGTCTTTCTTGAAGGATGTGACTTACCTATATACTTGATACTATTTGACATTCAAGATTTTGATGTTATTTTGGGCATGGACTGGTTGTCTACACATTATGCTATACTAAATTACTATGATAAAACTGTAACCTTTAAACGCTCAAATCAGGCTGAGTTGAACTTTAAGGGCATTAAGGATGGCTCCCCTTTGCACCTTATTTCAGCCTTTCAGGCTTCTTGTCTGTTGGCCAAAAGATGTGTTGGGTATTTGGCTTATGTAGTAAAGAATCGAGATGTCCAGTTCAAGTTAAAAGAGATACCAGTGGTGAGGGAATATCCTGAAGTTTTTTCTGAGGATTTGACCTCTTTACCTCCAGTTAGGGAGGTAAAATTTGAGATAGATGTGGTCCCATGCACTACTACCATCTCTAAAGCCCCTTATAGGATGGCCCCTGCCGAATTATAGGAGTTGAAGGAACAACTACAGGATTTCTTGAAAAAGACGTTTATTCGACCCAGTGTGTCACCTTGGGGTGCACTGATCCTATTTGTGAAAGGAAAGATGGTTCTTTAAGGTTTTGTATAAACTATAGACAGCTGAACCAGGTCATTGTAAAGAATAAGTATCCCATGCCTAAAATTGATGACCTTTTTTACCAGCTTCAAGGGGACCAAGTATTTTATAAGATTGATCTTCGGTCAGGCTATCATCAATTGTGGGTCAAGGAAGAAGAAGTCCCTAAGACCGCATTCAGGACCCAATATGGCCACTATAAGTTCTTGGTAATGCCATTTGGGTTGCCCAATGCCCCGACTCTCTTTATGGATTTGATGAATAGATTTTTTAGACCCTTTCTGCATGATTTTGTGGTGGTCTTTATAGATGATATTTTGATATATTCAAGGAACCTGGAAGAGCATGTGCAGCACTTAAGAATGGTCCTCCAGACTCTAAAGGCAAAGAAGTTGTATGCTAAGTTGGGGAAGAGCAAGTTTTGTCTTCTAAGCGTGGCCTTCCTTGGGCACATTATTTTTAAGGATGGGGTCAAAGTTAACCCATGTAAAATTGAAGCCGTACTCAGGTGGGGAGGATCAACAAATGTCACAGAGGTCAGCAGTTTTCTAGGACTACCAGGATATTATATGCGCTTCATAGAAGGGTTCTGAAAGATAGCACGCCCTTGACTCGCTTAACCCATAAAGACGTGAAGTTTGTGTGGTCAGATAATTGTGAGATAAGTTTTCAAGAACTGAAGAAGAGACTGACTACAGCCCTGATACTGTCCTTAACTAAAGGGATTGAGGATTTTGTGGTTATACTGACGCCTCTCATAAAGGGCTTGGATGTGTACTGATGCAACGAGGGAAAGTCATAGAGTATGCCTCCAGACAATTAAAGCCCCACGAGCAAACTTACCTAACTCATGACTTGGAACTCGTGGCTATAGTGTTTGCCTTGAAAATCTGGAGACATTACCTCTATAGGGCCCAATTTAAGGTATTTACATATCATAAGAGCCTCAAGTATCTATTTTCTTAAAAGGAGTTAAACATGAGGCAGAGAAGATGGATGGATTTATTAAATGACTATGACTGTACCATCAACTACTAATCGGGCAAGACCAATGTAGTAGCAGATGCTTTAAGCAACAACATGGTATCAGTGGCACACCTATTGATTCAAGAGATGAAATTATTAGAAGATATAGTGGAGTGGCACCCAACCCTACCCCCTAGTGATGGGGTAGGAATGACTGCTTATATGAGGATGGAGCCCTAGCTCTTTCAACAAATATGAATGGCACAAAAGGAAGATCCCCAACTTATGAAAATTCTAGAAGAAATAAAGCTGGGAAGAAAGGATGACTTCTCTGTTACCAGTGATGATCTGTTGAGCTTTAAGGATCGAGTATGTGTTTCGAATGATAAAAGTGTGAAGCGGGTTATTTTGAAGGAAGCACACCACTCCTGTTATATTGTACACCCAGGGAGTACTAAGATGTATCAAGACCTGATGAAAACTTTATGGTGAAATGACATGAAAAGGAAAGTGACATGATTTGTCCATAAGTGCTTGACATGCCAGCAAGTGAAAGTTGAGCATTAGACACCTGCCAGACTATTGCAACCCTTGCCCATGCCAGAATGGAAGTGGGAACACATTATAATGGATTTTGTCTTTGGCTTACCGAGAACAAGTGTTGGGCATGATAGCATTTGGTTCATTATGGACCGGCTGACTAAAGCTGCTCACTTCTTACCAGTCCGCACAACATGTACTTTGAATAAATGGCTCAGTTATACATTAAAGAAATTGTAAGGTTGCATAAAATACCTATCAGCATCGTGTCCGATAAAGACACTAGATTTACTTCGAGATTTTGGAATGGTTTGCAATCAGTTTTGGGGATAAGACTTACTTTTAACACTGCTTTCCACCCCCAGACTGATGGGCAGTCAGAAAGGACTGTTTAGACCCTGGAGGATATGTTAAGGGCTTGTGTTACTGATTTCAAAGGAAGATGGGATGATCATCTATCTCTGATAGAATTTGTTATAACAACAGCTTCCAAGCCAGTATTCAAATGACACCTTTTGAAGCCTTGTATGGGAGGAAGTGTAAACCACCTATCTGTTGGGATGAGGTTGGTGAAAGGAGACTCTTGGGGCCAAAAATTGTTCAAGCGACCTCAGAAAAGATTGCCTTGGTTTGAGAGAGACTTAAGACTGCTCGGAGTAGGCAAAAGAGTTACGCTGACAATCGGAGGAGAGACCTCGAGTTTGAGGTGGGTGATCGAGTATTCTTGAAGGTATCACCAACAAAGGGTATTATGAGAGTTGATAATAAAGGAAAATTGAGCCCACTATTCATTGGACCATTTGAAGTTTTGGAAAGAGTTGGGAGTATGGCTTATCGACTTGCCTACCACCTGAGTTGGCGAGTATTCATGATATGTTTCATGTATCACTGTTAAGGAAATATCAGTTGGACCCATCCCATGTTTTGAAGTATAAGTCAATTCTGATTAGGGAAGATTTGACCTATTTTGAGCAATCGGTTGAAATACTGGACAGAAGGTTGCAGGTGTTGTGCCATAAAGAAATTCTTCTTGTCCGTATTTTATGGAAATATCATTCAAAGGAAGAATCAACCTATGAACAAGAGAATGAGATCCGAGATAAGTACCTCCATTTATTTGGCCAACTGAGACATGATTTTGGGGGCAAAATCCTAATTAAGGGGGGGGGGAATGATGTAACGACCCAAACTTTCTCGGCCAGATAGAGTGCACGATGGGATAAGGAGGGAAGCATGCTGCAATAAGTGTGCGCGACAGTGGGCACGCACGGCAGTAAGAAAGAGGAAGAGAGGAGACGCCCACAACAATAAGCATGCACGGCAGTGGGCGGACACAACAGTAAGAAAGAGGAATAGAAGAGACGCACGCAACAGTAAGCCTGCGCGACAATGGGCACACACAATAGTAAGAAAGAGGAAGAGAGGAGATGCGCGTGGCAGTAAGCATGCGCGACAGTGGGCGCGCACAGCAGTAAGAAAGAGGAAGAGAGAAGCTGCGTGTAGCAGTAAGCGTGCGCAGCAGTGGGTGTGCGATATTAAGAGAAAGAAGAGGGAGTGAGCACGCAACAGTGAGAAAGAAGTAGAGAAGAATGCCGTCGTGCGTGATGTCGTCGCGCCTAGGCATGGCCAATGGTTCACACCTGCCTGCTGCCACTTTTAGGGTAGAATGACATTAAGGTTGCCACTTGGCAAGCCCAAGATTCCACCTCCCATGTGAGAGAATACAAAAGCCCCTTCTCTCCCTTTGCTTCACGTTTTGGAACCCATCCTTCCCTCTTGAATCACTAAACTCTAGCCCCCTTTGAGCCTTGTGGGAGAACTTAGAGTGAAGAGTGGGTGGACTGTTTGAGGAGCTTGTTAGTGAGCTATGCGAGGGATTGAGAGTGCCATTGCACTCAAGGTATGTGGATCAACACCTTGAATGTTCTTAATTATAAAAGCATGAAATTTAAGTATGAGTTTCTATGAATTATGAAAAGAAAAAGATGCCTACATGCTCTGTTTTTCAAGGAATTAGGCCTTTCTTTACATGATATGATGAGCACTGAAATCCTTCTTGATTTCCTTGAAAATTTGTAGGATGGTGTTCCTATGCATACAAATTAGGAAGAAAGAGGTTTCATATTGAAATACAGTATAAATTAAGAATTATTGACTGTTCTTTGGGGTATGTTATGAGAACGCGGTGCAATTTCAGGGAATTTACATATTCATGTGATGAACTTTGGACTAACAAAATGATGTCCAAATGGCTCCAAATTTCCTCCATTTGAAAGATATATGTGCCTAATACGATTTTCCTATTTAAATGTTGTTCAAATTCTTAATAAATGAGGATTTATGCTTCAATTTGTGAAAGTGTGTCACTGTTAGCAGATTTCACTGAAATTCAAATTTGTTGCCTCTATTGTCATGAGATTTTGACTAACTAAATGGAGTCAAATTTCTTTCAAACCACTTCCATTTAAAAGATATGTGTGTTTACTTAACGTTTCATGTTGAAATCATTTCAAAATACCCTCTAGATTGAAAATTATGCCCCTTGTGAACCCCAAACTTTTATTATGAATTATGCAAACGTTATTGTTTGAACACATTTTTTAGCACCTTGTGTTCCTATGCGGAATAAAAGAGAAGCCAGTCAATAAAACCTTAACGTATAGTGGAATTCTCGATAGTCTCAGAATTTCCCCAGAAAGGGTCAGAATCTTCCAAAGCACTCCTAAAGGCCACCTACCAAGTTTCGTCTCAATCCGACATGTCTAAGGCCATGCAGCCAAATAAAAAATTTAGGAAATATCAGCCTCTAGCACCCTGAAACAGACCCCATAACTAAAAATATATTTTCGATGAGTAAAACAGCTATGGGACCACTTTCATTATATCTGGTACAGTTGAAAACCCCAATGGGTCAAGTTTCAGCTTAATCAGCTATTCCAAGACAAAGTAATGGGTTAAACATTAAAAAAGCGTAGGCCGCACGCTATTCTCGTGCGGCCTCCCTACACCAATCGCCATTAATGGAAGCTGATGTGTACAGTCCCAAGCAGCAACTTAAAAGACCCGTATCTCACTCTTTTTGAGTTGGATCGCTCTCAAATTTGATGAGCGTGTTCGTCTCATCAAGATGAGCGTTTTGATATGTGGCACGACCCGTGACGATACCCGAGCAGGGACAAAACCTAGAGAGAAGTTGATGATTTGTGAAGATAGTTGCAAAAAATTCAGCAGCAGCACGCTGCACTTGAGTGGCCATATCACGATGCTCGCTTACCCGATCAACGCTACACCAATTGCATTATGTACATAAGGTCTAGGGCTATCTTTGGCCTGAACTCCGCGGACGATGAACGGTTGGATTCAGCACACGAATGTGTCAAAGTTTCTGTAGATTTCGGCCGCTAGATTTTTAGATTCTGGCAAAAGCCCAAGATGACAAAATCTTCATCCGGGCATGAAATCAAGCTGCATTCGTTGCAACGTGATCGCGACGACGTGCTTAGTGTAATCCAACAAAGAAATCAAAGAAAAACATCAAGAAACAAGCACACTATAGATAAGAAGTTTTCAAGATCTATACAAATTTTGAGTCGCATGATTGTGGCCTAAAAACATGATCCATGCCTCGAACTTGGTATCAAATCGATCGTCACACCGAGCACGATAAGAAAGCAATCATCTTTCGGCCCAATGGACGTCAGAGAGATCTCAAATCATCCATGGAAGATCACGCAAGTTCTAGGGCAGCAGCAGCGACTGTTTTGAAATTTCATCTATTGTTGAGCACAGGCAAACAGTCCTTTTGCACCCAATTTTAGATTTTTTTTTAATTCAATTAAATTTTAATTATCATCAATTTAGGTATTTTTTAGGCGTACACCCATGTTTGGGCCCAATTCTATAAGTACATGCAAAACACAATTGTTATAAAACCCTTGATTTTTCAATACTCATCAATAAAATTTGAGAGTTTTCACGTTCAAATTGTGGGTTCCTCTTGGAGAGAGAAAGGAGAGAGAATAAAAAGTCCAGAACCGTTTGGTGGAGGTTATTTTCTCTCTCATCCTCTCATCTCTCTCCTCTTCTCATCTATCTCTTTCTCTCTCCATCTCTATCTCTATCTTTCTCTTTCCTCTTCTCATCTCTCTCTTTTTCTCTCCTTCTCTCATCTCTCTCTTTCTCTCTCCTCTTCTCATTTATCTCTTTCTCTCTCTCCATCTCTATCTCTCTTTCTCTCTCCTCTCATCTCTCTCTTTCTCTCTCCTACTCTCATCTCTCTTTCTCTCCTCCTTTCATTTCTCTCTTTCTCTCCTCCTCATCTCATCTCTCTCTTTCTATCTCCTCTTCTATCATATCTCTTTCTTTCTTTTCATCTCTATCTCTCTTTCTCTCTCCTCTCGTCTATATCTCTCTTTCCTTTTCCTTCTCTAATCTTCTTTATCCACTTTCCTTCTCTCTCTTCTGTCTCTCCTTTCTTTCTTCTTCACTTTCCTTCTCTCTCCTTATTCTTTCTCTTTCCTCTCTCTTTTCATGCATGGCGGAGCCTGTCGCTTGACGTGATGTATTCTTGTTTCTAGGACCTAAACAATGACCGGGGTCATAACCCGAGTGGTGAGCCAGGCCTTTGTCAAAGTTCATCTTATTCCCCAATGTCATAGACGACGGAAGCTCATCGCCATCCATGTTTTCTCTCTTACAATTCTTGTGTCATGAATGGTGGAAGATCATCGCCGTCCATGTTTTCTCTCTTATTCCCCTGTGTCATGGATGGTGGAACCTCATCACCGTCCATGTTTTCTCTATCTTCCAATTCCTGTGTCATGGACGGCAGAAGCTCATCATCGTCCATATTTTCTCTCTCTTATTCCCTTGTGTCATAGATGGTAGAAGCTCATCACTATCCATGTCTTCTCTCTCTTCTAATTCTTATGTCATGGACGGCAGAAACTCATCATCATCTGTGCTTTCTCTTTCCTCTTCCCTCCTTTGTCATGGACGGTGGAAGCTCATCGCTGTCTATTTTTTCACTCTCTTCAATTCTTTATCATGGACGATGGAAGCTTATCGTCGTCCATGTCTTCTCTCTCTTTTGATTACTCTGTCATGGACATGGAAGCTCATCGTTGTCCATGTTTTATCTCTCTTCACTTCTCCGTCATGGACAACGGATGCTCATCATCGTCCATGTCTTCTCTCTCTTTTGATTCCTTTGTCATGGACGGCAGAAGCTCATCGCCGTCCATATTTTCTCTCTCTTCGCTTCTTTGTTATGGATGGCTGATGCTCATCATCGTCCATGTCTTCTCTCTCTTCTCAATCCTCTGTCATGGACAACGGAAGTTCATTGCTGCCCATGTTCCCCTCTCTCCTTTCTTCCTCTTTCTTCTTTCTTCTTCCCCCTTCCCTCTTCTTTCTTACTGTTCCTTTCTTCTTCTTTTCCTCTCTCTCTCTCTCTCTTTCCTTGCTTTTTCTTACATGCATGACTTCGGTAGTATCATGCATGTGTTTCCCTCTCTCTTTATTTTCTCTCTTCTCTTCTTTCTCCCTCGTTTGATCAAGGGAGGCTAAGTCAAGCACTGCCATAATAGTTTCATCGTCTAACAGTACTGTCACTGTGCCGGTTTTAGTTATTGTGCCCGCCTTAATATCATGATAGGCTAACCATCATGCTTGGTCTGTCGATGATCGTTCTGTCGTCCAGTAGTATTGTCATTGTGCCAGTCTAGTTACCATGTCCGTCTTGCTACTGCGACAAGTCAATCACTTGCCAGTCTAGCTATTGTGTTCGTCTAGCCACCTAGTCAAATTCTTATCTTCCCCATTCTTCTATTTTCTCTTTTCTTCTTTTTTCATCTATTCTCTTCCCCTTTGAATGTGCATGACTATGTGCATTCGCCTAAAGACAAGGAGGGATCACTTGACCCGCTTGTCTTGTAAATTAACCATGTGTGTGTGATTGCAAAAATTGGAGAGTACAAGCCAAGGGAGGCGCTTTCAAACCAGTTTAACAACTGGCGGGACTTTCTTCATGATCTAAGAGGACACTCATGCGAGCCAGCTTGAGTAAGTCCCGAACTTGCCTTAAATTCCTCTCTCATCAGTTCGTATACCTATCCTCGCTCCTTTGCGAGGTTCTCGAGAGAGTGATCTCAAAGTCCCGGGTTCCCCCGAAACCTGAGACACGTACTGTCAGATCATCACGATCCGAAGGGCGAGATCGAGGCACCTAACCAGCTTGGTGACTCCACTGGGGACTTACTACCCCTTCGTCGGATTTCTCTTGTTTGGCTAGTTTCTCCTTTTATTTTTTCGTTTTCACGCACCACATGGTTTTTAGGTTCTTTAACCTCTTTATCCGGATCGGGGATTTTCTAATCCTCAGATTCATGAGCGTGCCCTAAGAAGAAGTTCCTCGAACTTCATTCCCAACCTTCCTTTTGAGCAAAGACCCAGTGTCTAGCTCCCAAGTCTTAACCTGGATAGGCGTGAGGAGGGACATAAAGGTCCTTATCTCCCCATCTCTTCGCCCTTGTGGAACTTCTGCCAAGGTATCTGTTGCCACTCACGGCATGCACCCTGCCACCGGCAAGTCACTTATCGGTCGTATTGCCTAGGTACATCAGAAGTCCGCCAAGTCCCTTTTTGTAAAAGGCAAGAAAGTTGTCATTGTTTATGAGGGTCGCTGCAAGGCTTCCCCCCACATTTCTGCACCACCATGAGTCTCTACCCTTAGAGGCTCGGCACATCAAGGCCGAGACCCTTGGGCCTCCACCTCTCACACACACCATAAGTCTTGTGGGTCATCCACTCGAGCCATACCTCGGGTTAACCCTTATGTTACCTCGGGTTAACCCTTATGTTACCTCGAGCCAACGTCCAGGATCAAGCCTCCTAAGGCTAGGTCCTGGACACATTATGCATATCTATCCCACTGCTCGAGGCAACACCATTGCTATGCCAACATAAGCACACAGGAGATGACTCCTTCGTTCTCCCACTCATCACACATTAGCACACCCTGTAAGGAGCAAGCTTCCACCTTTTCTCTTACAAACACTTGATGGTAATTCTTGGCCTCCTAAGGCCAGACCACTTGTTCGAGCCCGGGTTGACCCTAAGGTCACCCGTGATCCTTCTTTAAGGGCCGCACATGCATCGCCATCACAGACAGCCCCTCACTCCCGACTCAGGGTTCCTCATGGGTCAACCCTTCTTCTGTGTGCCCCTCCTCTTTTGGGCAAGCACCTCCAGCTCTGCTACTCGAAGACCTTTCCCAAGAGTCCCATCTTGAACCAGCCCCATCAATTTGGTCATATCTTTGTAGCCCATAAGAGAGCTCGAGGTAAAGACCTAATGGGAGATCAAGTCCTTCATCCTCCCCGGCGTAGGATGACCCCAGTTCCTGGCCCACACCCGTTGCTTCACCTAATGGAAACAGCTCTTCCATGTACAAGAAGAGCCAACCAGCTGCAGACTCGATCGTTGTTCTGACATGAGGTTGATCAAAACCTCAAAGCTAAACGCGATAGGGGTCTGCAAAGTTTTACTCGGGAAGCAACCAAGATTGTCGGAGCAACCTGCTCTGATGACCCACTTCATCAGAATCCCTTCTACCCTCTTTAGATGACAAAGCTTGAAGAAGAAGTCCATGAACCCTACACTATGGTTAGTGTCATAGAAGATAACCTAGCCACTCAGCAGCCACAGTCCCAAGGCCGTCGAGAACCAGTCCTCACGTGATCCGCATATAAGACTCGAGTCCAGTCGGGGCATGCTGACCCCTTGCTGACTGATCTGCCACATACGACCTATCAAGCCCAGAAGCCCTCAACTGCAACTAAGGCTAACCTCCCTGGAGAAACAGATAGCGTAATGGTCGAAAACGAGCCTGACGACTCTCAAGAAGAGCGCAAGAGTAAATTTGAAGACATGGTGCATGCAATATGGAGAAGATTGATCGCATAGATGCCACATGAGAATCAGCTAACCATGAGGCCAATTCCCATCACTCAGATGATGAACCTCCATGGCAACCCCTTCCCTCTGCCTCATAGGACAATTCTATCCCTCACCCCGTCTCACAGGCAGACATCAATGCTATGGTGACTCATAGCCTAAAGACAAACAAATCTCGGGAATACAGGGTGCAATGCCTTATCAAAAGTTGTACCCTTGATACATTAACCAGGTGCCATTTCTCTTAGACTATAAGAAAGGCAAGTTTTCCCTGTTTAATAGAACCACATCCCCGAACCAACATATCGCCCACTTCTAAGCAGTGTGTCGAGTGACAGCGATAGATGGCAGACTCCTTCTCCGTCAGTTTTTTGGAACCATTGATGGCTCGGCTTTCCAATGGTATGCTCGACTTCCCCCAAACTCAGTGCATACTTGGCAGGAAATGGAGAAATTGTTCCACCAGTACTTCTACAAGGTCAAGAGAGAGGTCCAAACCATCGAGCTTCTCACCTTGACCTAAGATCCCGATGAGCCTGTGGACCAATTCATATCAAGGTGGAGAGATTGGGTCGCTCACCATCTCAATCCCATGCCTGTGAATGAAGCACTTCAAACCTGTGTGCGAAACATGCGACCTGAAATTTCTCTACATGTTGAGGCCTCCAATCCGACCTCCATGTCAGAGCTGATATCTAAATCGGTCGTATAGAAACCCTATCACGCCACCATGGCGGGTCACAACAACAGTCTGCAAGCTCAGGGAACAATCGGGGCAACGGTAGCTCTCAGACCAATACCCGAGGCAACCAACAGAAAGGAGTGATCAGTGCGGCCGTCACCATAAGCGACCCAAAGAAGGCTCCCTCTCAGACTTTGGACCTATCCAAAGGGGTAAGCACAACAAAGACAGCGCCTCAGGTAGGCAAGCAACAACAGTTGTACAACCGAGTACCTCTACCTATGAACCTTAATCGAGATGATTATTGAACCAGGCATAGGAACAAGGTCTACCCCTTTGAAAAAGAATGGGTCATTGCACTACTTCGATTATTACTGGAACAGAACATGATCGAGCTCCTAGAGGCTAAGTCCCCTGATCAGGCTGGCCTCGATTCCGTGCTTATCATTGGAGGATAAACCACTCCACAGAGGACTGTTACATGTTAAAAGACATTATCGAAGCCTTACTTTAGAAGGGTCAGACAAAGCTTGAAGAGCTAAAGAAGGCATCGGGGCAGCAGAAGCCTCCCACGCAGTGACAATACAAGAGGAAGACGAAGCACCACATCTCCTTCGCGCCTTGTTCATTATGATGCTTCAAGAAGGCCTCAGAGCACCAAAACTGGCAAGGTAGTTTCAATGCCTTGCTCAGGGAATTGAGAACCATTGGTGCCCGTACCATTAGATATGGCGCCACGACCTGAGCGAATGCTCCAGGTTCCATGACATAATCGCGAAGAAAATACAGGGATGTCAAGAGTAATAGAACGTTCCAAAGAGAGGTCCCCAAACCACTGCTCCACCTATATGAGAGGACCTCCTCACACAAGTCTTAGGTAAAGATGACTCAGATCTTGCTAAACACTCGACTTCCCATCCATGGATAGTCCATCACAGGCAAAGCAGACTCAAGTCTTTTAGGCGAGAAGCAGTTCGTCAAGCAAGGGCAGTTCATAAACCTAACGAGACGGATCTATCACAGCCAATGAAAACCAGAAAGCGACGGGCACTAAGGGCTATTCGTCGGAGAAACAAGACAGATCAACTGCTAGTTGAGTAGGAATTTCTCAAGCCTCTTCTCCCTTTTCCAACTTTATTGGACTTTATCTTTGGCCCCATCATCCTTCCTTCCTCACCTCGTTAAGAGGATGTCCTTGAGCCATCTTCTTCTCAAATACGTCCAATGAGGGCGACGACGTTAAAAGCACTCACCAATGGTCTAAGCAAGGGAAAGACCTAAAAGATACCTGTTTGAACACATTTTTCAGCACCTTGGTCCCTAATGCGGAATAAAGAGGAAGCAGGTCAATAAAGACTCAACATACATTGGAAATTTCGACAGCCTCAGAATGGCCCAAGAACTGGTCAAAATCTTTATAAGTACTTTGAAAGGCCACTTGCCAAATTTGATCTCAATCAGACATATCTAAGGCAGTGTAGACAACGAAACAATTTTGAAAAAATCAGCCTCTCTCATCCTAAAATGGACCCCGTAACTAGAAGTATATTTTCAATGCGTCAAATTATTGTGGAATCATCACCATTGGATCTAGCACGATCGAAAACCTTTATGGGTCAAGTTTCGGCTTAATCGGGCACACTAGGATAAAGTTAAGGTTAAAATACTGAAAAGGATAGGCCGTAAACTATTCCCGTGTGGCCGCCCTGCACCAAAACACCATTAAACGTGGTTGTTTTCACAGTCATGGGCAGTAACTTTTGAGGCCTATATCTCACTCGTTTCGAGCCGGATCGCGCTCAAATTTTGTGAACGTGTCCGTCTCGTCAAGATGAGCGTTTCTATATGTGGTAGGCCCCGTGACGACACTCGAGCAGGGAGAAAAATTAGAGAGAAGTTGCTGATCCGTGAAGAAAGTTACAAAAACATCAGCAGCAGTATGTCTCGCTCGAGGGGCCAAATCATGACGCTCGCATACCCGATCGATGCGAAACTAATTGCATTATGTGCGTAAGGTCCACGGCTATCTGTGATCCGAATGCCACAAACGATGAATGGTTGGATTTCACACACGGAGGCATCGAAGCTGCTGTAAAGTTCAGACGCCATATTTCAAGATTCCTACCAAAAACCCAAGATGACGAACTCTTCATCCGGACACGAAATTGAGCTGTGTTTGTTGCAACGTGATCGCGATGACATGCTCAATGTGATTCAGCAAAGAAACCGAAGAAAAAACATCAAGAGACGAGCACACTATCTATTCGAAGTTTTTAAGATTTATCCAAATTTCGAGTCGCATGATCGGGCACCAAAAAAACCTCAGATCAGTCATAGAAGATCACGCAAGTTCTAGGGCAGTAGCAATGACTGTTTTGAAATTTGACACATTGTTAGGTAGGGGTAAAACAATCCTTTTGCACGTATTTTTAGAATTTCTTTTAATTCAATTAAATTATAATTATATTAGGTAGTTTTTGGGCGTCCACCCATGTGTGGGCCCAATTCTATATAAACATGCTAAACCTAATTGTAAATGGGCCTAGTTCATTTTATGCATTGATAAATAAAGTTTCAATTCTAGCTTTGAGTTCGTGGGTGTGTCTTGGAGAGAGAGAGAGGAGAGAGAAGAAAAGGGCTGGTACCTCGGTAAGGTAACTTTCTCTCTCCTCCTCTTTTCTCTCTCATCTCTTTCTCTTTTTTCTCTCTCATCTCTTTCTCTCTCCTCTCTTTCTCTCTCCTCTCTTTCTCTCTCTTCTCTTTATCTCTTCTCTTTCTCTCTCTTCTCTTTCTCTCTTTTCTTTCTCTCTCTTCTCTTTCTTTCTCTTTCTCTCTCTTCTCTTTCTTTTTCTTTCTCTCTCTTCTCTTTCTCTCTTCTCTTTCTCTCTCTTCTCTATCTTTTTCTTTCTCTCTCTTCACTTTGTCTCTTTCTCTCTCTTTTTCTCTCCTCTTTCACTGACGGCGGAAGCCTATCGCTGTCTGTGTTTCACTCTTTCTCCTTCTCCTCTTCTCTCCCTCCCTCTTTGTGGTCCCTCATGACCACTCTTCCCTTCTATCTTCTTGTGGTCCTTCAGGTCCACCTATCTTCTTCTTTTTGTTGTGCTACCTGCATATCCACCTGCCTCCTGTGTACCATCGAGTCTACCTTCTAGATCTTTTTGTGGTGGTCCCTCATATTTACCTCCTTTTGTCTTATTTTCCTGTGATCCTTCGTATTAACTCTCTTGATGCACCTTCACGTCCCTTCTTTCCCTCTCAAATTCTGTGGTCCTACAGGACCACTATTTCCAAAAACTCTTTAACTCATCACCGTCTGTGCAAAATGTACCCTAATGCCGCTTGTGCAAAACACCCTCCAGTGCGTCTGTGTTAACAATCTTATTGCCGCCTGTGTTAACAATCCTATTGCCGTTGGTGAACACGACCCCATCGCCGAGCCCGCACACCATCATAGCCGGAAACAACCCATTTTCTTTCCCCAATCATTCGTTGCCTTCTCTCTCTCTTAAAGGGAAAAAAACAAAACAGGTCTCTCTCTTTCTGCCTGCTGTCTCCATCCTCCCATTTCTCCTTATCTCCTTCTCCTCCACAGCTGACTCACTTCCTTTCCCATCAGCAGCCATAACCAACAGTCAAGCAGCCGGCTGTTCCCGCCTCTTTCCGCCACCCGCCATTGAATCTCACACACGTGACCTTAAAAATTGCTTCTCTCACTCCTTCACCGTTAAATCTCAGTTGGGTGGTCTCAATTATGGCTCCTCTCTCTTACCCACCATCAAACCTCAGTTGGGTTTTCTCGATAATGACTCGCTCTCTCAAAACTCTCGCACTCTCGGTAGTCGTCTCCTCAAGGATTTGATTTGGACCATAGTAATCACATTCTTTCTAAGCATTCCTCTTGTATTGGGTCTTCTATGGGTCCTCAAGAATTACACCTGTCAAATTGTCCATGCATCTCTCCCTTTCTTCCCACTCTCGCCCATCTGTTTTTCTTTTTTTTGTACGTGATATCAAGAGCCAGCAACTTCCTCCACCTTGCTGCTCCATCAGTGGCAGTACAGCCCCCAATCATCTCGTCTCAGCCCCCTCTCCTTGCTGCACCATCTCTTCACTCCAACTGGCTGGCACTACCATCTCCATCTTCCTCTCCACACCAACAACCTCCGCCTACTACTGCCACTTCCCTGCTCTTCACTATACTTCATTTCCACTTCGATCAGGCTGCGAACCACCTCCACTACAACCAGCAACCATCTGCCACCACCTCTCCAATTCTTGTTCTCTCTCTCTCTCTAGAAATTCCAAAAACTCCTCAGCTGCCCAGCCACCTAATTCTCTGCGAACTCCGTCATTTTACTGCACCCGTATCCTGCTGCCCTCTCGGACTTTCCGTAACCTCGCACAGCTTCATTCTCAGCCCTGCAATTTCGCGATCCTCTCTCTCTAAAACCAACAAAAGAAACGCTCACTCTCCACTTTTCGTTTTTTTCTTTTCGTGTGAACTTTTCATGATTTTCGTTTTCGCCCAATCTTCCCACATAAAACCAAAGAGAGCACTCTCTCTCACACACAGCCTCCCACTTTCTCGTTCTAAAACTCATCTCATCGTATCTTTCCTATCTCGTCCTCCTTTCTTTTCGTCTTTTTCGTTTCGCTTGGTTTTACTCCATTTCGTTGCAGTTTCGTTTATTTTGTCCAATCTCCTCTTTTGACCTTTTCGTCCCCTCGTACCCCTGTTTTTCCTTATCTTCTCACATCAAGCTAGTGTATTATACTGACTTCCATCTTGTTTTTTTTTTATTCCTATCACCTTTTTCCACTTCATTCCACTTTATCTTTATTTTCTCATAAGTTATGTATTTTACCTTGTTTTGCTCCATTTTATTTTTATCTTCACCTCTTTTATTTTATTCTACTTCATTCCATTTTATTTCTTGTATTTTACCTCATTCTATTTTACCTTATTTACCTACTTTATTTTATTTCATCCTAATTTTATTAAGTTACCTCTTTTATTTTATTTTATTTTATTTTACTTCATTTTATGTTCTATCATCTCTTTTACTTTATTTTATTTTATTTTATTTCTTCTACTCCGTTTACTATTTTTACTTTACCCTATTCTATTTACTCCAATAATTTTATTTTAATTTATCTTTATTTTCTTAATTTTATTTACCTTATTTATTTTATTTTTCTCACCTCTTTCATTTTATTTCATTTTCCTTTATTCCATTTTATTTTATTTATTTTATTCCACTTATTTTATCCTAGTATCCCTTACTCTATTTTTATTCATTTATTTTATTTTAATTATCTCATCTTATTTTATTTTCTTCCATCCCTTTTATTTTATTTTACTTCATTTTATTTATTTCACTTCACTTGGTTCCATTTTATTCTTAATTCCTTTTTCTAATTTTATTTTATTTTTATTCATCTCTCTCATTTTTATTTCATCCTATAATAAGGTGGGGACCTTACCCCACTTGTCGGTACTTCTTATGTGTGTGTGTGTGTGTTTGTTTACAAGAAAGGAGAAACAAGTCAAGGGAGGAGATTCCAAACCAGCCATAGGCTAGGGGGCATTCCAATGTGATCTAAGAGGGTACCCACACGAGCTAGCCCGTGTGTGTCACGGACCCACACGAGGTAAGTCCCGCCACACGACCCTAATCCTCTCTCATCGGTTGGTACTCCTGCCCACGTCTTCTTTGCATGGTTCCCGAGAGAGAGATCTCCAGTCCCGATCTTTCTAAAACCCGAGATACGTGCCACCAGATTACTTAGATCCGGAGGACTAGATCGAGGCACCTAATCAATACCCAGCACACGTCCAACTCTGATGATGATGTAAAAAGCTGCCCGGATCGATCTGATGATGGGAACGACCTTAAAAGTCCCTCACCTACTGACCCTTCTCCTTCTTCTTCTTCTTCTTCTTCTTCTCATCCTTCTTCTTTTATGTTTCCTGCATGTACAACCTTGAAATGTTCAGATTTCGAGGCTCTTGACAGATAACTTGAAGGAACCAATATAAGCAAGATGCATCGGAGGCAGTTGAAGAAGACGCTAGCTTAGGCAGTTGGATTCTTAATAGTTGATGATGCCCTGGCAGCTCCAGCCAAAACACAACCATCTTCTCCCGCTAAGAAGCACAAGAAGTCAAATCCAAAGAAACCCCAGTGGCCTCCTAAACCCTACTTTGAGCAGATGCTGGGAGAATCAAGAGGGCAGAGCTTCAATTCTCAGGAAGTCTGTCACATGGTACAGATATCAGAAGCATCACCCAGCATGGGGCAAATGAGCCTCAGATCGGGGAAGATGCTGTAACCTCCACCGCAGAAGCCGGGCACCTTGAAGTTTCCTAGTCCACCACCTCCCCCTCACCTCAATACTTCAAACAATATGCCCATCCTCTATCTCCCTGGGCTCCTTCCTCGCCCAAGTACCTGGGACAATCCACCCATCCTCCAATTCCCCAGGATGCCATTGGTCTCATATACCCAGTCACCTCCTAGAACTCAACCTCAAACGTTCATCACCCAAACCAAGCAGGCTATGCCATCAAGTCAGCCATCAGGCCAAAGCAAACTTCCTGCACTTAGACCTGCTGCTCAACCCAAACCAATGGCATGGCCAGGAACACTAAAGGTTGACGAGGAAAAGGTTAAATATGATGTGATGAGGCACTTAAGGAAGCTTCCAGCCCTTCTTAGCATATATGATGATCTCATGCTTTCAAGGGACTATCGTATGGCTCTGATTCAGGCTCTTTTTTATCCAAAGATATATGAGGCTGAAGTGGAACCCATTGAGGTGGATCCATCGATCTTGAGTGGATGAATGGCGATCACCTTCTCAGATGATGATCAGGAACTGGGAGAAACATTTTACAATCGCCCTCTCTTTGTGACTGGTGAGTGCATTCCCTATCAACCGAATTATGTTGGTCAACCTTATCCCAAGGAGAATCCTCACTCGATTGGGATTAGGTTCTAAAGGGTTCACTCCGACGCATATCGCAGTTCAGGGATTCAACCAGTCAGGAGAGAAGCAGGATGGCACTGTCCGCCTTCTTCTTAAGATTGGTGAATTGAACGACTACGTTTAGCTTCACGTAATCAACATAGACACCTCTTACAACATCCTTCTCGGCCGCTCGTGGCTCCATGATCAGGTGGTGGTTCCATCCACATTACACCAGTGCTTCAAGTATAGTCGACATGGGAGTCAGCATACTGTCTATGCCAATAAAAGACCATTTCCTGTAGCCGAAGCCCACTAAGCTAGTGCTAAGTACTACTTCACAGATTTGGTGTCATCCCAAACGCTAATTGATGGTGACAGAACCTTCGTCTCATGAAGATGTTGAGGATATCAGGTGAACACTCGTGGATATGTTCAAAGAGGAGGAAAGACAAGACAAAATTCTCCCATTGACTCCCCTTCATCCGTCCCCTTCTGCTTCCAATCCAGAGCCTCCTTTGCAGAAAGATGAACCAGAGGTCACTCATGAAATGGAGGAAGTCATGGTGATAGAATTTTTGGCTCCAAAGGTCACCTACATGCCTGATCATCAAAAAGTCTGACATGTCCCTATCGAACTCTTGAAAGAAGAAGTGGCGTGCCAACCGCCACACAAGATTTTTCAAAACTCGATTGATATAAGCATAGAGGATACTCCTTGTCCCATCGCAGGGTCAGTTCAGACTATCTGTCACCCACAAGTTCTACACTTCCCTAATTTGGTGGGAGGAGCACAGTTTGAGGAAGGACAGCCTTCTCACCCTCAGGAACAGGATCCCCTAGCAGAGTTAAGAAGCGAAGTTCGCAGTTGGTTAGGTGCCTCAATCTCACCCTTCGGGTTGGGTTGACCTGATGGCTTGGTTCTTGGTTCGAGATAGACCCGGGACTTAAGATCGCTCTCTCGGGAACCACGTAAAGAAGACGCAGGCAGGAGTACTAATCGATGAGAAAGGAATTAGGGTCGTGAGGAGGGACTTACCTCACGTGGATCCGTGACACACGGGTTAGCTTGCATGGGCGCCCTCTTAGATCACGTTGGAAAGCCCCTTGGCCTATGGACGACTTGAAATTGCCTCCCTTGACTTGTTGACCCTTTCCTGCAAACACACACATAAAAAATACAAAGGTGTGGGTCATAGGACCCCGTCTTGCTATAAAGAGATAGGAGTGAAAATGAGACAAGAAGTTCGACCAGGCGACTAGACTGGCACAGTGGCAAGACCAATACAGTGACTAATTTGACGTGGTAAGAAGACGGTCACGGTAACTCAGATCGGCACGACGACAATACTACCCAAAAATTTCTCTCTCCTTCCTCTCTCTCTCTCAAAACATGACCCAACAATGAAAAAGATGGAAATTTTATTAAGCAAAGTGGGGTCCAAGTACAATGACAGTACTTGATAAATATAGAGTTTTGCCCAAACATGGGTGGATTGATCAAAATTAAATTAATTGTTGAAAAATTAAGATTTAATTGAATTAAATAAAATAAGAAAATAGGGTGCAAAATGACTGATTTGCCCCTTTCTAACAATTAGAAAAATTCCAAAACAGTCCCTGATGCTACCGTAAAACGTGCGTGATCTTTCATGGATGATCCGGTATTGCTCTGGTGCCCGTTTTTTTTGAAAGATGAATGTTTTCTTGTAGGTCTCGGCATGGTGATCAATTTGATATGAACTTCGAGCCATGGATCGTGTTTTTAAGCCACGATCATATGACTTGAAATTTGGATGAATCTTACAAACTTTGGATCTATAATGTGCTTGTTTCGTGATGTTTTCCCATGACTTCTTCACTAGATCACACTGAACATGCTGTCACGATCACGTGACAACAAACAGAACTCAATTTTGTGCCCAGATGAATATTTCGTAACTTTTGAGTTTTGATTGGAATATGGAATTCAAGCGGAGGAATTTTGTAGCGACTTCATCGGCTTCATGTACAAAATCTGACCGCTTATCATGAGTGGGGTTTGGACCAATGATAGCCATGGACCTTACGCACACGATGCAAGTAGTTTTACGTCGATCGGATCATGAGCGTCATGTTTTGGCCGCTCGAGCGAGGCGTGTCGCTGCTGATTTTCTTGCAACTTTTTACACGAATCGACAACTTCTCTCTAACGTTTCTCCTTGCTTGGGTGGCATCACGGGGCATGCCACATATCGAAACGCTCGTCTCAACTAGATGAACACGTTCCAATAAGTTTGAGCGCGATCCGACCTCGGACGAGTGAGATATGAGCATTGCAAGTCACTATTCGTGACTGACCCTTTCATGGAGTTTAGTTGCAGGGTGGCTGCATCAGAATAGAGTGTGACTCCTCCCGTTTTGATCTTTTACCCATAACTTCTTTTTGAAGTATCCATTTAAGCTGAAATTTGACCCCTAAGGGTTGTTAACCATGTCGGATCCAATGGTGGTCCCACGGCTATTTGATGCCCTGAAAAGTAGGATTCCAGTTATATGGATCCGTTTCAGGGTGCTAGAGGTTGATTCTGCTGGAACTGTTTCTCTGTTTGTACTATCTTAGACATGTCAAATTATGAAAAACTTTGGCAGGAGACTTGTAAGAGTCCTGATGAAGATCTTGACCAGTTCTTGGGCCATTCTAAGACTATCGAAATTTGTACTAATTGTCAGGCTTTATTGACCGGCTTCTCCGTTTTATTCCGCATCAGGGACCCATGGTGCTAAAAAATATCTTCAAACAACATGCCCCACCACTTGTTGTGCTTCAAGAGAAGCGAGAAGGACAACATTCAAAAAATTTCCTCTTGCATTATTTCTTTTTTCTTCCTAGCCACAGGACCACGTGAACGTCGAGGAGATCCATGTAATGTTGTAATTAGAATGCTCAAATGTTTGGATGCAATGTACAGGTTCATCCGTGGAGACCTTCGAGGGAGAAGAGACTTTGAGGGATCTTTTGTTCACCGCCCTCACCCTCAAGGGGCTATTTGTGATTCTGACAACTGAGTATTTTGTATGGACCTCGTTGGTCAAAATCGGGCCTATCTGATGGCCAAGTGCTATGAGCCTTTGGTCGGTGTTGTTTGCTACTACACCATGTTTGCTTTTGATAATCAAGATACCTCTGTGGGCCCCATCCTGCTAAGTCCAGCCAGGGGCTTTTTGTTGGCCTGTGTTGAAGGTCTGGGTCTGTCGGCTACGGGCATTCTAGCGAGGCGGCCTCACCCTCAAGGACCCTTTTTTATTTTGAGGGATCTATTGTTCATCGCCCCTACCCTCAGGGACTTTTTTTTATTTTGAGAGATCTATTGTTCATCGCCCCTACCCTCAGGGACTCTTTTTTATTTTGAGGGATCAATTGTTCATCGGCCCTACCCTCAAGGACTCCTTTTTATTTTTAGGGATTTATTGTTCATCGCCCTTACCCTAAGGGGCTCCTTTTTATTTTGGAGGGATCTTTCGATCAACGTCCTCACCCTCAAGGACTCTTTTTTATTTTGACGGATCTATTGTTTATCACCCCTACCCTCAGGGACTCTTTTTTTTTTAAGGTTGGGAGATCTTGTGAGGCTCTCACTCCCGGGTGAGCCATCTTGTGTTGTGATTGGATCCTGAATTTTGTGTGGACCTCGTTAGCCAGGATTACGCCAGTTTGGCAATTAGGTGCCTGCTAAGGCTGTGATACTGCGTCAACATGCTATTTTGGTCCAAGCGTCCTTTGCAGAGTTTCACTTGGACTTGGGAAGCGACGCCGTGGAGATAATTTTCAACAACTTCCTTTTATTTGGGGCTCTTTTACTTATGACCTTGTGGCCATGTTCACCCTTTTCGTCCGTTTTTACTCACGGTGCCCTTTCGACTTTTCACCGTGCCCCGATTTTATTTTCGTAAAACTCTTTTACTCATGATTTCGTGACCATGCCCGTCTGTCATTTTTACTCATGGCGTTCCCTTATCCAGGTATACACCATGCCCGCTATTTTCTTTTTCCCTTTTTTTTTTGTGAAGGCGTGTTTAGGGTCACACCTTTGGGACTTGTGTGAAGCCTTTTAACATCATGCAGCCAGGACGTGCACTATAGTTTAGGGTCATACAACTGGACCATGGTGGGGATGGATGGCAGCCTGTAGAGGCCATGGAGTGAGTTTGGTGGTGGTTTTGACTCACGTTGGGGAGATGGCATGAGGCTACCTATGAAAAGTGGAAGATGTTTGAATGGAAGATGAAAAGTGGTGACCCACTAGCTTACGACGAGTATGGATGGCGCAATGGTTCACCATTTTGTGAGCATGGATGAGACTCACTGGGGAATGATGAATAGTAATGATAAAGTGAATGGCTTCACTAGGGAAATGATGAAGGTGGTGCACACACATAAACGGGTTGGTTAGGGAACTCATGCGTGAAGATGCACGTAAAGGGCGTGTGCGCATGTGTGGGGGTGTCTTTAAGGTCATGCCTCTTGGACTTAAGCAAAGCAGTTTAACGTTATGCGGTTAGACCGTGCACTATAGTTTAAGGTCATATAGCTTGGACTGTGGTTATGTAGTTTAAAGTCACGCAACTAGAACCATGCAGTTTAAGGTTATGCAACTAGACCTCCGCTACAGTTTAAGGTCATATAGCTTAGACCATGCAGTTTAGGGTCGTGCACCTAGACCATTTAGGTGGGTTGCCATGTAAGTAAAGCTCCATGAGAAATAAGTCTGTGAGTGGTAATCCGACTCCCTAGGGATAAAATGGTTAAGACCAGAAAGGGGCTTAGATGGAGAAGCAAGCTTTACTGGGGATTAGGGGACAAGTATGACTCCACAAGGTGAAAACTGGAACTCCATAGCTCATGAAAAGTAACCCGACTCCTAGGGATAGGATAGCTTGGTGCACGACTGACCCAAGGGGATTCAAGGGGTAAGCATGACTCCACGAGGATAATGAGCAATAATATGTATGTAACTCTACTGAGAACGACAGGTCAGAGCACAGGTGTAACTCCACTAGGGATAATGGGCCGCTATACAGATGTGACTCCTACTAAGGATGAGGGAGGCGAGTCTATTTCACAGATTAATGTCATGCGCATGGACTATTTGTCGTGCCATTTAACGTCTTGCTGCAGGGATATGCGTCACAGTTTTAAGGTCTTGTTGCTCGGACCATGGCTATGCAGTTTAAATCATGCGGCTAGGACCATGTAGTTTAAGGTCGTGCAACTAGACCTCCGCTACAGTTTATGGTCATATAGTTTGGACCACGGTTGTGTAGTTTAAAGTCATGCAGCTAGGACCATTCATTTTAAGGTCGTGCAACTAGACCTCCACTATAGTTTAGGGTCATATAGTTTGACCATGTAGTTTAGGGTCGTGCACCTAGACCATGGCTATGCAGTTTAAGGTCATGCAACACAGACCATTGCGTGGGTCGCCATGTAGGTGAAGCTTCATGGGGGATAGGTGTGTGGATAGCAATCTGACTCTCTGAGGATAAAATAGTTAGGGTTATACACAAGTAAAGAGCTCTAAATGGAGATGGTGGCCCTACGAGGTGTGGCAAATGAAAGAAACTTCATTGGGGATTAAGAGGGCAAGTGTGACTCCCTAGGGTGAAGGATAAGGCTTCATGTAACTCCACTGGGGATGACAGGCTAGAGCATAGGTGTAACCCCACTTGGGAGAGTGGTAGGACACACTCGGTGGTAACGGGGTCTAACATAAGGGAACGCATGACAAGAAGTGCTGACATGAGAAGTTAAGGTGTATGATGGAGGCTTAAGAGGGCTATGAGTGGTGTGACTCAACTGAAAAAATGGAGGCCAGGAGGGTCTCGAGGTAATGGTGATGCGTGGACTAGGTACAATGGGTGGTAAAAGCATCCTATCAGGTGTAGGATATACGGTTGAGACTGCAGTCCGCCTCTTTGCGATATTGCTTTGTAGAGGCGGGCGCATGCCTTTTATGCTTTGCTTTGAAGCCTCACAGTCGAAATTATGGTACACCTCTTTGTGATATGGCATTATAGAGGTGGTCGCATGCTATGTTTCGAAACCTCACAGCTGAAACTGTGGTACACCTCTTTAATATACTGCTTTGTAGAGGCGATTGCATACCTTGATGGTTACATGCTTTGCTTTGAAACCTCACAATCAGATCTATGGTACACCTCTTTGTGATATATGGCTTTGTAGAGGCAATCTCATTCCTCGACGGTTGCACGCTCTGCTTTGAAACCTCACCATCGGAACTATGGTACACCTCTTTGTGATATGGCTTTGTAGATGCGGGCGCATGCTTTGAAGTGCATGCTATGCTTCAAAGCCTCACAACTGGAACTGTGGTACACCTCTTTGATATATGGCTTTATAGAGGCGGGCGCATGCTTTGACGGTTGAATGCTATGCTTCGAAGCCTCACAATTGGAACTGTGGTACACCTCTTTGATATATGGCTTTGTAGAGGAGGACACATGCTTTGATGGTTGCATGCTATGCTACGAAGCCTCATTACTAGAACTGTGGTACACCTCTTTGATATTTGGCTTTATAGAGGCGAGCGCATGCTTTGACACTGGCATGCTATGCTTCGAAGCCTTAGTTGGAACCGAGGTACACTTTGATTAGGGAGGACACGTCGGAGGGGTGGTGTCCTTTCAACGGGGGCTTCTGAAGAAGGATGTAGTAGGGGATGTGTACGAGGGTGTCATGCGGTAACCCCATGGAGACATGTAGGAACAGGAAGCAGTTTATAGTCGTGCGAATGGACTATACGTCGTACAGTTTAACGTCTTGCTATAGGGACGTTTGACATTTTTACTCATGATGACCCGTAGGGGAGGATCAACATGCCCGTCATTTGAGAGTGAGTGCCCCGAAGGGTTTTTACCACACCCCCTTTATTTTGACAATCTTGCCAATAGTGCCCTTGCGGGTTTTCACTATGCCCATTTTTTTTCTTTTTTGACATATTTTGCCCATGGTGGACTTTGGGAGTGTACATCAAGTCTGTCACCATTTGTTTTTGATATTTTTTACTCATGACGCCCTTGCGGGTTTTCATCATGTCCAGCTTTCTTTTTTTTTCTGCAGAAGCACGTTTAATGTCATGCCACCGTGACCATCAATTTGGCATGTTTTAAGGTCATCCTCCGAGACCTCAGGGCATGTTTATGGTATTGCTTCCGAGACCGTATGTTGTGTAGTTTAATGACATGCCACTAGGACGTGTGCTATAGTTTAGGGTCATATAGCTTGGACCATGTGTGGCACTGGATCACATGTGGAATCAGGCCCGAAGTTCAATTTTCCCATGTCTATGAAGTTCTGGATGATGTCCTTGGCGGCACGGCACCCATTAGTGCTATGACCAAGTCTCCTATGATATTGACAGAAATTGGGCTTGCTTTTCCTTCCAAGTTCCCTCGATCTTTTTGGCACAGGTAGCTCGATCAGCCCCTCTGATAGGAGAGTCTCACGCAGCTTGGGGATCATATACTTGTCAAATGAGTAATCCTCATGTCAGCCTTGGCTTCATGAGTGCATGGTATTTGTCATGACAGCTGATAATAGATCATCGCGGTGCTTGCGTAAACCTTCAATTTGAATGGCCTTGTTGACCATCTTGGCGAATGTAGTGGGCCATGATGAACTGACATAACTTGCCAATTCTGGGTGCATCTCGTCTATGCAATACTCTATCTCTTGCAGTTCACCTATTGATGTGGCCAGATTGTGCCACCTTTCAATGTACTCGATCACAGGCTCGTGTGGCTTTTGTTTCACCTCAAAGAGTTCAAAGAATTGCACTTTCTTTTCTATGTCCCAGAAGCGCTTAAGGAACTCTTCCTCCATTTGTGCCCATGATGAGATTGACCCTGGTAGTAACCAAGAGTACCATTTGAATGCTGCTCCTGTAAGGGTTCCCATAAATTGCTGAAGCAGTAGGTGCTCATTGTTTGCTGTATTGTCAAAAGCTGCAACGAAATGGGCTATGTGTTGCAGCGATGAACCAATACCGTCCAACTTGGGGAAATCGAGTCTTTGATAGCCCGGTGGAAATGGAGTTTGGTCAACATATGCTGGGTAAGGCTTTTGATAGTGATTCTGTTCTTCCATCATTGTGATAGTGTACTTTTTCAATGCTTCAGCTACCATGCCTTTCACTAATTCTTAGTTCCCAACCTGAGTCAATGGGGAAGAGACTGGTAATGAGGGAGGCGAGGGTGGTAGTGGCTCTTCTTTTGATGGTGTTGTTTCGATGATCAGGCAAGGTGCTTGAGAGATGGTAAAGAGGGCTTGGTGCCCTGAGGGGATATGAGACACCAATACCTCTTGGAGCAAAGTTTCCATTGTTTCATCTTTTGACCTCATCTCAACTTATAATCGCCTTAATGTGGCATTGAGTTGCACAATCTCGTCTCCATAGGATATTAGTACTTCGTCGATCATTATAGCTTCAACAGCTGCAATACTTGAGGACTATTCTTCTATTTGCCCATTATATGCCTCGGAGCTTACAATCTTGGATTCGACTGCTGCTGCTTCAACAACATCATTGGTGAGGGTCATTGGGGCTTTCCCTCAAGCCTACTTCATTTTCCAAGGCTTGGGTATCCTCATCATCTAATGAGAATGTGAAACTCTCAAAAGACGATTATGTCATATCATCGTCATTGAGAGAGCATTTGTCAAGATATCGGAAGAACATGCGATCATCCTCATAAGTAGCCACGACACATTCAAAACATGGAGCCCATATGTGGTCAGCCTCCTAAAGAATCATAGCGTCTTCAGGAGCTGGAGGCACTATTTCATTGGGGTGGTCAGCGAAGGGGATGCTTATCATCTCATCTTCTATTAGGGAATGATTTTCCTTGAATGAGAGTGACGAGCTCTTGCCAAAGGTAGGAGTCATTGGGTGGATGAGGTCGAGGGATGTCGCCCCATCAGAATTAATCTTTTCATCACCTAACGGGAATGTGAAACCCTCATAGGATGAGACCTTATTGCCATCGTCAAGAGCGCACTTGCAGCAAGCATGACATGAGGGAAGCATGCAGCTGGCTTTGCGGGGAATCATGGTGCCTTCAGGTCATGGAGAAGCCATTTTAGTGGGGCTGTAAGCTGGGGGAGTGCAACTCATCTCATCCAGTATTGGGGAGTGGCTTTCCTCGAATAAGAGTGACAAACTCTCATCAAAGGTAAGAACATCTGGATGAGAAAGGGTGAGAGAGGCTATATCATTAGAGTCATTCAGAGGGGATGGGAGTCCATCACTTCTCCGAGATTCTAGGGCAAATCTCGATGAAGGCTGGGAGAGGGTGAACCATAGCACAGTCCCATTCTTGCTTATGAGATCGATCTCAAAGATGAGCTTTTCAGCCCTTTGAAGCAGCTCAAGAGTATCGGTTCTCTTTTCAGTTACATCTTGGGGAGCTAGGATGTTGAGGCAGACTTTGGGAGGAGCAGGTGGACAACTTTCATGCATCATGGGAGGAAGACCAGACCCTTCATAATTTGAGCTTTCCACCACTAAGGGGTCATGGGCAACAAACTTGGTGGGTTCAGCTTCTGTCTCACTTGAGTCACTAGGACTGCTCCGAGGCGGTGCCTTCTTGCTCATCAGGAGTCTAGGGAAAACTGATTCGAGCCTATGAGCTACCCCGAGTTTAGTATGCTCGAAGAAGGCTTTGCTCTCGGTGCCCCGACTTGAGAGGGGCTCGGGAGTTTGATCAGGTGATGGCTCAACTGGCTCAGAATTGATGGGGTCACTGGGGCCAGACTGGCTCTTTGCCTCGTTTGAAGGCTCGCCTTCGCCTAGAGTCAAGCTAGGATCTACATAGATAACTTGCTTCATCATGCCTTGATCAATCCTTTTAGTGTTCACCTCGTGCCATGCTTTTCCAGCATCGTCCGCATCAAGGGGAATGAGAGTGGGGAAAGGGCTAACATCTTTGAGAGGGAATTCTTCAATCACTTTTTCTTCTTTGCCCCTGAGCTGGGTTTTCAATGTCTAGATCTTCCGGCCCTATTTCTGGGGTTGACTATGATTTCCCTTCTTCATGGCCAGGTAGTATTGGCTTCGAGCAAAGACGAACTGTTCTTCCAACCCATTCACGCAATTGCCCTTGGAATCAGATGGAGTGCTAGATCCATACGTATGTGCACAATGTAAAGATGTGCTCTGGGCGGGCTGGGGGATTGGCTCGTGTGCGCCGCTTGCAGAAGACCTTCAGTTTACTTGGGGATCAACCCAAGTTCGAGTACTGTGTCTGGCCTCAAGAGGGCCAGTGCCATGAGCCTGTGGGTGTGATGGAATAGCCGTGTGACCATCCCTCACAGAGTGAGAGGACTAGTGCTGGAAGGGGGTACTAAGAGGTTCCTCCTTGTGTGCTCGGGCAGACCCAGCAACAAGGCTGCCACTAGCAATGCAGTGCATATGCAAAGGGTGTGCATGGACATGTCCAGGAAGAGCCGAACCTTGACAGTGCCTCTAGGTAACTTGAGGGCTGCTCCAAGTGATGCAGTGGACATGCGAAAGATGTGCAGGGCTAGGTTCAAGAAGACCTAAACCCTGACAGTGTCTCGAGGTAACCAGAGGGTTTCCTTGAGTGGTGTAATGTGCATGCAAAAGTTGTGCTACAGTGTGCTGAGGTAACTTGCGGGTTGCCCCGATGTGTGGCTAGCATGGATGGTTCACTAACTTTGGTGAGTGTGTGCGAGGTGGTGTCTTCAGAGCCACCTCCTCCTGGTGTCAAGCCGCTTGTTACAAGGGCCCAAAGTGATAGAGCATTGGGGGTATCCTCGCGGCGACCTGCCGGAGCAATGAAAGATGAATTGTCTGTCACGGGAGAGGAAGAGACGGCCTCCAAATTACCCCAAGCAGTGGGACTAGCAAGTGACGTCGGTAGCAGGGTGCATGCAGAGTGTGGTGACATGCGTACTATTAATGCAAGGTGCGTTGACGGGGGGCCCGCCAATCCAAGGAGGTAAGGAGTGAGGGACTAGGTCTATCCTCACCTCTATTCAGGTGATGACCTGGGAGCATGACACAGGGTCGATGCTCAGGAAAAAAGTCGGGAACGAGGTTCATTGATCCTATTCCCGATGAAGACTCACGAGTGTGGGGATTATGAAATCCCTGATTGGGATGTAGGGGTTGAGAAACCCCGAGGACAGGTGTGTGTATAGTGAGCTGGAATAAAAAGAAAGGAAGGTCAAACAAGAATGATCCAACGATGGGGTAGAGTGTCCCCAATGGAGTCGCCAAGCTGTTTTAGTGCCTTGATCTAGCCCTCCGGGTCAGGCTGACCTGATGGCTTGGTTACGGGTTCGAGATGGACTCGGGACCTGAGGTCGCTCTCTCGGGAACTACGTAAAGAAGACGCGGGTAGGAGTACCAACCGATGAGACAAGAATTAGGGTCATGAGGCAGGACATACCTCACGTGGGTCTGTGACACACTCGGGTTGGCTCACGTGAGCACCCCCTTAGATCACATTAGAAAGCCCCTTGGCCTATGGCCAGTTTGGAGTCGTCTTCCTTGACTTGTTTCTCCTTTCCTGCAAACACGCACACATAAAAAATACAAAGGTGTGGATCATAGGACCCCGCCTTGCTATAAAGAGATAAAGGAGTGAAAATGAGAGAAGAAGTTCGACCAGGCGGTTAGACAGGCACAATAGCTAGACCAATACGGTGACTGATTGATGGGGCAGCAAGACGGGCACGGTAACTCAGACCGGAACGACGATAATACTACTCAACGGCAAAACCAACAGCCAGGTCTGATGGCGAGTCTGACGTAGCAGCAAGAGGGGCACGGTAACTCAGACTGGCACAGCGGCAATGCTGCTCGACAACAGGACTGACACAACAACATAAGGTTCAGGCTGCCCTCTAGTCAAACAAGCAAGGAAAAGAAAGATAGATGTGAAGACTAGCTTGACCCTTGCTAGGTCTTCCAAAAGAGACAAAAGCGAAAATAAAAGTGATGATGAAGCAAGGATAATGGAAAATGAGTTGAAATAAAAATGAGAGAGATGAATTAAAATAAAATAAGATTTGAAGATGGAGTTAGGATGAAATAAGAATAAAATGGATTAAAATAAAGTGAAGTAAAGGAAAATTAGATAAAAGGGATGAAATAAAATGAAGTAAATAAAAAGGGTAAGTAAAATAAAACAAACTAAATGAAATACAATAAAATAAAGTAAAAGGGATGAAGCAAAATAAAATAAAATAAAACAAAGGAGGTAACTAAATGAACTAGAATGAAAAAAAATAAAGTAGGTAAATAAAATAAAATAGAAGGAGGTAAAATAAAAGGAATAAAATAGAATGAAAATAAAATGAAAGAGGTGAAGATAAAAATAAAATGGAGCGAAACAAGGTAAAATAAATAACTTATGAGAAGATAAAGATAAAGTCGAATGAAGTGAAAAAAGGTGATAGGAGTAATAAAAAAAGAAAAGAAAGGTGGAATGGAGTATAATACACTAGCTTGATGTGAGAAGATGAAGGAAAAACAAGGGTATGAGGGGACGACAAGGTAAAAAGTGGAGATTGGATGAAATAAACAAAACTGAAACGAAATGGAGTAAAACGAAACGAAACGAAACGAGAGAGACGGAAAGAAAGGAGGACGAGATAGAGAAGAAACGGTGAGATGAGTTTTAGAGAGAGAAAGTGGGAGGCTGTGTGAGAGAGAGTGCTCACTTGGGTTTATGTGGGAAGATTGGGCGAAAACGAAAATCACGAAAAGTTCACTTGAAAAGAAAACAACGAAAAGGGGAGAGTGAGTGTTTCTTTTGTGGGTTCTAAAGAGAGAAAACGAGAGGTTTTAGAGGGAAGTTCGTGGAGGGCTGGAGGAAGACATAGAGATCAGTGAGAAGATTAAAGAGCAGGGAGAGAAGTGGGGCGACTGAGATAGAGCAACAGAAAGGCTGCAATGGAGTGAGGTGACGAAGAATATGGTAGCGTCAAAGAGGCTAAGAGCAGGGAACAGTGAGCGAGAGAGATGGAGCTAGTGGGTGAGCGGAAGTGAAAAAGAGAGAAGCAGGCTGGTGCTGATTGTCACAGGTGAACGAAAGAGGCTGGCCGCAGCAAAGAAGATGGAGAAGAAAGAGGGCGGAGATGGTAGTGACAGGAACTGGAGGAGAAGGCTGAGAGAGACAGCTGAGGGAAAGTGGCGGAGGTGGCTGAGATGAGGGCGAAGAATGGTAGAAATGGGGTGAGAGAGAGCAGCTATGTGGGAGAGAGGGCAACAGTGGGTTTTTGCTATTGAATTTAGAGAGACAACAGGCAGCAAGGTTGCTGTGAGCTGGCGGATATGGCAGGTGCAGGAAGAAGAAAGAAAGATGGTCGAGGATGGGAGGAAAGGGGCAGCATCCAGCTGCCGTCTGATGCGAGAGAGGCAGAGAAGAGGGGAAGCCTGATCGCAGGCAGTTGAGGTGAAGGTGGGAAGGCAAGAACATGGTGAATGGCGGAGGTTGGACACAACTGGGGGAAGTCACAGGCGGTTGTCGTTTTTTAGAGAGAGAAAAGGCAACTGCAGCAGGGTGGAGGAAATGGAGGTGGTGGAGATGTGGCGAAAGAAAGTCCACTACTGAGTTTAGAGTGAGAGAAAACATTGTACGACAATAGGGAAAAATAGGTGAAAGCCCACTACTGAGTTTAGAGTGAGAGAAAACACTACACGACAATAGGGAAAAATAGGTTGCGCACGGTGTTGGGGAAGATGGGTTACACACGATGATGGGGGAGATAGGTGCACACGGTGTTAACACGAAGATGGAGGAGATAGGTGCACACGGTGTTAGGCAAGATGGGTCACACGACGATAAGGTGAAGTTTACACATGACGCTGAGGTTTGTAGTGCGCACGATGATAGGTAAGATGGGTCCACACGGAATTAAGGTAAAGTGCGCATACGGGGCTGGGGTTTGTTGCGCACACGGCGATAGGTAAGATAGGTAAGATGGGTGCACACTCCAATAGGTAAAGGTTCACGTGCGGCGAGAGGTAGAGGTTCACGTGCAGCGATAGGTTGTGTTCACGCGCGGTGATGGGATTATACTCACTCGCGGTGTTAAAGGAAGAAATATTTGAGGCATAAATATTTGGGGCATGGTAGTTTCACGAAACCACGGACTGTGAGTGGGAAAAGGGAGACACGAGGGTGCACCAAGAAAGGGGAATGTGAGGGAAGAGGGAAAAAAGAAGGGAAAAGAGAATGGACAGGAGGGACCATCAGGCAAAGGAAGGAAAAGGTGGACCCAAGGGTGCACAGGGATCTGGTGGTCATGCAAGGAATAAAAGGGAAAGAAAAAAGAAAATGGGTGGTCATGCTGGACCACAAGGAGGGAAAGGGGAATGTTATGGTCATGAGGGACCATAGGGAGGAGAGAAGAGAGAGATCATGGTCAAGCGAGACCATAAGGGAAGGAAAGATGGAAGAAGAGAAGAAGAGTGAAACACAGACAGCGATGGGCTTCCACCGTCTGTGAAGGAGGAGAGAGAAAGAGAAGAGAGAGATGACATAGAGGGTGACTGTACCTACCGCTCATGTAGGCTACGAGGCCTGCCGAAGGGACTCAGACCATCATTTTAGTCATCAGAAGAATGAGAAAGGAGAGAAAGAGAGAGAGATGACAGAGACGGTGACTGTTCCTACCGCTCGTGCAGACTACGAGGCCTACCGCCTAAGAAGGGACTCAGACCATCATCTCAGTCATGAGAAGAATGATAAGAGAGAGAAAGAGACATAGAAAGAAGAAGAAATAGGAGAGACAAAGAGGAGAGAGGAGAGAGGAGAGAGATGAGAGAGATTTACTTTAAGCCCAAAGGTACCAACACAAAATTTCTCTCTCCTTCCTCTCTCTCAAAACGTGACCCAACAATGAAAAAGATGGAAATTTTATTAAGCAAAGGGGGGTCCATGTACAATGATCGTACATGATATATATAGAGTTTTCCTCAAACATTGGTGGATTAATCAAAATTACACCTAATTGCTAAAAATTAAGATTTTATTGAATTAAATAAAATAAGAAAATAGGGTGCAAAATGACTGATTTGCCGCTTCCTAACAATTGTTGAATTTCCAAAACAGTCCCTATTGCTGCCCTACAACGTGCGTAATGTTTCATAGATGATCTGGAGTTGCTCTAGTACCCGTTTGTCAGAAAGATGATTGTTTTCTTATACTCGGCATGATGATCGATTTGATACCAACTTCGAGCTATGGATCGTGTTTTTAAGCCACAATTATGTGACTTGAAATTTGGATGAATCTTGCAAACTTCAGATCGATAGTGCGCTTGTTTCTTGATGTTTTTCCATGATTTATTCATTGGATCACATTGAGCATGCCGTCACGATCGAGTGGCAACAAACACAGCTTGATTTCATGCCGGACGAAGATTTCGCAACTTTTGAGTTTTGGCCGGAATCTAGAATTTCGGTGCCAGAGTTTATAGCCACTTCATCAGCTTCATGTGCAAAATATGGCCGTTTATCATGCACAGGGTTCGGACCAGTGACAACCATGGACGTTACGCACACGATGCAACTGGTTTTATGTCAATCGGGTTCGCGAGAGCCATGATTTAGCCGCTCGAGCGAGGGGTGTCGCTGCTGATTTTTCTGCAACTTTCTTTATGGATTGGCATGTTCTCTCTAGCTTTTCTCCTTGTTAGGGCGTCGGCACGGGACGTGCCATGTATCGAAACGCTTGTCTCGACGAGATGGACACGATCCAACAAGTTTGAGCACAATCCAACCTTAGACGAGTGAGATATGGGAATTCCAAGTCACTGTTCATGACTGCCCCTTTTAATGGCGTTTAGCTGCAGGGTGGCTGCACAGAAATAGTGTGCGGCTCCTCCTGTTTTGATCCTTTACCAATAACGTCTTCCTGGAGTTTCCGTTTAAGCTAAAATTTGACCCCCGAGGGTTTTCAACAGTGCTAGATCCAATGACGATGGTCCCATAGAATTTGATGCTCCGAAAGTAGGGTTTCAGTTATAGGGGTCCGTTTCAGGGTGCTAGAGGTTGATTCTGTTGGAACTAATTCTCAGTCTGCACTTCCTTAGATATATCGAATTGCGACGAAATTGGGCAGGAGATATTTAGAAGTTTTGATGAAGATCTTGACCAGTTCTAGGGCCATTCTATGACTGTCAAAATTTCCACTATTTGTCAGGCTTTATTGACCGACTTCTCCGTTTTATTCTGCATCGGGGACCCATGGTGCTGAAAAATGTCTTCAAACAGTAGTCTCTAGAGCCAATTAGAGGTTTTGCATATCGCTTCAAAACATCTCAAGGAGTTCTCGCCTGAGACCAAGAGCTATGACGGGCTTGAAGTTAATCCACCTCGAATGAAGGCCTAAGGCCCTCATGATTGGACTATTTACAGTAAGCCATCTCATCAAATAATGAGAAAAATGGATTATGAGGCTTTGTCCAATCAAACATTAAGGGGTGAAGAAGCAATTGCTCCCCCATTCGAGATCATTGAAGCCACAACAGCTTTTCATAAGACAAAACAAGGCCTAAGGAATTCTGCCTTGACCCCTTGAGACAATAAACATTTTGAGAGGTGCTCAGGCCCAAAAAGAGCAAATGAGGTGCAACGAAGTAAAAGAAGAATGAATTCATGCAGTAAAATTAGCCAAAAAAAAAGAGGGGGCATTTCATTCATAAATTCAGAATTTTTACAAGTGCTAGCAAAGAAAGGACACCCTAAAAAATGATCAATAATCTTATTCATCGCTGCTCTGAATACTGCAGAAGAATCCTTAGCATGTTGAATACGCTCCTTTAGCTCAACCACCATTTGAGCCTCCTGCTCCATAGAGGCACTTTCTGAATCGATGGTGCGAGTGAGTTCTGATAGGTCCTCAGCCAAAGAAACATCCAAGGCCCTTCTCTGAACCATTTTCCCTTGAAGAGAAATAAACTAGGCCTTCAGTTTTTGAATCTCCTCCCTTATGCCCATCATCCTATTGAAGCAAGCTCTCCCCTCCATCTTGAGATCAAGATGATGGGCAATCATAGTGGCCTTCTTCTGAGCACGTGCATCTATTCCCTCTCGCCGGCATGAGATTGATTCCTCTAAGGAAGCCCGATTGTTGATCTCAGCCTCTTGGTGCAACTTTCAGCTTTCCAACTCATCTAAAGTAGCATTAAAATTAGAAAGGACTTCTAACGCATTCCCCAAAATGCTAGTCGCAGCAGCAAATTCCCTGAGTTTGACTATTGCCTCGCCCAGCTCAGTGAGAGGTGCACGAAGCATGCCAAGAATTATTCCAGAAACTTCGCTAAAAATAGGTTTGGATGGTAATACTGGGTACACCGCCACTGATGGAGTTTCGGTTTCGAGGGCTGAGCTCGAAAGAATGACAGCCATGTGAGTCACTGACTCTTCTGGAGAAATTGTGAATCCCAAAGCCTCGGGCACCTCAGATTCAGAAGCATCCCCAACCTCGACCTGCCTAGTCTCCTCAGGGCCCACTTTTTCACCATCACCTGCTAGGGCTACCATTCTGGTCTCAGTGTGCTCCGAAACAATCCCCTCCCCTTGTCTCTTACCCTCGACCATAGCCTCAACAACTTCAGGCTCGGCCATGGCCTCTTCCACATGGCCTGCATCCTCTATAGCCAAACCTTCTGCAACGAAAAGCTCAACTCCTTCATCTTCCTAACCCATGCACTATATAGAGCATTAGTCTCTTGATGCTCAAGAGCCTTGCTAACCAAAGGCCCCTCTTCAAGAAAGATGTCTGGGCTCTCATCATCCATTACCTTAGCCCCTGTCTCAGCTGGGGCAGTAATTTCCTGAGGGTTAGAGGCCATGACAGTGTTAGGTTCCCCCTCTTGAGCAATGATTTCAGGGCCTTCAGCCTCATTGATCTCCATGGGAACTGGATCTGGCACAGGTACCACACCATGTTTTGGAGTCACCTCTCGATCAGAAGCAATGGTAATAGGCTCAGAGGGGCTAGATTCATTCACATCGGTCTCTGAAGAGGTAGAAAACAGTTCAGGAGAGGCATAAGATGATCGAGAAAGCGTAGAAGGTGACACTGAGGGAGCAACTAATGAATCATAGGAGGAAGAGCTACCTCCTGATTCCAAAATCACAAGAAGTTTGACACCCCTATGTCTTCAAGCAGGTCTAGCCTGAGCCGGTGCATGGGTACCGGTAAGGGTAGAACATTTCCTTTTCTTCCCTCCTATTGGAGGTGGAGCAGCTGCTTTAGAACTCCCTCCTTGATAAGGGCCCACAACAAGTCTACTGTGAGAACCACTCCCAATCAATGCGTTCAAGTCTTGGATTTGACCTGGGACCTTTCGGCCCTCCTTCCATTCAAATATGGAGCTGAGTTTACCAAAATTGCTTCCAGTCTTTTTCTTCATGGCAAGAAATTGCAGCGAAGTGTCATCCTTCGCTATCGCTCGAGGAATCCCAAGAGCTTGCCAATTCAAGGGATAACCCTAGTCAAAAATATCGCCAAAAGCAAGAGCGTTGACTATCCTCCTTTGTCTAACCTCTTGACACCAATTTGCAGTTTTCCCCTCTCCAGGTGTGATTAGCCTCCCAGTATCCCGAGCTGGTAAACCTCCACCAGCGAGCATAGACCTCAATCACCTGGACCCTTCTTCCAAAACGGGGTAGAACATACTTGCTAATCTCTGTCGCCTCCAAACATGTGGACCATGAGGTCCGTATATGCTCTGGCAACCATCATTCTCGAAGAGTCTCAAGCTCTTTCTTTTTCCCGGTCTTTACTCTATCGCAGTGCTTTTCGAAGAACACAGAGAAAGCGCAGCTCTGATGAAGCCCATGCTGATGGGCGAAGCGATGTGGGAAGTACTCTTCCAGTTTGGCACAGTACGGGGTTCGAAAGGACAAAACCCCCCCTCCAACGCTCAACATGAACATGGCTCCCTGATAGTCATGGGAGCGCTGTCCAACTCCTTCCCCAATTCATCAATAAAAGCGCGGTCTGTAAAACTCCCAATGGGAAATGGGACCCGCCTCATATTTGAGGAGTCATTCCCAAACAAAATTTTGAGCCTCCCCTGGGCTATGAAAGATAGACTTTTTATCAGCAATTCTCATCAAGAAGGGGCACATATTCTCCCCCGAGCCCTTACTTCTGTCATAGCTGGAAGGGAAATAGGCCCCTAGCCATCCAAACATGTAATGGATGGGGAATGGAGTCTTAAAATCTCCAGGAAGGGCTTCTCCCCCGACAATGCCATTTCTCCCCTCTTTGCGTTTGTAGGCTTTCCCAGGGAGATGGTCCCCAGCTTTCCCCGGGAGATGGTCCCCAGCCAGTGGTAGATGTTGCATAGGGCTGGTTGAGCGAGACTGTACTGGCGTACCCCCACCATTTCGTAAGCTACATAGAGTGTCCCTGGTCGAATGTCATTTGCCCCTCCACGAATAATGAAATTGCATAAGAATAAGGCTAGGTAAGTGGCCAAGAAGACAGAGTTGTCATTGGTCTCAGGTTGATAGATGGGAGGCGTCTCCTTAACAACTACCTTCCCCTTTCTTGTTGAAGATCCTCGGCCACCTTCAAGGTATTCCCCTCAAAATAATTCACCCATTTAGTGAAGGTCACCCGACCATTGCTAGTCTTGGAATGAAGAAACTGGTGTATCTCGAAAACTTTCTGAAGACTGGCAGGCAGTTCCTCTCTCCCTAGCCAAGCACTACCAAAGATGATAAAGTTATGAGGCACGAACTTGTCATACATGGCCCTGATCAGTGGAAGGTCACCAATAAAATGAAGATCCAACAAGGAGATCCTTGCCGGAGCCATGTGTTGCTAACGTGAATCCATGTCTTCAGCAGAACCTTGACAGTAATGGAGCATCGATCATAATAGCTAGCTGAGCACTGAACTGCTGCTAGTAGAGAACCACGCTCCAAAATGCTTCTGTGTGACCCTAGCACCTTGATGGTCTAGAAAGAGTACCCTTTTAAACATTGGTGCTCCCCCTGCATATGAAGATCGGCAAAAGCCCACATTAGCCCCTTGGTTTTCACCATTCTCTTCCCCAAAGTGGCTAAATTGGCAATGGAGGCCACATTCTTATGCATGCAATGAAGAAGGGGTACTCCTTCTTCGTTACTGATATTTCCGTCATCGTCGTCCTGAACTTGAAATGAACAGGGTCAGTAACAATGGTGATGCTGGGAAGCCACTCTTCCCTGCACAACGCATCAATGAGCCAAATGGGCTCGCCCCTCACTGGACTCTCACTAGTAAATTCACTGGTGCTGACCTCTCCTCCCCTTGGATGGTTCCTCACATTAGGGATCATGTGAGAAGGCTTGACCATCTTATGAAGCTAAAAGACTCACTTCTGCATGTAAATCACTTGGGCGCAGACTAGTGCTAGTTGTGTTTGCTAAAACCCACTGCCAGTTGTGTTCTTAGAAGCCCAATGTCGACTGTATGCATTAACGCCTAACGTCAACTGTGTTCGCCAATGCCTAGCACCAGCTGTGGTTAACAACGCTTAGTGCCAGCTGTGTTCACTAAGGCCTAGCACCGGCTGTGTTCGCAAATGCCTAGGTCCGACTGTGTTCGCTAACGCCTAACGCCGGTTGTGTTCACCAACACCTAGTGCCGGCTGTGTTCGCCAACGCTTAACGCCGACTGTGTTTTCAAAGGATTATCGTCGCTTGGGTTCAAATCTCCTGCACGTGCTACAGATTCTACACGTGTCACCTGGAGGCCCGCCACGACTGCCACAATGACGTGGCCTGATGCATGCCCTCTCAAGTGTGGACTGATAGCTGATCACTTATCAGTGACCCTTCGTCTCCAAGCGACTGCTCGCCTCCCCGTGACCTCTCAATTTCCCACCTAAAAACTCCCCCTCTCCTATCGAAAACCAACTGCGAAACTTTTCCTTTTCCTGCACCTTGCTAGAAGACCACCAAAAACAAATGAAAATCCCCAAGCAGCCCCTTGCTGTGACCTTCGCCTTTTTTCCCCTTCTGTGTTCGCACCGGCTGCATCCAAGCTATGACTCATGTTTCCCAGTTGAGTTGCATCCAGGCCACGACTAGTCATCCCCAATGGAGTCAGGAGTAGGCTACTGTTTCTCATCCTTAGTAGGAACTACACCCGTAATGCAGCCCATTGATTCCCAACAGAGTTAAGATCATGCTTACCCATTTAATCCCCTATGGGTCGGTCTTGCACCAAGCCGTGTTATCCCCGGGAGTCAGGTTACTTTCAATGAGCTTATTCTCCATGGAGTTCCATCTTTCATCTTAGGAAGTCATATTTGTCCCCTAAATACCTAGTGAAGTCTGCTTCCCATCTAAAACCCCTGCTATCATGCCATCCCTAGGGAGTCAAATTACTATTCACAGACTTATTCCCCATGAAGCTCCACCGATATGGTGGCCCATACACTGGTTTGTGTTGCATGACCTTAAAATGCACAGCCATAGTCCGTGATGCATGACCTTAAACTATACTCATGCTGCATGACCTTAAATTGCACAGCCATGGTTTGTGCTACATGACCTTAAACTGTACAACATTGGTCTGTGCTGTATGACCTTAAGCTGCACAGCAAAGGTTCGTGCTGCATAAACTTAAACTACACAACCATGGTCCGTGCTGCATGAGCTTAAACTGCACAACCATGGTCCAAACAATATGACCTTAAACTGTAACGGAGGTCTAGTTATACGACCTTAAACGACATGGTCCTAGTTGAAGGACTTTATACTACAGAGTCATGGTCCAAGCTATATGACCTTGAAACTACAGTACACATCTTGACTGTAAGAAGATAAAAGGTTTAGCACCATGGTCCTAGCTATATGCTTTAAACTGTAGTGGAGGTGTAGTTGCACGACCTTAAACAACATGGTCGTAGTTGCAAGACTTTAAACCGCACACCCACGGTCCAAGCAATATAACCCTAAACCATATTGCACGTCTTGGCCACATGACGTTAAAACCATATTGCCATCTCCCCAAAGTGAGTCAAAATCACCACCATACTCACTCCATGGCCTCCACAGAGTGCCATTCATTACCACCACGGTCCAGTTATATGACCTTAAAATGTAGTGCACGTCTTGGCCACTGGTTAGGTGCATCGATCTCGCCTACCTGGATCTAGGTAATGGGTGACATGTGTCTTGGGTTTGGATGACCCAGGACCTGAGACCGCTCTCTCAAAAACCTCGTTCACATAATAAGGGCAGGTGTCCAACTGGGGAGAGATGAGTTGAATATGAGGTGGGGACCAACCTCACCTGGGACTTACTTGGGCGGACTCGCGCTGGTGCCCGCTAAATCACAACGGAAAGCCCCCCAGCTGCTTCAGCTAGCTCAGAATCACCTCCCTTGACCTGTAATCTCCTTGTTTTCTACACAACACTATCATGGTTAACTTGCAAGACAAGTGGGTCGAAGGACCCACCCTTGTCTTAGGGCTATGCACATTCGTGAGAAGTTAGGGTGATGAAGAAGGGAGTTTGAATAAAGAGACAAAAGGGAAGAGGACTTGATGAAGGGATGAGACTAGCACAATAGATGGATCAGTGACCAACTCAGAGTGGTAGCAAGACGGACATAGTACTCAAGACTAGCACGACAACAATACTACTCAAAACTGAGGACGATATGCGTGTCATATTCTGCTATGGCAGCAAGACGGGCATGGTACTCAGGATCAATAAGACAACAATACTGCTCGACATCCAGACTACTATGGTAGCGCTAGATAGAGTCTACCCTCAGTCAAGTGAGAAGAGAAGAGAATAAAGACAAGGTGCGAGACGACGAAGAGATGGGGTCCTGACGACGTTAGACATCGCCACTCACAACCGTGGAGTAACAGTGTCATAGATGGTTAGGTGCCTCGATCTCGCCCTTCGGATCCTTTTGGGATTGGGCAGCACGTGTCTCTGGTTTTTAGGGAAGATGCGGGACATTTTTAAGATCGCACTCTCAGGAACCCTATTCGAAGATGAGGGCATGTGTTCCCAATCGGTGAGAGACGAATTTATAGGTGGGTTCGGGACTTACCCGGGCTGACTCACATGGGGGCCCTCTTAGATCACGAAGAAAGCACCTTTGTAATAAAATTGGTTCGGAATCGCCTCCCTTGGCTAGTATTCTTCTTGTTTTTTGCTTTTCTGCAGTCACACACATATAAGGCAAAGGTTATAAAACAAGTAGGTCAAACCTCACCCTTTTCCTCATTGATGAACGTAGACAAGCATGCGCTTTCAAAAAGAAGAAGAGAAGAAAGACGGGGGAGAGAAGAATTTCGACTAAGTGAGAGGATCAAAGCGGTGATTAGGCTAATGGATCAGAGGCTTGACGTGGTAGCAAAGCGGGCTCGGTAACTAAGACCGGCTCACAGGATTACTACTAGATGTCGTTACCAATACCGACTAGCTAGGTACAATGGTCAGTCTGTCATGGAAATAACGCAGGCCAAGTAACCCTGGCACAACAACATTGCGGCAGGATGACAGGACTACCATGAGAGGATAATCTCAATCCCTCTTAGTAGAACGAAAGAGTAGTAGAATTGAGGTTATGAGGAGAGAATAAGAAGACAAGAAGGGAAAAAAAGAAGGAGGAAGAAGGAAGGAAGGTGCAATTGGGGTTAAACATTGTTGACTGTATTTAGGAGGAAGAGAGAGAAAACCAGTCGGCACTAGGCTTCACCGATATATAAGAGAAGAGAGAGAAAACCAGTTGGTGCTGAATCTCACCGATTGACAGAAGAAGAGAGAGAAAACCAGTAGGCGTTAGGTCTCGCTGACTGACAGAAGAAGAGGGAGAAAACTAGTCGGTGCTAGGTCTTGTTGTCTGATAGAAGAAGAGAGAGAAAATAAGTCGGTGTTAAATGTCGTCGATTGACAGAAGAAGAGAGACAAAACCAGTCAGTGTTAGGTCTCATCGACTAACAAAAGAAGAGAGAGAAGACCAGTCAGTGCTAAGCTTCACCGATTAATAGATAAAAAGAGAGGAGAGAGAAAACCAGTCGATGCTGTCTCACCGATTGACAAACAAAAGGAGAGAGAGAACCAGTCGGTGCTAGGTCTTGTTGATTGATAAAAGAGGAGAGAGAAGAAGAAAGAGTAGATTAGTCGGTGCTAGGCTTCATCGATAAACAAATAGAAGGAGAGGAGAGAGAAAACCAATCGACATTTGGACTTACCGACTGACAGACAAAAGGAGAGAGAAAACAAATCGGTGTTAAGTTTCATCAACTGATAGAGGAAGGAGAAAACCAATGGGCGCTAAGCCTCGCCATTTGCATTAGAAGAGGACAGATGGAGATAGAGACGAGAAGAAGAGAGAGAAAGGGATAAAGATGAGAAGGAGAGGAGAGAGAAAGAGAGGAGGAGAGAGAAAGTTACCTACCCGTAGGGTACCGACCCTTTTCTTGTCTCTCCTCTCTCCCTCTCCAAACTCAAGCAGGAATGGAAATTTTATTGAATCAATAAAAAAATGAACCAAAGTCCTTTATAATTTAGCTTTGCAGGTTTATATAAAATTAGGCTAAAATGTGGGTGTACGCCAAAAAACTAGCTAGAATTGAAGATAATTTTGATTTAATTGAATTCAAAGAAATTCTAAAAATGGGTGCAAAAGGATTGTTTTACCCTTGCCTAACTATGTGTGGAATTTCAAAACAGTCCCTGCTGCAACCCGAGACTTGTGCAATCTTCCATGGCTGACCCAAGGTCATTCTGATGCACGTTTGATCGAAATATTATTGTTTTCTTGTAAGGTTCGGTATGGTGATCATTTTGATACCAACTTCCAAGTGTGAATCATGTTTCGAACCACGATCATGAGACTTGAATTTTGGATGAATCTTGAAAACTTCGGATCGATTGTATGCTCGTTCCTTGATGTTTCTTAGTGATGTCTTCATTGAAACACAATGAACATGCCATTACGTTCTTGTTGCAGCGAACGTAGATTGATTTCGTGTCCGAATGAAGATTTTGTCGTCTTGAGTTTTTGGTCGCAATCTTGATGTCCGGTGGCTAGAATTTATAGCAGCTTTGATGCCTTCGTGTGTGAAATCCAATCGTTCATTACACGCGAGGTTCGGACCAGAGATAGCCTCGGACCTCACACACATAATGCAATCTGTTTCATGCCGATTGAGTACGCGATCATTGTGATTTGGCTGCTGGAATGAGGAGTGCTACTGCTGAATTTTCTGCAACTTCCTTCACGGATTAGTGACTTTCATTTAGTTTTTTTCTTTGCTCGGGAGTCGTCATGGGGTGTAACACATATCGAATTGTTCGTCTTGATGAGACGAACACGCTCACCAAATGTGGGAGCGATCCGACTTTGAATGAGTGAGATATAAGCCCTGAATGTGATTGCCCATGACTATAAAAACAACCACCGTTAATAGTGTTTTGGTGTAGGAAGGCCACAAGAGAATAGTGTGCGGCCTACCCCTTTTTAGTCTTTTACCCATAACTTTGTTTGGGAGTGCCCGATTAAGCCGAAACTTGACTCATAGGGGTTTCGATCGTGCCTAATCTAACGGTAGTGGTCCCACAGCTATTTGACGCACCAAAAGTATAACTCTAGTTACAGGGTCTATGTTAACGTCTTAGAGACCGATTTTGTTGAAATTGTTTCTTTGTGGTCATTGCATTAGACATGTTTGATTATAATGAAACTCGTCAGGTGGTCCTTTGAAGTGCTGATGAAGATCCTGACCAGTTCTGGGGCCATTCTGAGACTGTCGGGTTCCACTATTTTGTAGGCATCATTAACTCTTTTCCTGCCAGAGACCAAGGTGTTGAAAAATACGTTCAAACAGTTTGCCTCGCCGATTGTTGTGCTTCAAGAGAAGTGAGAAGGACAATCATTTGGAAAATTTCCTTTGGATTTTAGTTTTTTTGCTTCCTAGCCACAGGACCACGTGAGCACCAAGGAGATTCACGTAATGGTGTGACTAAGCTGCTCAGACGTACGGATGCATTGTTCGCGGGTCCGTCCGTGGAGACTTGAAGAGACGTTTTTGAGGTATCTTATCAAAGTCCTCACCCTTGTGCGGATTGTTTGTGATTTTGAATCTGAGGATTTTGTATGGACCTCATCAGTTAGAACCAGGCCCATCTGGCAATTGAGTGTCATGTAGAAGGGAATCGTTCCCATTTGGTCTGGATTCGTTGGTTTGCTTTGGTAGGTGTTGTTTGCTGCTACACTAGGTTTGCTTTTGACGTTGAGAGTACCACTATGGGTCTTGTCTACCAAGTCCAGTTGGGGGCAGGTTCTATTAGCTGATCCTGAAGGTTTGATTATGTCAGTTAAATGAGCTAACATCTCTGACAGATTCTCCCTTCACTTTGTTAGTTTCTTGCCTTTGGAGTATTTGTTTCTAGGGTGACCTCATGGGAATAATGTTCTTCCTCATGAGACTTGTCTTGCCATATTGGCGAGTCTTCATCTTTCGAGTCCTTTTTGCAACTAGACTCAGGCTGTCGAAATCTTTTCCTTGAAGCTCATATTTTTGGAGTCCCGATACTATGATATCGGGGATTTTTCTTCATTTGAGTGAGGGCTGAAGCCGCTTGTTGAGATGAGTGCTGCATTAACCTCTTTATTAGTCCAAGCGTCCTTTGCGGATTTTCACTTGAACTTGGGAAGAGGTGGTGTAGAGACGATTTTCACCAACTTCTTTTTATTTTAGGGCTCTTTTACCCATAACCTTTCGGCTATGTCCACCCTTTTCATCCATTTTTGTTCACGATGCCCTTTTGGGTTTTCACCATGCCCGGTTTTTATTCATAGAACTCTTTTACTCATGATTTCGTGACCATGCCTGTCCATCATTTTTACTCATGATGTTCCCTTGTTCAGATATACACCATGCCCGTTACTTTTTCATCATTTTTTTTTATTTTTTATGTGAAGGCGTGTTTAAGGTCATGCCTCTGGGACCTGTGCGAAGCTTTTTAATGTCATGCGGCCAGAACACGCATTATGGTTTAAGGTCATACAGCTGGACCATGGTTATGCATTTTATAATCATAGAACGCGGACCGTGCAGTTTAATGTCGTGCAACTAGACCTGCACTACAATTTAAGGTCATGTAGTTTGGACCATGGTTGTGCAGTTTAGGGCCATGCAGCTAAGATCACAATGGCGATGGATCGCAGTTTGTGGAGGCCCCGGAGTGAGTATGGTGGTGGTTTGACTCACATGGGGAAATGGCACAAGGCTACCTATGGTGTATGAAGTGTGAGTGGATGATGGTGACCCACTAACTTACAATGAATATGGATGGCGGGATGATTCGCTGTTTTGTGAGCACGGGTAAGACTCACTGGGGGATGAGGTATGGTGATGAAGTGAATGAACTCACAGGAAAGGTTAGGGAAGGTGTGCGTGAAAGTGGGCGTAAAAGCATGTGTGCATATGTGGGGCGGGTTTATTGTCATGCCTCCAGGACCTGTGCAAAGCAGTTTATTGTCTTGCAAGTTGGATGTGCATTAAGATTTAAGGTCAAACAGCTGGATCGTGGTTATGCAGTTTAAACTCATACAACTAGGACTGTGCAGTTTAAGGTTGTGCAACTAGACCTCCGCTACCATTTAAGGTCATATAGTTTGGACCATGGTGCTGAGCCTTTTAACATCATGCGGCTAGATCGTGTACTCTGGTTTGAGGTCATACAACTGGACTGTGGTCATGCAGTTTAAAGTCTTACAATTAGGACCATGTAGTTTAAGGTCATGCAACTAGACCTCCGCTACAATTTAAGGTCATATAGTTTGGACCATGGCTGTACAGTCTAAGGACGTGCAACTAGATCATCGTTATAGTTTAAGGTCATATAGTTTAGACCATGTAGTTTAGGGTCGTGCAACTAGACCATTGTGTGGGTCGCCAGGTAGGTGGAGCTCTACGTGGAATAGGTCTGTGGATGGCAATCTGACTCTCCAAGGATAAAATGGTTAACGCCATACACAAGCAGAGGGCTCAGATGGAAATGGTGACCTGATATAAGATGGCCAATAAAGGCGGTCTTCACGTGGGCTTAGTGGGGGCAAACTTACTTCTTGTGGTTAAGATAACCTGGTGTGAAACAGATCCACAGGGAATTGAAGAGGTCAGAATCACCCTAACTCCACTGGGGAAAATAGGCTGTAGTATGGATGCGACTCTTATGGGGATGAGGGGTAGCTTTTGGGATGATGGGTCACAGTTTGAGTGCAACAAACTGGGTGCAACATCATTAGGGATGACAAGTCACGACTTGGTGCAACCTCACTAAGGATAAGTGGTAGGACACATAAAACATCACCCTGAATAATAAGCTTCTTGAAATACGACCGGTGCCAGCTGTAGTGTTAGTGGTTTTTGACGAGTGTTCAATTGGCGTTGAGTTCTCAAAAACACAACCAACGCTGGTTTGTTAAAGACTCAGCTGATGCTGTGGACAACCTACGATATCGTTTGAAGACAACTGACACTAAGTTAATTGAAGCTGGGGTCATTTGGAAACACACCAGGTGCTAAGTCAACCGACGCTAGAGTTGTTTTGACAACGCACCCGGCACTAAGTCAACCAGCGCTAGGGTTGTTTTGAAGATGTACCCGACGCTAAGTCAATTGGCGTTAGGGTTGTTTGGAAGGTACCCGAAGCTAATTTAACTGGCGCTAGGGTTATTTGGAAGGTACTCAGTGCTAAGTCAATCGGTGCTAGTGTTGGGTCGATGAGAGTTACTTCGGGCCTCGAGCAAAATCCCAACCTGGCTCATCGTCGCTTGGCTTCCCTTGGACTCAACTGGAATTCCCAATTTATGAGGGGCATTCGGGGGTAGTGCATGCTATATAAGGGAGGTAAAATCCCATTTTCCTTCATTTTTCACCAAGGGTAAAATACTTAAGCACAAATTTTCTTGACAGTGAGGAGAGAGTGCTAGGTTGAAGTTCTAGCGAGCAACGGGACGTCAGCAAAATTTCTGCAGGGAAGGTTTTCTGTGAAGTTTTTGTCAAGAATTTGGCGAAGTTACAGGGAGAGCTTTTAGTTCAGGGGATTTTCCGATGAGGGGAAGAGGTTTCGACTGCAACGGTTTTTGAGAGAAAAGGCGAGAAGTGAAACTGTGAAAATTTTCGCGCATTTTGGGAGTTTTTCGGAGAGTTTTTAAGAAATTTCCCAGGGATTGTCGCCACTTTTTGACACTGTTAATGGTGTTGCAGAGGTTTCCGAGAACTTAAAGAAGTTTGCGAAAATTTTCTATGAGGTATTAGTGTTGTCCCGACCAAAAACATAAGCAAGCAAGTTTTTTAGTAGGTTTTCAGGCCGTGTAGCAAAAGTTCCAGCGGGAGACGAACAGTTAGGGGAGGTGGACCATCGTGGAAGCTCTACGGTTGGAGGAGGTGAACCATCGTGGAGGTGAAACGTCGTAGGGGAGGCATATTGTTACCTTCTAAAATCGTATGACCATTATGTAGATGCGAAGACTTAGGCTTTGAAAACGAGGAGTCTCGAGAAGCGAACAATGTGACTGGGCCATCGTTAACAGAAGTGCAGTCGGCGTTGGGGCAATCGGTGCTAATGGTTTGGAGTGCTGACTCAACCGACGTTGAACTTCAAGAAAGACAACCGGCGCTAGAGGTAAGGAGCGCAATCAACCTGGCCTTTGGAGGACACAGCCGGCGCTCAGCAGCACATGTGGCTTATCATGGTGGGGAGAGTGATGCTCGCTTATGGTAGTAAGTTACATGAGGGAATGGCGGCGCTCGACGACGAGCAACATACGACGATGTTCATGGGCCGGGTAAAAGTAGTGACTGTAAGGCATGGCTTGTGGTTCCTATTGGAAGCCAAATAATTCAGCACAATAGTGAGGTCCTGCTGTTATGTGGGAGGGCATGCACTGTGAATAGAGTACGCTTTCTGTCATAGGGCAGTTCCTTGCCAAGGCAGCCCTCTTTATATGTTTGATACACACATCGAATGAATCCTTCGCTATATATTTCATGTACAGGTCAAGTGAGATGCCTCACTTGTATGTTTGACATAAGCGTCGGGTGGACTGAGGCTAACTCCTTGGAGTGGCTCTGCTTTGGTTTTTAGCCTGTAACCATCCTCTTACTCGTTCGATGAAATAAAGCTAACTCTCCAAGTGGTTTCGCTTCTTCTTCATGAGAAAAGCCTTTCTTTCAAGGGTTTGCTTCTTCCTCAGGGGGCAGACATTTGTTTTGTCCTGTAACCCTCCTCTTATCCTTAGATGCACGGGCAAAAGTACAAGTTTTTGGTTTGTAACTGTCCTCGTACCCTCAGATGCAAGAGACTTCTAACCTCCTTCGTAATGGGTTTCTTGTAACTTGTAACTCATTTTTACTACAATAAAAAAAGTTAGAACTTGTTTGGACTATCTTGCTTATTTCGCGTTGGGTCTCTTTCTTTTGAAGGCACATCATGGATAGTACTTCTTTAAGTATCGTCCATTGATAGAGAGCATTGCTTCCTCTCCCTCAGGATGTGCCAGTATATAGGCTCCGTTGGGCGAGACCTTTTTTATTATATAGGGACCTTACCACTTAGGCTGAAATATCCCTTTACGCCAGCCATGCATAACAATAGGCCTTTTGACTGCTAAGACTAGATCACCACGGGTGAATGAGCGGACTTTGACAGTTTTGTCGAAAGCCCTCTTCATTCTCCCTTGGTGAAGTTTAAGGCTCTGTTGAGCCTCTAACCTCTTTCCATCTAGTGCATCCAATTCTTGATACCAGAGCTTAACTCTCTCATATTTGGTTATTCCTTGGTGGATAGCCACTCGTAGTGAAGGGATTTGTATTTCGAGAGGTAAAACTGCTTCACGTCCGTAAACCAAAGAATAAGGAGTGGAAGTAGTAGCAATTTGCGTAGCAGTACGATAAGCCCATAGTGCTTCATGAAGCTTCTCATGCCAGTTCTTCCTTGTTTTTGATATTGACTTTCATAAAATGTTGCACAGAGTCTTATTGAAAGCCATAGCTAATCCATTCGCCTGAGGGTGGTGCATAGTCGAGTACCTCCATTCGAAACTAAATTGGTTAACTAAGTGATCAATGTGATTACTCCTAAATTGAGGACCATTGTCAGATATAATCTGGTTGGGCACCCCGAAGCGGTTTATGATATGATGTCGGTCAAAGTAGGCCACTGCTATCCCAGGAACCTGCTTAAGGGGGATCGCTTCAGCCCACTTAGAAAAATAATCTGTTGCAGCTAAGATAAAGGCGTGACAAGTTGCGGAAGGAAGGTTAATTGGCCCTACGATGTCCATACCCCATTGTGAGAAGGGCCATGATGTAACTGTAGGGTGTAAGGTCTCTGGCTGGAGTGTATCTGGCATACTTAGCACTTTTTAGAATAGTTTAAGGAATCAACGATCATGGAAGGCCAATAGTATCCCAACCTACGTATTCGTTCATAGAGCTTAGGACTGGCCTGGTGTAGTCTACAAATACCTGAGTGGACTTCTTTTAACACCTTATTTGCTTCTTGGATATCGATGCATCTAATAAGAATGTCATCAAACGACCGTCTGAAGAGAGCATCTCCCTCAAGGAGGGTATACTTGGTAGACATTCGACGTATGTTGTTGCGTTCGGTATGATCTTCCTGGAGCCTACCATGCTAGGAAACTAGTGATGGGTCCTCTCCAATCTTCTACCTGCTCAATTTCTGAACATATTAGGTCAAAGAATTACGGTTCTTGATTCCGACCCTTAGCTCCTTGACTCTGCGCTACTACTTGTTTAGTCTTGATTATTCTTTGGCTAATGGAAGTGGTCCAAACGGATTAGGAGGGCACTCGGGGAAGATGTTTCTCTCGTCATCCGCATCGACCTCAGTTCTTAGTTTTATGTGTCTTCATTCTGTCACCCAGACAAGCGTGGGCCCTAATGAGGATAATTGAATTGTAGCATCGAGTTTCACAAGTGCGTTAGCCTATGAGTTTAGACTTCTGGGGATGTGAATCAGGGCTACATACTCAAACTGAGCCATATACAAATTTTTCGAATCACGATAAGGCTTGAGAGTGTCTTTTCTCACATCATAAATCCCTTTGAACTGTCAGATAACCAACTTAGAGTCACCATAGATCTTGAGTTGCTCTAAGTCGAGGTCGAAGGCTATCTCCAGTCCGATTATAAGGGCCTTATATTCTAGCTCATTATGAGGACCGGCTTGGGCGAGAGAGAAAGAAAGTGGCAATATTCCTCCTCTCGGAGTTAGGAATACTACTCCAGCGCCTCCTTGATCCGATTGGAATGCTCCGTCGAAGTACAATTCCCACACAAGCATAAGGTCAGCACATAATACTTCTTCATCAGGGAGGTCGCTTGATAAAGGAGATTCTGCCGATACGGGGTGTGCTGTGAGAAAGTCAGACAAGGCCTAGCCTTTGATGGCCTTTTGTGGAACATACGTGATGTCGAATTCAATCAGCAATAATGCCCACTTAGCAAGATGTCCTGACAAGCATGGGCGTGTCATGAGAAACTTTACAGGATCAGCTTTAGATCTAAGTTTCACTTCATGACCAAGCAAGTAACGGTGGAGTTTTTATACTGCGAAGATCAAAGCCAGACACATCTTCCCAATTGAGGGATAGTTCTTCTTGGCCCCTTGCATGCTACAGCTGAGGTAATATAGTGCAGTCTCTTTTCCCTCTTCATTGTTTTGTGCCAACAATACTCCGAGTGATTCGTCCAAAGCAGTCATGTATAGAATGAGGGGTTTTCCCAATACTGTTGTAGAGAGCAGTGGATGATGGAGTAAATAGTGCTTGATGTCATCAAGGGCTGCCTGACATGCTTCATCCCAGATGAATGGGGTATCTTTCTTTAGCAGGTGCGTAAAGGGTTTACAGCGACTTGAGAGGTTCGAGATGAACATGCGAATGTATGCCAGTTGCCCTTGAAGAGGGTGCAGTTCTCGAAGTGTAGTAAGTGATGACATTTCTTGGATTGCCTTGATCTTGACTGCCTCAACTTCAGGCACTCGGTGTTTGACGATGAACCTCAAGAATTTTCCAGAGCACAGGACAAAAGCGCAATTCAGTGGGTTCATTTTTAGTTGATGAAGAAGCAACCTCATGAACATATTTTCAAGGTCTCTCATGTGAGCATCCTTTTCTTTAGATTTTACCACTAAGTCATCTACATAACTGTGATGACCCAAACTTTTTCCTACCAGTTAGAAGGTATGGTGGGATAGGGAGGTTGAAGTTCAGTGCCCGCGTAGTGTGGAATTGCAGAAGAGGCAGGCGTCGATTGGAAAAGCTAGCGTCAAGTGGAATTGGAGAAGAGGCCAGCGCCAGGTGGAAGAGCCAGCGCTAGGAGAATTGGAGAAGAGGCCAGCGTCAAGTGAGCTAGAGAAGAGGCCAGCGCTAGTTGGAAGAGCCAACGCCAAGGGAGTTGGAGAAGAGGCCAGCACCGGTTGGAAGAGCCAACGCTGGTTGGAAGAGCCAGCGCCAGGTGGATTTTTATGAAGATGCTAGCGCCAATTGGAAGTGTCAGCGCCGGGTGAGTTGGAGCAGAGGCCAGCATCGGTTAGAAGATCCAGTGCCGGGTGGATTTGTGTGAAGAGGCCAGTGCCGATTGGAAGAGGCCAGCGCCGGGTGGACTTGTGTGCAGCGCCTGCTGTGTCTCTGACATGCATGAGTTGTGTATGCCACTTGTTGTATGTATGCTGATTGAGTACCACACGTCTAGATTTTACAGTCCTTTGGTGAAACTTGGCCAGCCACCTCAACCCAAGAGTACTTAAGCCCCCTTCCTCACCCCTGCCACTCATTCTTACTTCATTTCTCTCTCTCTCTCTCTCTAAGTCACAAGGTGGGAAGAAGTGACTGTTGGTGGGCAGCCACTATTGGGTGGGTGAGAGCTGTAAAGAGAGGAGTGAAGAAGACACCATTGTTGTTTAAGTAAGTGGATCCATCACCATTGCATGATAGTCATAAGGATGCATGGAATTTATGCATGTAAAATGAGAATGAAAGTGTATGTGAGGTAAGAAAATCCTTACGCCTTTTTATTTAGAAATTGGGGCTCTTGTTCTATGATAATGATGAATGTTAAGAATGAATGCATGATTATTAGATTATGTAAGAAATTCATGATTAAGTGTGTGTTCACATTGTGAGAGAATGGTTGTTATCATGTCCCTCACCATGAAATGAAGATCATGGAATGTATGCTTGAGACATGTTGTATGCCAATGTGAAATTCAGAAAGTTTCATGTTCTTGTAGAAGGCTTTTATATAGCCAAATGGGGTCCGATTGACCTCAAACCACCCCCATTAGAAAGATATACGAGTCTAACAAAATGTTTATTTTTATCCAATGCTGAAATTATTTACAAAAAAATGAAGTTATGTTTCAAAATGGGGAGGTATATTGACTGTTTTCCTAGATTTTTCATTTATACCGCAGTGGTCACTAATTTTAGCTAGCCAAACGAACTTCATTTTCTGCCAAACCATAGCCATTTGAAATATATTTTAATAGGCTAAAATTTTCAAGAAGAAACTATTTTTAAAAGCTTCCTAGATTGAATGTTTTACTTTGTTTTATAAAGGTATGTCACTGTGGGCAGTATTGATAAAAATCAGAACAATCACCTTGTTTGGCATGAACTTTTGAACCAACAAATGGAATCCAAATCCTTTTAAATTTCATTTTTTAGAAATATATACGTCTTAGGTTAAACTTATATTTTTTACCCATCACAAGTTACCTTACGGTTTGAGTGTTATAATGATTTGAAGCAGGGCACATTGTTGTCCACTGTACATAGCAGGGGGCAGTTAGTTAACCCTTATTTCCTTGAACCTTTAAGAGGTCAAAAGGAATCCTTTTGTCTTTAAACCACTCCTAAGAAAGGGATAGGTGTTTGGTATGAAATTGATTTTGGATTCATCCTCAATCTCTAAATGGTCCAAAAGTTAGGACCCCAATTGTGAGCGCATGTACACATCCCTGATAATGAAGTTATGCTTTGCTATGACATGGAAGCATGATTATGACGAATACCTTATTGCGATATGAATTGCATGATCTTAATAATTCTTATGCTATATGTGAATGGATACCTACTGTGTGAATGATGGTATCATAATGCTTATGCTATATGTGAATGGATACCTACTCTGTGAATTATGGTATCATAATGGTTATGCTATATATGAAGGGATACCTAACTGTGTGAATGTTGGTATCATAATGCTTATGCTATATGTAAATGGATACCTACTATGTGAATGATGGTATCATAATGCTTATGTTATAGGTGAATGGATACCTACTGTGTGAATGATGGTATCATGATGCTAACGCTATTTGTGAAAAGGCACCTCTGTGTGAATGATTGTGCTGGTAGCTGCGATTTTTCCTTGACGCGCCATGGTAGGATGTGACTCAGGATGTGAGTAGTTGGGAGGGTCGCGCCTCCATGTGGGCAGTACACATTGGATCACATAATGGTAGTATAACACCCTCTCGCCCAAAGGGCGCAAGGAGAGAGGTAGTGTCTTGCAAGGCCTCTGCCTATCGAAAACCCCAAAGCACGCTGGGGATGTGTGTGTGTGTGTGAGGGCCTTACATAGTGGGTCTTTCACTTGTTCTGGTTCACCCTCCTAAGTGAGGGTAGAAGTCCCAAGTTCAGGATTGGCTTAGCTTAACCGACGTGGCTTCTACGTCAGGAGTAGATAGATCTATTTGCTGAACTTATTTACACTTTTTGCATGAGATTTTAATTGCGATTTGTTGTCTTTATTACTCTACTTTAAGAAAGGTGGTTGTGACTTATGCATTATACATATATTGAACTGCATTTCTCACATTTCTGCTAGAGTGTTGAGAAGCATGTTGAGGGACTTTATTTGATACATGTGTATATGTACGTATATGTGTGTTGTGTATTTTTTATCATTATCATGCCAGTTGGAATACAAGGGTGTAGATCTGCTTACTAGGTTGTTAGCTCATTCCTGCGTATTTTCATAACTATAGAACGAAGAGTGTTGACACATGTGCTTAAGGTGGGTGACCATTGGGGCATTTGAAGCTTGAAGTTGAGAGGTTATAAAGTCGTCCTTTGAAGACTTTCATTGTATGTTTTGGATGTCTCAATAATGTGTGGTGTACCTCAATTTGTGTATTTTGGCCCATTAGTGCCAAGAAGGAATTGTAAAGACTTTTTAATATTGGATGAATGAGATGCCTATACTTTTGAATTGTTATTTGTTTAATGAATAATTTTGTTCTAGTTTTCTTTCATGGTTTGCTCCTAATTCCGTGTTTTCATGCGTTGAGCCACTCTCACCTGAGTGACGTTCGCGACCTCTGATCACGATCCCGCACTCTGTCGCCCTCCAGCAGGGGTCAGGGGGCGGGGTCGTGACAATAACACTCCACCTCTTTATGCATCATGTCTATGTAAATGGTCGTAATTGCTCTCTGGTATGTGGTGCCAACATTCTTTAATCCAAAAGGCATCATTGTGTAACAGAAGACCCCTTTGGGAGTTAAGAATGTAGTGGCCCTTTCATCTTCGGGTGCCATCCTTTTCTGATTATAGCCAGAGTATCCGTCCGTGAAGGAAAAGATTTGATAGTGAGCTGTAGAGTCGATGAGCATCTCGGTGAATGGCAATGGGAAGTCATCCTTGGGACAGGCGGTATTCAAATCGTGAAAGTCAATACACACCCTGATTTGACCATTCTTCTTCTTTACTGGAACAATATTTGCCAGCCATTCCAGGTACTTGACTTTGCGAATAAAGCCTGCTTGTTTGAGTTTGGTCACCTCGACGTCTATCTGCATCTCGAGGTCAAGCTTGAACCTTCTCGATTTCTGTTTAACGGGTTTGATGGTCGGATCCATGTCGAGATGGTGAACAACTACTTGAGGGTCTAAGCCGGGCATCTCATGATAATGCTAACCAAATATGTCATGGTTTGCTCGTAAGAAGGCGGTAAAATGCTCTTTTTCTTCTGGAAACGTATTCGCTGAAATGAAAGTGGGTCTGAGATCCACTTCGTCTCCAAGATTTATTTCCTCTAGTTCGTCAGCTATGGCTTGACCACCTTCTTCCCATTCTTCTGGAGCCTCTTACAACTCCTCATCATCGATTTGAGAGGTCTTTTCATCAACCTCATGTGCAGAGACCCATGACCCTGAAATCTCTACTTCCAATAGGTTTCCAGAGTATGTCATGATTTCTACGCCTTTCTCGAATCGAGGGATAGAAGGGTCAACCTCAAACATGGAAAGCCAATAAGGCTGCAAGAGCTAGTTTTGGGGTTCAGTAAAGGTTGGACATGAAGTGTTCTTGTATGAATCACATGGCCCTTTTGCAGATGTGTGTAGTGCTTGCTCCGCAGTGACTTGTGCTTCATAGACTTGCACCATGTGGCAAGCTCCCTAAGAATAAGATCTTTGCCCATTTGATTCTCTCAATCTTTGCCCAAAGTCAGGCTCAAGTGGCAACTAGAGTTTCTTTGGCTTCGACTTCTTGTGCTTCTTTGAAGAAGGTGGCTCTTCCTTGACTTTAGCAGCAAATGTTAGGAATCCTGCTGCCTGTGAGAGGGTCTTTCTCAATCATTTCCGCTGCATCCTGCTTATATTGGATCCTACGAGTTCTCGATCTAGAGCCTCGAAGTTTAGGCACATCAATATTGTACCTGCAGCAAAGATAAAAGAGGGAGAATGAGAAGCAAGAGAAGAAGGAGGAGAAGGGTTAGAAGGTGGGGGACTTTTAAGGTCGTTCCCCTCATCAAATCGATCTGGGCAGCGTTTTACGTCATCACTAGGGTTGGACGGGTGCAGGTGGTCTTTTAGTTCTTTTCCCTTCTTAGACCATTGGGGAATGCTTTTAATGTCGTCACCCTCATTGGATGTATGCTGAGTGGGACATGGCACGAGGATGTCATCTTGACATGATATAGAAGAAAGAAGGGTCGTGCCAGGGATGAAGTCCAATAAAGTTGGCAGTGGAGGAAGGGGCCTGAGAAATTCCTGCTCAACTGTGGGTTGAGCCATCTTGTTTCTTCAGCGAGTTAACCATTGGTGCCTATATTTTTCTGAGGTGATGTTTGATTCATTTCGCTGGGTTGGTGAACAACCTTAGCTTGGCGAACTGCTTCTCCCCTTAAGGACTTGAGTCTACTTCGACCATGGTAGACTATCCATGGCTGGGAAATCCAGGGTTCCATAGAGTCTGAGTCATTGATATGAAGGTCCTGCTCTGTGAGACCTTTTATCCCAGATAAAGGAATGAATTCGGGATCATTTATAGGGAGATTGTAAAACTCCTGGCACTCTCGCATTTTCTCTGCGAATATATCAAGGAAGCTTGTGCATTTTGACATGTAATGGCCTCTTATCTGATGGTACGGGTAGCAAGGTGACAGGGTTTCCTTGCCTGCTTCAGTGAGATTATGCCTTCCTGAAGCATTATAATGAAGAAGGCATAAAGGATATCGGGCATTTCATCTTCCTCTTAGATTGTTACGACATGAGAGGCCTCGGCAGGCCCGAAGGCTCTCTTTAAGTCTTCAAGCTTTATCTGACCCTTTAGGATCAGGGACTCAATTATATCCTTCAGCGTGTAGCATTCATCTGTAAGATGATTGATCCTCCGATGGTAGGTACAATAATTCGCCTGAGTGTCATGGCCAGGTTACTCAGGGAATTTGGTTTCTCGGAGATGGATCATATTATGTTCCAATAATGAAACAGTGCTGGGACCCATTCCTTCTTGAAGGGGTAGACCTTGTTTCTGTTCCTGGTGAAATAATCATCCCGATCAAGGTTGGCTGGTGGGGCTACCCGATTGTTCGATTATTGTTACTTTCTAGCCTGGGGTGCTACCTTTGCTGTGCTTACCATTTTAGAGAGGTCCATAGTTTGGGAGCGGACCTTCTTTGAATTAGTGATCATGACGGCCGAACTGATTACTCCTTTCTTTTGGCTGCCCCATGTGTTATTTCGAGAGTTACCATTGCCCTGGTTGTTTGCTGAACTTGTAGATGGTTGTCGTGTCACACCATGATGGCATTGTAGACTTTCTATGCAGACTGATTTAGAGATCAACTTTGACATGGAGGTTGGATTAGAGGCCTCGACTTGTAGAGCAATTTTGGGTCGCATGTTCTGCATGCAAGTTTGGACTGCTCCTTCTCAGGCATAGGATTAGGATGGCGGGAAGCCAAGTTTCTCCATCTTGATATGAACTGATCCACAGGCTCATCGGGGTCTTGGGTTAGAGTAAGAAGTTCGATAGTTTGAACCTCTCTCTCGACCTCACAGTAGCGTTGATAGAACTGCTTCTCCATCTCCTCCCATGTATGGACCGAGTTTGGAGGGAGTCGAGCATTCCATTGAAATGCTGGGCCATCGAGGGTCTCAACGAAGTATCGAAGAAGAAGTCTCCCATTAGCCGTTGTTTCTCAACATGCTGCTTATAAGTGGGAAATATGCTGGTTCTGGGACGTGGTTCTGTTGAATAAGGGAAACTTCAGTTTCTTATAATCTGAGGGAAATGGGACCAAATCAATATACAAGGGGCCTTTAATAAGGCATTGCCTCCTGCAACCTCGAGATTTGTCCGTTCTTTAGGCTATGGGTGACCATAGAGTCAATGTAAATCTGAGAGACAAGATGGGGGACAAAATTGGCCTGTGAGGTAAAAGGAGGGGGCTGCCTTGGAGGTGCACCATCAGAGTGATGGGAATTGACCTCATGGTTTGCCGATTGTTGTGCAACGTCGATACGATAGATCTTTTCCATCATTGCACACACCATATGCTCGAACTTGTTCATGTGCTCTTCCTCCATATTGTCGGGCTCGCTTACGACCATTATGCTGATCGTTTCACTATGGAGTTCAACATTAGTGGCAGCAAAGAGCTTACAAACCTAACACGTTGTATGTGGTAGGTCAGTAAATAGGGGGCCAGCATGCCCTGACTGAACTCGACTCTTATATGTTGATAGTGTTTGGATCGGTTCTGGACGGTCTTGGGACCGTGGCTACTAAGCGACTGGGTCTTTTTATTTAAATAGTAATCACAACACAGTGCTCATGGAGCTCTTCTTCAGGCTTCATCGTCTGAAGGGGGTAGAAGGGATTTAGGCAAAGAGGAACGTCAGAATTGCTTGTTTTGACTGCCTTGGTAACCTCCCTAGTCAAAATTTACAGACCCCTATCGTGTTTCGTGTTGAGGTTCTGACGGGCCTCTTGCTAAAACTGCAGTCTAGGTTGCAGCTGGTCAACTCTTCTTACGCAGGAGAGATCTGTCTCTATCAGGTGCGGCAATAGATGAGGGTCAGGAACTGGTATCATCTTACGTCGGGGAGGATGAAGGACTTGATCATCCATCAGGTCGATGCCCCAAGGTCTCTTGAGGGCTTGATACATGACCAAAGTTTCTGAACTGGTTCAAAATGGTACCCTTAGGGAAAACCTTTGAGTACCTATGCTGAAGGGGCTTGCTCGATGAAGAAGGAGAGGGTCAGAGCAGGGTTGACTCATGAGGAGATCTATGTCAAAAGTGAGAGGGCGTCTGTGATGGCAACGCGTGTGGGCCCCTTGAAGAAGGGTTACGGGAGACCTGGGGGTCAGCCTGGGCTCAAGTAAGTGTCTGCAAGGGAATAAGTGGATGCCTGCCCCTTATAGGGTGTGCTTGTGTGTGCAGAGTAGGAGGACAAGAAGGTCGTCTCATGTGTACTCAGGTAGGCATGGCATTGGCATTGCCCCAAGCAGTGTGATGCATATGAGTAGCGTATGCAGATCTGGCCCTAGAAGGTTCGATTTCAGACACGGTCTTGAGGTAACAGGAGGGTGCCTCCAGGTGTGGCTCGTGTAACCTACGAGCCTTGTGGTGTGTGTGAGGGGTGGAGACTGTGGGGTTTCCACCTCGACATGATGAGCCTCTAGAGATTGAGAGCAATGGTGCAGAAATGTGGGGGGTAGACCCACAAAAGCAATGGCATCCTTTTTGCTTTTTATAGAAAGGAACTAGGCAGCCTTCTGACGTACCTCGAAAACATGACCGACAAGTGACTTGTAAGTGGCTGGGTGCATGTTGTCTGGGGCAATAGAAGTGCTGCTGCTGCAAGGCGCCTTAGTGGAGTTTCTGCTAGAGCGAGGAGATGGGTGGTTAGGTGATCCCTGGGGGATCGCGCGGCTCGGGTCTCGGGTTTAGGGGAAGACCCGGGACGTTCGTGAGGTCTCTCTCTCGGGAACCTTGATCGAAAATGAGGGCAGGTGTTACCACCCAGTGAGAGAGGAATTTAAAAGGCTGGTTCGGGATTTACTCGGGCTGACTCGCGTGGGCGCTCACTTAGATCATAAAGAAAGCCCCCCAGTAATGAAACTGGTTCGAAATCACCTCCGTTGTCTTGTATTCTTCTTATTTACTCCTTTCTGCAAACACACAGAAAAATGGCAAAGGTTATGGGACAAATGGGTCAGGCCTCACCCTTTTCCTCTTTTTTGAAAGTATGCAAGCATGCATATTAAAAAAGAAGAAAGAAAGACAGGGGAAGAGAAGGATTCAACCAAGCGAGAGGGATAGGGTAGCGACAAGGCTGGTGGATAATTGACATAACATGGTGGTGAAACGGGCTCGGTAACTGAAATTGGCTCACGGGATCTCTACTAGACGTTATTGTCGATGTCGACTAGCTGAGCATGATGGTCGGTCTGTCGTGGCAGTAAAGCGAGCCAAGCGAACCTGGCTCAACATCATTACAGCTAGATGACAGGACTGCCATGAGATGCTAATCTCAATCCCTCTTTGTCGAACGAGAGAGTAACAGAGGAATGGTTAAAGAGAAGAAGGGGACAGACGAAAGGAGAGATAAGAAGGATGAGGAGATGCAGGCGGCGCTAGACATTATCGACTATTTCAGGAGATGGGAGAGCGAGGAAGAATTTGGAACTAGGCTTCATTGACTGTGTCAGATGCAAAGAGAGGAAGGAAACCAGCTAGTGCTTAGTCTCACCATCAGATAGAAGAAGAGAGAGAATAGACCAACCAACATTAGGCCTCTCCAATTGGTAGAAGAAGAAAGAGAAAACCAACCGGTGCTAGGTCTCATCGACTAATAGATGAAGAGAGAGGAAACCAACAGGCGTGAAGTCTCGTCGATTGATAGACGCAGAGAGAGAGAGGACCAACCGGTGCTTGGTCTCATCGATTGATGAAGGAAGAGAGAGAAAATCAACCGACGTTAGGTCTCACCTACTGACAGAGGAAGAGAGTGAAATCCAACCGAACTAAGTCTCACCGACTGATAGATGAAGTGGTAGAAGATCAACCGGCACTAGGTCTCACCGACTGATAGAGGAAGAGAGAGAAGACCAGTCGATGTTAGATCTTACCGATTGAGGAAGAGAGAGAAAATAAATTGACGTTAGGTCTTACCAACTGATAGAGGAAGAGAGAGAAAACCAACTAGTGCTAGGTCTCACCGACTGATAGAAGAAGAGGGAGAAGTCCAATCAGCGCTAGGTCTCGCCGAGTGACAGAGGAATAGAGAGAAAACCAACCGGTGCTAAGTCTCCCCGACTGGCAGATGAATAGAGAGAAAACCATCTGGCGCTAAGTCTCACCAACTGGTAGACAAAGAGGGACAAGAAGAGAGAGAAAGAAGAAAGAGAACAAGAGAGAAGAAGAGAGAGAAAGAAGAAAGAGAGAAGAGAGAGAAAGAAGAGAGAGAAAGAAGAGAAAGAAAGAAGAGAGAGAAAGAGGTGAGAAAATGAGAGAGAATAAGAGAGAGAAAGGAGAGAGAAAGAGAGAAAAGTCAGTGAAAGAAGAGAGAGAAAGGGAGAAGAAAGAGAGAGAAAAATAAAGAGAAAGAGAGATAAGAGAGAGAAAAAGAGAGAAGAAAGTTGCCTGCTCGAAGGGCACTGACCTTTTCTTCTCTCTCCTATCTCTCTCTCTAAGATGTACTCACTGACTCAAGCAAAGAATCAAAATTTCTATTCAATCTTTTAAAAAATCAACTTTAGGTCAAGGTTTTTTTTTTTCTCTTTTTACAATGAGGCAATGCCTGTTTATACAAAGTTGTGCCCAAACATGGGTGAATTGATCAAAATTAGAGTTAATTGCTGAAAATTAAGATGTAATTGAATTAAAAGAAATTCTAAAAATGGGTGCAAGAGGACTGTTTGGCCCCTACCTAATAATGTGTGGAATTTCAAAACAGTCCCTGTGGCTGCCTGTAAACTTGTGTGATCTTCCGTGGCTGACCCGAGGTTGTTTTGATGCTTGTTTGATCGAGATATTATTGTTTTCTTATAGGGACCGACATGGAAATTATTTTGATACCAACTTCGAGCCATGAATCATGTTTTTGAGTCATGATCACGAGACTTGAAATTTGTTTGAATATTGAAAATTTTGGATCTATATTGCAGTCTTTCCTTAGTGTTTTTCTATTATTTCTTCATTGTAGTGCACTAAGCATGTCATTACGATCGCGTGGCAACAAACGGGACGCGATTTGGAGCTCGAACGAAGATTTCACAACTTTTGAGTTTTGGCTAGAATCTGGAATCCGATGGTGAAAATTTTAGTAACTTCGACAGCTTCGTGCATGAAATCTGTCCATCCATCATGTACATGGTTCATTCCAATGATAGCCCTGAACCTTATGCATACAATGGAATTGGTTTTGAGTCGATCCGTTGTGCGAGCATCGTGATTTGGTTAATAGAGCGAGGTGTGTCGCTATTTGATTTTCTGTAACTTCTTCACGGTTCAACAACTTCTCTCTAGATTTTCTCCCTGCTCGGATATCGTCTCAGGGTGTGTCATATATTGAATTGTTTGTCTTGATGAGACGAATACGCTCAAAATTTGAGAGCGATCCTACTTAGAACGATTGAGATATGGGCCCCGAAAGTGACTGCCTATGACTGTAAAAACAACCACCTTTAATGGTGTTTTTGTGCTGTGAGACCATACGGGAGTAGCATGCGTCCTCTCCTATTTTAATGTTTTGCTCATATCTTTGTTCTTGAGTGTCTGATCAGGCCAAAACATCGCCCATAAGGATTTTCGACCGTGTCGGATCCAATGGCGGTGGTCCCATAGTGAATTGAGATATTGAAAATCTATCTTCAGTTGTAGGGTCCATTTTAGGATGTTAGACGTCAATTTTTCGAAAACTGTTTCTTTGTGGTCACTGCCTTAGACATGTCTTATCGTGATGAAACGTGGTAGGTGGTATTTTGAAGTGTTGTTGAAGACCTTGAGCAATTCTAGGGCCATTCTAAGACTGTCACGAATTTGCCTCTGTTTCATAGGATTTATTGATCTGCTTCCTACCAGGGACCAAGGTGATGAAAAATACATTCAAACAGCTTGGCTCGCTGAATGTTGTGCTTCAAGAGAAGCGAGAGGGACAATCATTCAGAAAGTTTCCTTCGGCTTTTACTTTCTCCTTCCTAGCCATAGAATCACGTGAACACCGAGGAGATTCACGTAATGGTGTAACTAAGCTGCTTAGACGTAGGGATGCATTGTTCGCGAGTCCGTCCGTGGAGACTTTAAGGGGAGAAGAGGCTTTTTTTATGGCATTTGTTTGCTGCTACACCATGATTACTTTTGACAATCAGAGTACCACTATTGGTCTCGTCTATCGAGTCCAGTCGGGGGGCAGGTTCTATTAGCCGATCTTGAAGGTCTGGTCGTGCTTGCTAGGCGAGCTGAAGTCTCTGGCAGGTTTCGCCTTGGCTTTGTCAGTTTCTGCCATGGAAGATGATGACTACGCTACTTTGTCACCTAGCCCCATGGAGCGAGGGGTATATAAAAGATGGAGAGGGCATGCACATTTCATGGATGGGGAAAAGGTCCATACGAGAAGAAGAAGGCATGCATACTCCATGCATGGGGAGAAGAGAAGAAGAAGGCATGCACACTCCATGCATGAGGAGAAGGTCCATAAGAGAAGAAGAAGGCATGCACACTCTATGCATGGGGAGGAGGTCTATAAGAGAAGAAGAAGGCATGCACACTCCATGCATGGGGAGGAGGTCTATAAGAGAAGGAGAAGGCACGCATACTTCATGCATGGAGAGGAGGTCTATAAGAGAAGAAGAAGGCATGCACACTCCATCCATGGGGAGGAGGTCTATAAGAGAAGGAGAAGGCATGTACACTCCATGCATCGGGAGAAGGTCTATAAGAGAAGGAGAAGGCATGCATACTCCATGCATGGGGAGGAGGTCTATAAGAGAAGGAGAGAGAAGGTCTATAAGAGAAGGAGAAGGCATGCACACTCCATGCATGGGGAGGAGGTCTATAAGAGAAGGAGAAGGCATGCACACTCCACGCATGGGGAGGAGGTCTATAAGAGTAGGAGAAGGTATGCACACTCCATGCATGTAGAGGAAGTCCTTGAAGAAGGGATAATGACTGGGCTATGTTGTCACCCAACCCTAAAGAAGGATGTTGACTCCGGTACCTGTGCACCCAGGACTAAAGAAGCACGTCGGCTGGGCTACCTATTCATGCAGCACTAAAGAGGGACGTTGACTGGGCTAACTATTCACCCAAGACTGGAGAAGGACATCGACTGGGCTACCTGTTCACCCAAGACTGAAGAAGGATGTCGGCTGGGCTACCTATTCACCCAAAATTGAAGAGGGATGTCAATTGGGCTACCTATTCACACAGGATTGGAGAAGGACATCGATTGGGCTACCTATTCATTCAAGACTGAAGAGGGATGTCGACTGGGCTACCTATACACCCAGGATTAAGGAAGGACATCGACTGAGCTACTTATTCACCCAAGACTGGAGAAGGAAGTCGATTGGGCTACCTGTTCACCCAGGATTGAAGAAGGATGTCAACTGGACTACCTGTTCACCCAGGACTAGAGAAGGATGTTGATTGGCCTACCTATTAACCCTGGACTGGAGAAGGATGTCGACTGGGCAACCCATTTACCCAGGACTGAAGAAGGAATGTCCAGGGATGATTTTAACGTGTACACCCAGTTGGACGTCTTGACGGTGAAGGGAGTGACGGCTGAAGTCACCAGTGGAAGTGAATGTTGCATCAACCTATTTATTTGTCCAAGCGTCCTTTGCAAATTTTCTCTTGAACTTGTGGAGCGGCGCTGCAAAGGCGATTTTCACCAACCTATTTTTTATTTTGGGGTTCTTTTATCCATGTCCTTTTGGCCATGTCCACCCTTTTTTTCCATTTTTACTCACGGTGCGCTCTCAGGTTTTCACCGTGCCTGGTTTTTATTCACGAAACAGTTTTACTCATGGTTTCGTGACAATGCCCATCGGTCATTTTTACTCATAGCGTTCCCTTGTTCAGGTATATACCATGTTGGTTATTTCTTTTTTTTTTGTGAGGACATGTTTAAGGTCATGCCTCCGGGACCCGTGCGAGTAAGTATGGTGGTGGTTTGGCTCACTTGGGGAGATGGCTCAAGTCTACCCATGAGAGATGGGTGATGTATGAACGGTGAGTGGACGATGGTGACCCACTAACTTACAACGAGTATGGATGACGGGATGGTTCACCATTTTTTGAGCATGGGTGAGACTCACTGGGGAATGATGTAGGGTGATGAACTCATGGGGAGGAAATGAAGGTGATGCGCACACACTATCAAGTAGGTTAGGAAAGGGGCGTGTGAAAGTGCACGTAAAGGCATGTGCACATATGTAGGGGTGAGTTTATGGTCATGCCTCCTGGACCTAGCCAAAGCAACTTATCATCATGCGGCTAGGACATGCACTATGGTTTAAGGTAATATAGTTTGATCGTGGTTATGCAGTTTTAAAGTCATACGCCTAGGACCATGTAGTTTAAGGTCATGCAACTTGACCTCCGCTACAGTTTAAAGTCATATAGTTCGGACCATGGTGTTGTGCGGTTTAACGTTGTGCGACCGAGACGTAGACTATGGTTTAAGGTCATATAGTTTGGACCATGCAGTTTAAGGTCATGCAACTAGACCTCCGCTATAGTTTAAGGTCATATGGTTTGGACAGTGGTTATGCAGTTTAAAGTCATAGAACTAGGACCATGTAGTTTAAGGTCGTGAAACTAGACCAGAGCCGTACAGTTCTAGGGTTATGCAGCACGGACCATAGTTATGCAGTTTAATGTCATACAACTTGGCCCATGCAGTTTAAGGTCGTGCAACTAAACTAGGGTTGTGCAGTTTTAGGGTCATGTAGCACGGACCGTAGTTATGCAGTTTAAAGTCATACAACTAGGACCATGGAGTTTAAGTTCGTGCAACTAGACCAAGGCTGTGCAGTTTTGGGTCATGCAGCACGGACCTTAGTTATGAAGTTTAAAGTCATACAACTAAGATCATGAATTTTAAGGTCGTGCAACTAGACTAGGGCGGTGTAGTATTAAGGTCATGCAGCACGGACCGTAGTAATGCAGTTTAAAGTCATACAACTAGGACCATGCAGTTTAAGGTCATGCAACTCGACCAGGGTTATGCAATTTTAGGGTCATGCCGCACGGATCGTTGTGTGGATCGCCATGTCAGTAGAGCTCCATGGGGAATAGGCCTATGGATGGTAATTTGACTCCTTGGGGATACCATGGCTAAGACAATTCACAAACTGAGGGCTAGGTGGAAATGGTGCCCTGGTGAAGGATGACCAGTAGAAGTGGACCGTACTGTGGTTTTTTAGGGGGTAAGGCACTCTCTGGTGTGAAAGATGAGACTTTACGACCGATAACTCGACTTCTTGGGGATAAGGTAACTTAGTGTGAAGCTGAGCCAATGGGTATTGAGGAGGTAAGAATGATCCCAACTTCATTGAGGATGATGGGCCACAATATGAGTGTGACTCCTAATGGTGGAAGAGGGATAGCTCCTGACTCCATTAGGGAAGTCACAGTTTAGGTGCAACAGCCTGGGTGTAAGTCCACTAGGGATGACACGTCCTGGCTTGGGTACACAATTCCACCAGGGATAGTGGTAGGACATACACTGCTTCAAATATGGCCGGCGCCACGTGTAGTGTTGATGGTTTATTACGAATATTCAACTGACGCTGAGTTCTCATAACACAATCGACACTGTTCAGCTGGAGTTGTGAATGTCCCGTGGTATTATCTGAAGACAACCGATGCTGAGTTAATCGGTGCTGGGGTTGTTTTGAAGACATACCCAGTGTTAAGTCAACCGACGCTAAGGTCGTATCTGGAAACACACTCGGCGTTAAGCCAATCGATGCTTGGGTCGTATTTGGAAACACACCCGACACTAAGATTGTATTTGGAAATACACCCTACGCTAAGTCAACCGGCGAGAGGGTTGTTTAGGAAATCCACGCGGTGCTGCATCAACCGACGCTAGGGATGGATTGATGAGAGTTGCCTCAGGCCTCGTGTAAAGCCCAACCCGGCTTGTTGTCACTTGGCTTTCCTTGAACACAACTGGACTTCGGCACTGTAGTCTATATAAGGGGGTAAAATCCTGTTTTCCGTTATTTTCACTAAAGATAAAAAAAAAACCAAAGCACAAGTTTCTTTAACCGTGAGGAGAGAACGCTTGTTTGTAGTTTTCGATGAGCAGTGGGACTTCAACAATAGTCTCTGTGAGGAAGGTTCTTTGGCAAGATCCGGTCAAGGGTTTTGCTGAGAAGACCTTCGACGTGCATACTTTACTCCGAATTTGGCGAAGTTGTAGAGAGAGTAGTAGGGAAACGAGAGCTTTTTGAAAGTCTTTCCAGGAGACAGAGAAGGCTCCGGCTATCATTTTTCTTTCAGGAAGAGGTGAGAAACACATCAGTGAGTATTTTCACATGTCTTGAGGGTTTATCGGGGGGCTTTAAGGGGTTTCTCGGCGGTTGTGGAAGTTTTCCACCACCACTAGTGGCATTGCAGAAGTTTCTGGGCACTTTCAAGAGTTTTACCGAGGTTATCCACTTTTTGACACTGTTAGTGGTGTCGCAGAGGTTTCCCAACGAGGTTCTGGTGAAGTCCAGACAAAAAAAACATGCAGGAAAGTTTTCATGTGAGCCTCCGACTATTTGGGAGCAATTCCGATGGAAGACGAACGGTCGTAGGAGGTGGGCTGTATGGCTGCAAGAGGTGAAACATCATGGCGAAGGCATACGGTTGCTGGAGGTGAACTGTCGTCGTTGGAAATCCTGTGACCATTTAAGGAGGTGCGAAACGAGGAATCTTGAGCGGCAAACAATCGTGATAGGGCCGACACTAATAGAAGTCCAACTGGAGGTAAGGTAACCGACGCTGATGATTTGGAGTGATGATATAACCGGCACAGACCCTCAAGCAAAACAGTCGGCGCTAGGGGTTGGGCACGCAACTTGTGCTGGGCTCTGGAGGACGTGTGGCTTCAATCGGCATTGATCAGCACGTGTGGCTTATCACGATGCAAAGACTGACGATTGCATGTGTCGGTAAGTCACGTGCGAGGTTTGCGACGCTCGACAATGAGCTACATACAGCGCTGTTTATGGACCGGCAGAAATTGGTGAAGGATGGGGTGTGGCTTGTGGTACCTGTTGGAAGCTAAATCCTCCAAAATAATAGTGAGGTCCGTGTTGTTCTGTGGAAGGGCATCCACTATGAAGAGGGCATGCTTTCCGTCATAAGCCAGCTCCTTGCCAGGGCAGCCCCACTTGTATGTTTGATAAACACGTTGAAAGGATCCTACGTCGTATGTTTGGCATACACGTCAGATGAGGTATCTGGCTTGTATGTTTGACATACACGTCGGATGGACTGAAGATAACTTCTTGGAGTGGCTCTGCTATGTCTTCTGGCCTGTAACCATCCTCTTACTCGTCAGATAAATTAAAGCGAACTCTCTAAGTGGTTTCACTTCTTCTTCATGTGGAGGTCCTCCCTTTTGTGAATTTGCTTCTTCCTCTTGGACAGGCATTTGTTTTGGCCTGTAATCATCCTCTTAATCTCAGATGCAAGAGTAAAAGCACAAGTTTTGGTTTGTAACTGTCCTCTTATCCTCAGACGCAAGAGACTTGTAACCTCCCTAGTAATGGGTTCTTGTAACTTCTAACTGATTTTTACTGCAATATAAAAGAAAAAAGTTAGCATTTTGTTTGGACTATGTTGCTTGTTTTTGTATTGAGTCCCTTTCTTTTGAATACACATCACAGATAGTACTTCTTCATGTATCGCCTGTTGATAGGGGGCATCGCCTTTTCTCCACCAGGGTGTGCTAGTATGTAGGCTCCATTGGGCAAGACCTTTTTGACTATAAAGGGACCTTCCCACTTAAGCTCAAACTGGCCTTTACGCCGGCCATGCACAACAATAGGCCTCTTGACAGCTAAGACTAAATCACCATGGGTGAGTGAGCGGATCTTGATAGACTTGTCAAAATCCCACTTCATTCTCCCTTGATTGAGTTCAAGATTCTGCTGAGCCTCTAGCCTCTTTCCATCAAGTGCATCTAATTCTTGATACCGGAGCTTGACTCTCTCATCTTCGATTATTCCCTAGTGAATAGCTACTCGAAATGAAGGGATTTGTATTTGTTTGGTCTTGATTACTTCTTTGGTCGATAGAAGTGCTCCAAATGGATAAGGAGGACACTCGGGGAAGATATTTCTCTCATCATCCGCATCGACTTCAGTTCTTAGCACGATGTGTCTCCATTCTACCACCCAAACAAGCGTGGGTCCTGATGAGGACAACTGAATTGTACCACCGAGTTTCGCAAGTGCATCAGCCTACGAATTTAGCCTCCTGGGGATGTGACTTACGGATACGTCTTCGAATTGGGCCATATACGATTTTGTAGTATCATGATAAGGTATGAGGGTGCCTTTTCTTACATCATAAATCCCTTTGAGCTGTCGGATAATCAACTCAGAGTCACCGTAGATCTTGAACTGCTCCAAGTCGAGATTGAAAGTTATCTCGAGTCCGATTATAAGGGCTCGATATTATGCTTCATTATGAGAACCGGCTTGAGTGAGAGAGAAAGAAAGTGACAGTATTCGTCCTATAAGAGTTAGGAATACTACTTTGGTGCCTCCTCGTTTTGATTGGAAGGCTCTGTCGAAGTATAATTCCCACACAAGAGCAAGGTTGGCATAAAATACTTCTTCATCAGGGAGGTCACTTGATAGAGGATATTCGGTCGGCACGGTGTGTGCTACTAGAAAGTCAGCCAAGGCCTGGCCCTTGAAGGCCTTTTGCGGGAAATATGTGCTGTCAAACTCCATTAGCAATAATGCCCACTTGGCAAGGCATCCTTACAAATATGGATGTGTCATAAGAAATTTTACATGATCAGCTTTTGATATAAGTTTCACGTCATGATCAAGCAAGTAATGGCGGAGTTTTTGTACTGCGAAGATCAGAGCCATACACATCTTCTCAATAAAGGGATAGTTCCTCTCAGCTCCTTGTATCCTACGGTTGAGGTAATATAACACAGTCTCCTTTTCCTCTTCATTTTTTGTGTCAACAATGCTCCGTGTGACTCGTCTAGAGCAGTGACATATAGAATGAGGGGTTTCCTCAATACTAGTGTAGAGAGCACCAAAGGGTTGAGCAACTAATGCTTGATGTCGTCAAGGGTTGCCTAACATTCTTCATCCTAGATGAATGAGGTATCTTTCTTTAGCAGATGTGCAATGGGTTTACAACGACCTGAGAGGTTCGAGATGAACCTACGAATGTATGCCAGTTTCTCTTGACGAGAGCACAGTTCTCGAAGTGTAGTGGGTGACGGCATTTATTAGATTGGCTTGATCTTAACCGGCTCAACTTAAAGCCCTCGATGTCTGACGATGAACCCTAAGAATTTTTTGGAGTGCAAGCTTAAAGCGCATTTCAGCGACGGGTTCATTTTAAGTTGATGACGACGCATTTGCTCAAATACTTTTTCAAGGTCCTTCATGTGAGCATCCTTCTCTTCAGATTTTACCACCAAGTCATCTACATAACACTCCACCTCTTCGTGTATCTTGTCTTCGATCGTCATTGCTCTTTGATATGTGGCCCCAACATTCTTTAATTCAAAAGGCATCATTATGTAACAGAAGACCCCTTTTAGAGTTAAGAATGAGGTGGCCTCTTCATCTTCGGGTCCATCCTTATTTTATTATATCCGTAGTATCCGTCGATGAAGGAAAAGATCTAGCAGTGAGTTGTAAAGTCGATGAGCATCTCGGTGAATGGCAACGGGAAGTCATCCTTAGGAGAGGCAGTGTTCAAATCACGAAAGTCAATACACACTTTGATTTTGACAATTCTTTTTCTTGACCGGAACGACATTTGCTAGCCAATTCGGGTATTTGACTTCACAGATGAAACCTGCTTGTCTGAGCTTGGTTATCTCAGCGTCTATCTGCATCTTGAGGTCAGACCTGAACATTCTCGACTTCTATTTGACTAGTTTGATAGTTGGATCGATGCCGAGATGGCGAACTGCTACTTGAGGGTCTAAACCAGGCATCTCATGATAGTGCCAAGCAACAACGTCTAGGTTTTCTTTCAAGAAGGTGGTGAAATCTTTTTTTTCTCCTGGAGACATATTCGGTGAAATGACAGTGGGTTTGAGACTCGCTTTGTCTCCAAGATTTATTTCCTCAAGTTCGTCTGCTATGGCCTGACCACCTTCTTCTCATTCTTCTAGATCCTCTTGGAGTCCTTCATCATCGTTCTCAGAGATTTTTTGATCAACCTCAAGTGTAGGGACCCATGATCCTTACATTTCATCCTTTGATAGAGCTCTAGAGTGGGTCATAATTTTTGTACCTTCCCCGAATCGAGTGACGAAAAGGTCAACCTCAAACGTGGTGAACTCTTTGGGCTAGCGAACAACCTTTTCTTAAAGAACTGCTTCTCTGCTTTGGCCATGGTAGATCATCCATGACTAGGAAGTTGAGGGTTCCGCAGGGTCTGAGTCATTGATGGGAAGGTCCTGCCTTGTGAGATCTTCTTGCCCCGATGAGGAAGTGATTTGAGGATCACTTACGGGAAGATTGTAGAATTCTTGATACTCTTGCATCTTCTTTGCGAATATGTTAAGGAAAGTTGTGCATTCTGACAAGTAATGACCTCTTATCTGATGGTACGAACACCAACGATCTTCAGTCCCCTTAACAAGGCGACGGGATTGCCTTGCTTGCTTCGGTGTGATTATGCCTTCCTGAAGCATTATAATGAAGAAGGTGTAGAGAATTCCAGGCACTTCATCCTCATCTTGGATGGTTACGACATGGGAGGCCTTAGCTGCCCCGAAGCCCTTCTTTAGGTCTTCAAGCTTTATCTGACCCTTCTGAATCAGAGCCTCAATGATGCCCTTCACCGTGTAGCAGTCATCTGTAGAATGATTAATCCTCCGATGGTAAGCAAAATAATTCACCTGATCGTCAAGGCAAGATTGCTTGGGGAACTTGGTTTCTGGAAGCTGGATCATATTCTGCTCCAATAATAACTAAAACAACGCAGGGACCCATTCCTTCTCGAAGGGATAGACCTTATTCCTATGCCTAGAGAGATAATCATTCGGATCAAACTTGGCAGGTGGAAGTACCCTATATTACTACGGTTGTTGCTTGCCAACCTGGGGTGTTACTGTTGCTGTGGTTACCCCTTTAGAGAGGTCCAAAGTTTGGGGGGGAGCTTTCTTTGAATCAGTGACAATGACGACTGCACTGATTACCCCTTTCTGTTGGCTGCCCATGTGTTATTCCGAGAGATCCCATTGCCTTGGTTACTTGCTGATCTTGTAGATGGCTGTCTTGTCACACCATGATGGCGTGAAAAACTTTCTATGTGAATTGATTTAGAGATCAACTCTGACATGGAGGTAGGATTAGAGGCCTCGACATGTACAGTGATTTTAGGTCACATATTTTGCACGCAAGTTTGGACTGGTTCCTTCTCAAGCATAGGATTAGGATGGCGGGAAGCTAAGCTTCTCCATCTTGACATGAACTAATCTACTGGCTCATCGGGGTCTTGAGTTAGGGTGAGAAGCTTGATGGTTTGAACCTCTCTCTCGACCTCATAGAAGCATTGAGAGAACAATTTCTCCATCTCCTCCCATGTATGCACCGAGTTTGGAGGAAGTCAGACATACCATTGAAATGTCGGGCCATCAAGGGTCTCGACGAACTGGTGGAGAAGAAGTCTCTCGTCAGCTGCCATTTCCCAACATGCCACCTGGAAGTGGGCGATATGCTGGTTCGGGGAGGTGGTTACACTGAATAGAGGAAACTTCCCTTTCTTATAGTCAGAGGCGAATGGAACTTGATCAATATTGGAGGGGTATGGTCTTTGATAAGGCGTCGCCCCCTGGATGCCTGGAATTTGTCTGTTCTTTAGGCTATGGGTGACCATAGCGTCAATATCAGACTGAGAGACCGAATGAGGGACAGAATTGTCCTACGAGGTAGATGGCAGAGGCTGCCATGGAGGTATACCATCAAGGTGATGAGAATTGACCTCATGGCTAGCCGACTGGCGTGCAGTGTCAATACGATTGATCTTTTCCATCATCGCATGCACCACATCCTCAAACTTTTTTAAGCGATCCTCTTTCGCAACACTGGGCTCGCTTAAGACCATTACGCTAACCGTTTCTCTAGGGAGGTCAATGTTAATGGTGATAGAAGGTTTGCGAGCTTGACGGGTCGGACATGGTAGGTCAGCTAGTAAGGGGTCAGCATGCCTTGACTGAACTCGACTTTTGTACGCAAATCACATTTGGATCGATTCTCGACGGTCTTGCGGCCATGGCTGTTGAGTGGCTGGGTCTTCTTCTGTGATAATAACCACAACACAGGGCTCATAGAGCTCTTCTTTAGGCTTCATTGTCTGAAGGGGGTAGAAGGGATTCAGGTGAAGAGGGTCGTCAAATTTAGCTTTTTTTGACTACGTTGGTCACCTCGTTGTCCAAATTTGCAGACCTCTATCGCGTTTAACCTAGAGGTTTTGATGGACCTCTTGCTAAAACTGCGATCAAGGTTGCGGTTGGTCAACTCTTCTTTCACAGAAGAGAGCTATCTCCATCAGGTGTGGCAAAGGATGAGGGTCAGGAACTGGGGTCATCTTGGGTCGGGAAGGAGGAAGGACTCGATCTTCTATGAGGTCCATGCCCCGAGCTCTTTTATGAGCTCCAGAGACATGACCAAAGTGTTGGGGCTGGTTCAAGATGGTATTCTTGGGGAAAACCTTCGAGTACTAAGGTTGAAGTTGCTTGCTCGATGAAGAAGGAGCAAGCGGGAGCAAGGTTGACTCATTAGGAGGCCTGAGTAGAGGACGAGGGGAGGCCTGAGATGGCGACATGTGTGCACCCCTTGAAGAAGGATCTTCGGGGACTTGGGGGTCCACCCAGCCTTGTGCGGGTGAGCTGGCCTTACGAGGCTTAGAGCTACGAGCCGGTGTTTGTAAGAGAACAAGTGTAGGCCTGCCCCTTACAGAGTGTGCTTATGTGTGCATGCGAGGAGGACGAGGAGGTCGTCTCTTGCGTACTCGAGTTGGCCCAATATTGGCAGTATCCCAAGCAGTGAGGTGCATTTGAGGGGCGTATGCAGGATCTGGCCTTGGAAGGTTCGATCTTGGACACAGACTCGAGGTAACAAAAGGGGTGCCCCAAAGTGTGACTCGAGTGGGTGACCCACGAGCCTTGTGTTGTGTGAGCGGGGTGAAGACCATAGGCTTTCCACCTCGATGTGTTGAGCCTTTAGGGATAGAGACCAATGGGCTAAGAATGTGGGGGGTAGCCTTATGGCGACCCACAGAAGGAATGGAAACTTGCTTACCTTTTGCAGAAAGGAATTGGGCAGCCTTCTCACGTACCTCAGAAGCATGATAGGTAAGTTACTTGCCGGTGGCTGGGTACATGCTGTGTGGGGCATTATAAGTGCCGCTTATGCAAGGCGCCTTGGCCAAGTTTCCACTAGAGCAAAGCGATGGGGAGTGAGGGACCTTCAAGTCTCTCCTCACATCAGTCTAGGTTAAGACTTGGGAGCTAGACAAGGGATATTTGCTCAAGAAGATGGTCGGGAATGAAGTCGAAGGACCTTGTTCCCTATGGACACTCGAATAAGGGGATAAGAAAATGCCTTATCCGAATAAATGGGTTACAGAACTCAGTAGCCATAAGTGAATGTGAAAAGAGAATTAAAATAGATAAAGAAGAAACTAGCCAAACAAGAACGATCCGACTAAGGCGTAGTAAGTCCCCAGTGGAGTCACCAAGCTAGTTAGGTGCCTCGATCTCGCCCTCCAGATACGTGTGGGAAGACCAGGGACGTTTGTGAGATCGCTCTCTCGGGAACCTCGTTCGAAAATACGGCAGGGGTTACCAACAGGTGAGAGAGGCATTTAAAAGGTGGGTTCGGGACTAACTCAGACTGACTCTCATGGGCGTCCTCTTAAAAACCGCTCCAATAATGATACTAGTTTGGAATCGCCTCCCTTGGCTCGTATTCTTCTTATTTTCTTCTTTCTGCAATCACTTACATATATGGTAAAGGTTATGGGGCAGGTTAGTCATTCCTCACCCTTTTCCTCTTTTATGAACGTGTGCAAGCATGCGTATTCAAAAAGAAGAAAGAAAGAAAGGGTACGAGAAAGATTCGACCAAGCAGGAAGGTCAGTGCAGTGACTAGTCTGGTGGATAATTGACATAACGTGGTGGCGAAATGGGTTCGGTAACTGACACCGGCTCACGGGATCGCTACTAGATGTTATTGTCGATATCGATTAGCTAGGCACGATGGTTGGTCTGCAGTGACAGTAAAGCACGCCAAGCGAACCTGGGGCAAACATCATTACGGCTAGATGACAGGACTACCATGAGATGCTAACCTCAATTCCTCTTGGTCGAACGAGAGAGCAGCAGAGGAATGGTTAAAGAGAAAAAGGGGATAAACGAAAGGAGAGAGAAGAAGGATAAGGAGATGCAGTCGGCGCTAGACATCTCCAACTATTTCAGGAGATGGGAGAGAGAGGAAGAAGTCGGAACAAGGCTTCACCGTCTGTGTCAGATGAGAAGAGAGGAAGGAAACAAACTGGTGCTTTGTCTCACCATCTGACAGAAGAAGAGAGGGAATAGACCAACCAGGGCTACGTCTCACCGACTGGCAGAAGAAGAAAGAGAAAACCAACCGATGCTATGTCTCGCCGATGGATAGATGAAGAGAAAGGAAACCAACCAACGTGAAGTCTCGCCGACTGATAGATGAAGAGAGAGAGGACAAACTGGTGCTAGGTCTCGCCGACTGATAGAGGAAGAGAGAACACCAACCAGTGTTAGGTCTCGCCAACTGATAAAGGAAGAGACAAAAAACTAACCGGCACTAGGTCTCGTCGACTGATAGACGAAGAGGGAGAAGACCAATCGACGTAAGGTCTCACCGACTGATAGAGGAAGAGAGAGAAGTCCATCTGGTGTTAGGTCTCATTGAGTGACAGAGGAAGAGAGAGAAAATCAATCGGCTCTAGGTCTCGTTGACTGACAAAGGAAGAGAGAGAAAACTAATCGATGCTATGTCTCATCAACTGATAGAGGAAGAGGGAGAAGACCAATTGACGCTAGGTCTCACTGACTGACAGAGGAATAGAGAGAAAACCAACCGGCGTTAGGTCTCGTCGACTGGTAAACGAATAGAGAGAAAACCAATCGGCGCTAGGTCTCGCCGACTGGTAAACGAAGACGGAGATGAAGAGAGAGAAAAAGAGAAGAGAGAAAAATAAGAGAGAGAAAGAGAGAGAAGAAGAGAGAGAAAGGAGAGAGAAAGAGAGAGAAGAAAGAGAAATAAAAGAGAGAAAGAGAGAAGAAAGAGAGAGAAATAGAGAGAGAAAGAGAGAAGAAAGAGAGAGAAGAGAGAAGAAAGTTACCTACCCGAAGGGTACCGGCCCTTTTCTTCTATATCCTCTCTCTCTCTTCAAGACGTTCTCACAGACTCAAGCAAGGAATCGAAATTTCTATTCAATATTTTTTAAAAAAGAATTGAAGGCCGAGGTTTTTTTTTTTAGGTCTTTTTACAATGATGCATTGCCTGTTTATATAGAGTTGTCCTCAAATATGGGTGGATTGATCAAAATTAGACCTAATTACTGAAAATTAAGATTTAATTGAATTAAAAGAAATTCTAAAAATGAGTGCAAAAGGATTGTTTTGGCCCTGCCTAACAATGTGTAGAATTTCAAAACAGTCCTTGTGGCTGCCCGAAAACTTGTGTGATCTTTTGTAGCTGACCTGGGGTTGTTCTGATGCCTGTTTGATCGAAACATTATTTTTTTCTTGTAGGGCTCGACATGGCAATTGTTTTGATACCAACTTCGAGCCATATATCATGTTTTTTAGTCATGATCATGAGACTTTAAATTTGTTTGAATCTTGAAAATTTTAGATCGATAGTGTGGTATTTCCTTAGTGTTTTTCTGTGATTTCTTCATCATAACGCACTAAGAATTTCATTACGATCTCGTGGCAACAAACGGGACGCGATTTGGAGCCTGAACGAAGATTTCGTGGCTTTTGCGTTATGGTCGAAATCAGAAATCCAGCGACCGGAATTTTGGTAAGTTCATCAGTTTCATGCATGAAATTTGACTGTCCCTCAGGTACGTGATTCAATCCAATGATAGCCCTGAACCTTACGCACATAATGGAATTGATTTCGCGTCTATTCGTTGTGTGAGCATCGTGATTCGGTTCATCGAGCGAGGCGTAGTGAGGCCACAAGGGATTAGTGTGCGGCCTACTCTTTTTTAGCCCTTTATCCATAACTTTATCTTGGAGTGTCCGATTAAGCCGATACTTAACCCACAGAGGTTTTCAACCATGTCATATCTAATGCTGACGGTCACACAACTATTTGATGCACCAAAAGTATAGCTCTAGGTACGAGGTTCATTTCAAGGTGCTTGAGATCAATTTTTCTGAAATTGTTTCTTTCTATTCACTGCCTTAGACTTGTCTGATTATGATGAAACTCGACAGGTGGTCCTTTGAAGTGCTGATGAACATGCTGACCAGTTATGGGGACATTCTCAGATTGTCAGGAATGTCCACTGTTTTGTAGGCTTTATTAACCTGTTTCCTACCAGAGACCAAGGTGCTGAAAAATACGTTCAAGTAGGTTCCATTTGGAGAGACTTTTTAGACAATAGGACTACCATGAGAGGCTAACCTCAATCCCTCTTAGTTGAATGAAAGAGTAGCAAAATGATGGTTATGAGGAAAGAATAAGAAATGAAGAAAGAGAAGAACGTAATAGAAGGAGGGAGCCAGAACAAAGGAATAGAAGAGTATAAATGGTGGGAGAATAAAAGAGAGACGGAAGGAAGATGCAATCAACATTAGGCATTGCTGGCTGTGTTAGAAGGAAGAGATAGAAAATACGGTCCGTGCTTAGCTTCATCGAATGTGTTAAACAGAGAAGAGGAGAGAGAAGATGCAGTCGGTGCTAGGCTTTACTGACTATGCTTGAAGAGAGATAGAAAACCCAGTCAGCGTTAGGCTTCGCCAATTATGTTAGAAGAAGAGAGAGAAAATGCAGTCGGTGTTAAGCTTCACCGATTGTGTCCAAAGAAGAGAGAGAAAATGTAGTCGCCATTAGGCTTTATCGATTGTGTTTAAAGAAGAGAGAGAAAATGAAGTCGGTGCTAGCCTTCATCGATTTTGTCAAAAGAAGAGAGAGAAAATGCAATCAGTGCTGGGCTTGATCGACTGTCAAGAGAAGAGAGAGAAACACAATCGGTGCTAGGCTTCATCGATTAAGTCAAAATAAGAGAGAGAAAATGTAGTCGGTATTGGGCTTCATCGATTGTGTCAAAAGAAGAGAGAGAAAAGAAGTTGGCGCTAGGCTTCATCGACTGTGTCAAAAGAAGAGAGATAAAACGGCACCGACTGTCAAGAAAAGAGAGAGAAAATACAGTCGGCTCTAGGCTTCACCTATTATGCTAAAAGAAGAGAGAGAAAATGTAGTCGGCATTAAGCATCATCGACTGTCAAGAGAAGAGAGAAAAAAAGTAGTCGGCGCTAGGCTTCACCGACTGTGTCAGAAGAAGAGAGCAAAAATGCAGTCGGTGCTAGGCTTCACTAACTATCAAGAGAAGAGAGAGAAAACACAGCGACGTTAGGATTCACCGACTGCAATAGATGAGAAGGAGAGAGTGAAATCCAATTGACGCCAGGCTTCACCGATTGACTTTAGAAGAAGAGAAGGAGAAAGAGATGAGAAGAGAGATAGAGACAGAAATGAGAAACAAGAGGGGAGAGAGAAAGAGAGAGATGAGAAAGAGTAGAGGAGAGAGAAAGAGATAGAGATGAGAAAAAGGGGAGCAAGAGAAAGAGGGAAGGAGAGAGAAAGTTACCTATTAAAAGGGTATTGACCCTTTTCTTCTCTCTCCTCTTTCTCTTCGAGACGTACCTAAGAATTTCAACAAGAATGGAGCGTTTTTTCATTCAATGAGAAATGAACTGAAGGTCCTTACAATTTAGCTTTGCATGATTATATAAAGTTGGCCTAAAACGTGGGTGTACGCTAAAAACCTAGCTAGAATTGAAGATAATTACAATTTAATTGAAGTTAAAGAAATTCTAAAACTTGGTGTAGAAGGACTGTTTTGCCTCTACCTAACAATGTATGGATTTCCAGAACAGTCCCTGCTGCTGCCCGAGAACTTGCGTGATCTTCCGTGGCTACCCCAGGGTTGTTCTGATGCCTATTTGATCGAAAGATTATTGTTTTCTTGTAGGACTCGGCATGGCGATCATTATGATACCAACTTCGAACCGTGAATCATGTTTTTGAGCCATGATCATAAGACTTGAATTTTGCATGAGTCTTGAAAACTCCGAATCAATTGTGTACTTGTTTCTTGATGTGTCTTCATAATTTCTTCATTGAATCATACTGAGCATGCCATCACGATCATGTTGCAACAAACATAGCTTGATTTCATGTCCGGAGGAAGATTTTGTCGTCTTGAGTTTTTGACCAGAATATTGAAATCTTGCAGTCGAAATTTACAGCATCTTTGACACCCTCGTGTGTGAAATCCAACCGTTCATTGTATGTGAGGTTCAGACAAGAGATAGCCTCGGACCTCATGCACATAATGCAATTGGTTTCAATCGATCAGGTATGCGAACATCGTGATCTTGCTGCTCGAATGAGGCATGCTGCTGCTGAATTTCTGCAACTTCCTTCACGGATCAGCGAATTTTATTTGGTTTTTCTTTCTGCTTGGGCGTCGTTACGGAGCATACCACATATCAAATTACTCGTCGTGATGAGACGAACACGCTTACCAAATTTGGGAGCGATCTGACTTGGAACGAGTGAGATATAGGCCCCAAAAATTACTTATCATGATTGTAAAGACCACCTTTAATGGTGTTTTGATGCAGTGAGGCCACACGAGAATAGTGTGAGTCTTACCCGTTTTCGATATTTTACTCATAACTTTATCTTGGAGTGCCCGATTAAGCCAAAACTTGACCTATAGGAGATTTTGACCATGCCGGATCTAATGGCAGTGGTCCAACAGTTGTTTGATGCACCAAAAGTATGTCTCCAGTAACAATGTCCATTTGAGGGTGCTAAGGACCAATTTAGCTGAAATTGTTTTATTTTTATCACTTCCTTAGACATGTCAGATCGCGATGAAACTGAGCAAATGGTCTTCTGAAGTTTTGATAAAGATCTTTAACCAATTGTAGGGCCATTTTAAGACTGTTGGGAATTTCCACTGTTTTGTAGGCTTTAATGACCTGCTTCCTATCAGGGACCAAGTTGCTGAAAAATACGTTCCAACAGCTTGCCCCGCCGAATGTTGTGCTTCATGAGAAGTGAGAAGGACAGTCATTCCAAAAATTTCCTTCGGCATTTATTTTTTTTCTTCCTAGCCACAGGACCACGTGAACGTCGAGGAGATTCATGTAGTGGTTTAACTAGGATGCTCAGACGTAGGGAGGCATTATTCGCGGGACTTTAGTGGGAGAAGAGACTTTTTTGAGGGATCTTGTCGATGTCCTCACCCTCGATGAACTATCGGTGATTCTGAAGCTGTGGATTTTATACGGACCTCATTAGTCAGAATCAGGCTCGTTTGGCAATTGAGTGCCATGTTGAAGGAAATTATTCCCATTTGATCTGGGTTTGATTATTTGCTTTTAGTCAGCACTGTTTGTTGCTACACCAGGTTTTCTTTTAATGATCATAGTACCACTGTAGGTCTCTTCTACCTGGTCTAGTCGCACGCAGTTTTATTAACCGATCTTGAAGGTCTAGGCTTGCCGGCTAGGCAAGCTGAAGTCTCTGGCAAGTTTCACCCTGACTTTATCACTTTCTTGCCTTTGTAGTGTTTGTTTCTAGAGTGTGTTTGTGACCTCATGGGAATAATGTTCTTCCTCATGAGACTTGTCTTACCGTATTGGTGAATATTCTATCTTTCGAGTCCTTTTGCAACTAAACTCAAGCTGTCAGAATCTTTTCCTTAGAGCTCATATATTTGGAGTTCTGACATGGTGATACCAAGGATTTTCTTCCTTTGAGTGAGGGCTGAAGTCGCCTACTGAGACGAGTGCACGTCAACCTGTTTATTGGTCCAGGTGTCCTTTGTGGATTTTCATTTGAACCTAGGAAGCAACGTCGTAGGGACGGTTTTCAACAACTTCTTTTTTTTTATTCTAGGGCTCTACCCATGACCTTTCAGCCATGTCCACCCTTTTCATCCATTTTTAGCCATGTCCACCCTTTTCATCCATTTTTAGCCATGTCCACCCTTTTCATCCATTTTTACGCACGATGCCCTTTCAGGTTTTCACCGTGCCCGGTTTTTTTATTCATGGAACTCTTTTACTCATGGTTCCATGATCATGCCCATTCGTCATTTTTACACATGATGTTCCCTTTTAAGGTATACACCATGCCCGTTATTTCATCAATTTTTTTAGTGAAGGCATGTTTAAGGTCACGCCTTCAAGACCTGTGCGAAACAGTTTAACGTCATCGGGCCAGGACGTGCACCATGGTTTAAGGTCATACAGCTGGACCATGGTGGTGATGAATGGCAGTTTGTGGAGGCCATGAAGTGAGTATGGTGGTGGTTTGACTCACTTGGGGAGATGGCATTAGGCTACCTATGAAAGATGGATGATGTATAAAAAGTGGGTGGACGATGGTGACCCACTAACTTATTGTGAGCGTGAGTGAGACTCACTGGGAAATGAGGTATAGTGATGAAGTGAATGAACACATTGGGGAGGTAATGAAGGTGGCGTGCGCACACCAACATGTAGGTTAGGGAAGGCATGTGTGAAAGTGCACGTAAAGGCGTGTGCGCATATGTGGGGGTGAGTTTATAGTCATACCTCCTGGACCTGTGCAAAGCAGTTTATCGTCATGCGGTCAGAACATGCACTATGGTTTAAGGTCATACAGCTGGACCGTGGTTATGCAATTTAAAGTCATACAACTAGGATCGTGCAGTTTAAGGTCATGCAACTAGACCTCAGCTACAATTTAATGTCATATTGTTTGGATCGTGGTTATGCAGTTTAAAGTCATACAACAAGGACCATGCAGTTTAAGGTCATCCAACTAGACATTCGCTACAGTTTAAGGTCATATAGTTTGGACCGGGCAATTTTAAGGTCGTGCAACTAGACCAGGGCTGTGCAGTTTACGATCGTGCAGCACGGATCGAGGCTGTACAGTTTAGGGTCTTGCAGCAGAGACCGAGGCTGTAAAGTTTAAGGTCATGCAGCACGGGCTGAGGCTATGCAGTTTAGGGTCGTGCAGCATGGAACGAGACTGTGCAGTTTAAGGTCGTGTAGCACGGACCAATATTGGGTCGCCATGTAGGTGGAGCTCCATGGGGAATAGGTTTATGGATGGAAATCCAACTCCCTGGGGATAAAATGGTTAATGCCGTATACAAGCAAAGGGCTCAGATGGAGATGGTGGCCCAACGAGGGATGGAGAACGGAAGCGGACTTCACTAGGGCTTAAGGGGGCAAGAGTGTCTCCCTGGGGTGAAATATGAGACTTTATGAAGAATTGGCTTATGATAGGTAACCCAACTCCCTGGGGATAAGATAGTTTGGTGTGAAACAGACCCACCAGGAATTGAAGAGGTAAGTTTGACCTTAACTCTACTAGGGTAAATGGGCTGCAGTATGGGTGTGACTTCTATGAGGATGAGGAATAATGGCCTGCTCCTGACTCCATTGGGGATGATAGGTAACGGCTTGGGTGCAACGGCCTGGGTGAAACTCCACTCGGGATAGTGGTGGGACATACATGGCTTCAGCTGGAAATGGGTGACAAAAGACTGCTTGAAATTCAATCGGCGCTAGGTGCATCCGCATTTGATTCATGACCCACCATTTATCCATCAGAGTCGGGGGAAGACGTGGGTTGTAAGACATCTCCAGCATCCATGTAGTAATAATTGTTTCTTGCAAGTGTTCAACTGGTGCTGAGTTCTGAAAAACACAATTGACGCTTGCTTGTTAAAACTCATTTGGCACTGTGAACGAGCCGTGACATTGTTTGAACACAACTGACACTAAGTAAACCAGCACTGAGGTCATTTGAAATTCACCCCGCACCAAGTCAATTGGCGCTGGGGTTGTTTGGAATTCACCCAACGCCAAGTCAACTGGTGCTGGGCATGGATTGATAATTGAGTCATGACTCGAGTGTGACCCATTCCAGCCCACCGTCGTTTGGCTTCCCTTGGATGCGACTGGGATTCCCAGTTTGTGAGGGGTGTTCGAGGGCAGTGTAGGCTACATAAGGGGGGCAAGACCCCGTTTCCGACACTTTTCATCGAGGGTAAAAGAAACATAAACAAAATTTTTCTTTAATAGGGAGGAGAGGGTGCCTAGTTGCAGTTCCGACAAGAAGTGGGATTCTTGGAAATTTTTGCAGGGAAGGCCTTCGACATGCAGACTTTACCAAGAATTTGGTGAAGTTGCAAAGGAAGTTTTTAGCGCAACGGACTTTCCGGTGGAGGGAAGAGCTCTGATCATGGTATTTTGCAGGTGGAAAAGACGGAAAGTGCAGTGATAGGCATTTTCGCAAGTCTTGGGAAATTTTCAGGGAGTTTTAAGTGGTATCTCGGGAGTTGTAGCTTTTTCAGAGGTTTTTAAGGAACTATAGGGGAGTTTCGGCAGAAACTTAAAGGTCCAAAAAAATGAACGGTTACTGAAGACAGACCGTCGCAAGGAAGGTGTACGGTTGCGGGAGGTGAACCATCGCATGGAAGGTGTACCGTTACCTTGTTCATGTGTTAGGTGGAGCAACGAGACGTGGTGACAGTTGGCATTCGCTCGAGTGTCAGGTTGCACTAAGGGACGTGGCGACGGTTATTAGTCGGCATAGCTGAGTTCGTGGTGTCACGATTAGGAATCATGGCACGTGTGAGAGATCTGATCACAGCCGACATTGGTCTTTGGAGGACACAACCGGCGTTGAGCATTAACAATCTCAACTGACGCTAAGTGTGACAGACTCAGCCAGCACTAGCCGTTTGCATGCAACAGGTGCTGGGCATTGACATGGTCAACCGGAGCTGAGTGTTGACAGACACAACCAGCGCTAAGGGTTAGCAGACGCAACCAGTGCTAGGTATTAGCAAACACAGCTGGTTCTATGTATTAGGAAACCTAACCGGTGCTAAGTGTTGGCAAACTCAGCCGGCGCTGATCCAATGTCTTTACAACTTTTGGGAGTAAAACTACTAAGCCCTTTATAATGGTTGATTCTTCATACAAAATTCCTGAGGTGAAGAGGCTTCCAGGGAGGGCGAAATCGGTGTTTGTGATTTTACAGGCGAGGTTTTATCAAGGGGTGAGACCATTTGGCTGATCCAGCCAGATGCGAGCCAGAGTGGCCCCTCAGTGTAACTTTCATTACTGACCCCATTTGTTTCGTAGTATGCGAGGGCAATCATGGCAACATCAGTACTGAAGAATGGGTGGCACTTCTTCGTTGCATGAATAGGAACATAGCTTCCAGGGAGAACTTGCCTACCTTAGGGAAACGAATGGTACAGGTAAAGGACTACTAACGTGGTCACCAAAAGGCCTCCGAGTTCAAGGGGAGTACCAATACTTGAACGGATACTCTTCTTGGACTACTAAGGTAGGTCGTACAGAAGTAATCTTGGATGTGCTTCACTATTAGCAGTGGTCAAGTGTTCGGGCATCTACTACAACCATTGCTCCAACACAGTAAAGGTGTTACTGGAGACGTGGAGCCATGTTAGAAATACCTGGCTTCTTGGACATGAAGAAACATAATTCTCTTTACTAGATCTTCATTTTATTGGAGGTCTCCCAATGATCGGGGCTATGTATGATGAGTTCGTGCCCCCGAACTCGGTCATCTTCGGTGGTTCTAACTCAGGGGATGAAGATCCACCTGTCAGTCTTCAAAAGATCTTTGAGGCCTACCAGTCGATTGTCGCCTGATCTGGCAGCGGCAGGGTCACCTTCATGGAATGGGAGAAGTCCTTTTGTGGGGATTATCCCGAGCATGGTCAGGGCACTCTGGAAGGGAACGAGAAGGCAGTTGCAAAGGAGATGCCTCCTGTATATCAACTTGAGACTGACGATGACCGTGTCTTCTCAGCCACGTATTTGGCCTTATTTTTGTGCAAATTCACACTCCTTGGCTGGGGGGACGTCATTCATCCAGCCGTACTGTATGTGGCATGCGATATGGCTAGAGGGCGTGAGTATGCCCTTGCTCAGCTAGTCTTGTGTAACATTTACCATGGCTTGGTGCCATCTCCCGTGGAAAGGCCTACAAGGGCAAAGAGGGAGGGAATGGCATTGTAGGAGGAGAGGCATTTCCTGGGGATTTCAAAACTTCATTCCCTGTGCATTACGTGTACGGGTGGCTAGGGGCTTATTCCCTATGTCAAGCATCAGTGCTTAGGAAATAAATTGTGGTCTTTCTTGATGAGGATTGCCAACCAAAGGGTTATCTTTCATACCCTAGGGGAGGCTCGGGATCTATTTGGGAATGACTCTTTGAATATGAGGCGGGTCCCTTCCCGGTCAAGAGCTTCACCGATCGTGCTTTCACTGATGAGTTAGGGAAGGAGCTAGAAGGTGCTCCAACAACGATTAAGGAGCTCATGTTCATCTTAAGAATCAAAGGGGGAGTTCTACCTTTTTGGACTCCGCACAGTGCCAGGTTAGAGGGGTATTTCCCCTACCACTTCACTCGTGAACACGGGCTTGATCAAGGCTGTCCTTTTTCGGTGTTTTTTGAAAAGCGCCAGAGTAAGGTGAACAAGGGAGTACAGAAGAGTTTGAACCTTTCCGTGAGGGCTGGCTGCCAGAGCATATAGGGACCGCTTGGTCTATGTGTCTAGAGATGACATAAACCAACAAATATGTATTACCTCACTTTAGCAGGAAGGTCCGAACAACCAAGGTCTATGTGAGCTGGTGGAGAATAACCAAAGGGGATATTGGGATAAAGATCACCCTTGGAAAGAGGCGAACGGTAACTGGCATCAGGATACCAGGCAAAGGAGACAGGCAGATGCTCCTACTTCCGATGCAGTATTATCTCTCTAACTGGTGAGCTTTAGGGCTTCCGCATGAGATATCTGCTGATGAGACATCGTCATAATTTCTTGCAATGAAGACGAGGACTGGGAGTGTCTTCGATAATCTTAGTTCAATCTTTGAGTGGGATGAGGGGCGAAAACCCCTGGCTATGAAAGGCATTCCCCACAAAACTTGAACACCCTAATCTGTAGTGGTCCCTACAGTAATTTGGATGGAGGGCCTTCTCAGGTAGGTGAATCTGAAGCAGCCGCTCCAACTTTGGCAAGGGGAAGAAAAGAAAGCGCTCGATCGCTGCCGATACTCATGCACTGTCTTTAGTTAGTGGGCGTACTCAAAGGCGTAAGAGTGCCAACCTTCCTATGATGTTAGAACTAGGAGGTAGCTCTTCCTCTTTCGATTGTTTAGGATCTCCCCCAGTATCACCATCTGCACTCTCTAGACCACCTTTTGCTTCTCTTAAATTATCTTCTTTTTCTTCAGAAACTGAGGCAAATGACTCTGACCACTCTAAGTCTGTTGTCATTGCTTATGATCGGGAGGTGACTCCAGATCTTGTGACAGTAAATACAGGGGCAGTTGCTGAGTGAAAGGCAGCTCGGACGGGTACTGATGAGGCTGTAGGTCCCAAAGAAACTGCTCTAGGAAGGGAATCTGATGTTGATGCGGCCTTCGTACATCAAGAGCTCAGTGCCCCGACCGAGGTAGGGACTATGACCCAAGGAGATGGGCCTGTAGTTGTTGATGCACCTGGGCACCAAGAGGTTGTTGCCTCCATTCTCCCAGGTCATGAAGATGAAGGGACTGAGCTCTTCGTGGTTGAGGTTCTGGCCATTTAAGGTGCAAGCCAAATGGAAGAATCCATGGCTAAAGCTGAATTGGCTGGAGAGGAGGCGGTTCCTGAACTTGCTAATGCGGAACTGACAGATGAAAAGCAAGGGCAATAGGTTTCTTTAGATCCTGTTGGACTGAAGTAGAGGTCCCTATGGGAGAAGGTCAAGGTAGGGAGGCTGACATTGAAGTACCTGAGCAGGTTTAGGCTTCTTCAACAGTAGTAATCCCAGCAGCACAATCGAGGCCCATTTTTAGCGGCATTTCTTTGGCTTCAACTTCTTGTGCTTCTTTGAAGAAGGTGACTCTACATTGGCTTTAGCTGTTAGGGCATCAGCAATTGTTAAGAATCCTCCTGCCTGTGCCAGGGTCTTTCTCAATCGTTTTCGCTGCGTCCTGCTTATATTGATTCCTTCGCATTCTCGATTGAGAGCCTCGAAGTCCGGTCATATCAAGGTTGTACTTGCAGGGAACTTAGAAGAGGGAGAAGGAGAAGCAAGAGAAGAAGATGGAGAAGGGTTAGAAGGTGGGCGACCATTAAGGTTGTTCCCCTCATCAGACTGATCTAGGCATCTTTTTATGTCATCACCAGGGTTAGACGGGTGTAGGGGGTATTTTAGGTTTTTTCCTTTCTTAGACCGTTGGGGAGTGCTTTTAATGTCGTCACCCTCATTGGACATTTGCAGGGGGTCTTTTAGGTCTTTCCCTTGCTTAAACCGTTTGGAGTGCTTTTAACGTCATGACCCTCATTGGACGTGTGCTGGGTGGGAGATGGCACGGGAACGTCTTCTTGACAGGATGAAGAAGGAAGAAGGATCGTTCCCGGGATGAAGTCCAGTAAAGTTGGCAGTGGAGGACGGGGCATGAGAAATTCCTGCTCAACAGGTGGTTCAGCGGTCTTATTTCTCCGACGAGTATCCCTTAGCATGTGTCTCCTTCCGGTTTTTTGAGGTGGTGTTTGGATTGTCTCGCTAGGCTTGTGAACAGCCCTAGCTTGGAGAACTGCTTCTCGTTTTAAGAACTTGAAACTGATTCATCCGTGGTGGACTATTCATGGATGGGAAGTCAAGCATTCGGCGGAGTCCAAGTCATTGATAGGCAGGTCTTGCTTTGTGAGATATTCTTACCCTGATAGAGGAATGACTTAGGGATCACATACGGTGAGATTATAAATCTTCTAACACTCCCCAATTTTCTTTGCAAATATATCAAGGAAGTTTGTGCATTCCGATAGGTAATGGCCTCTTATCTGATGGTACAGGCACCAACAATCTTTAGTCTCCTTAGCAAGGCGACAGAGTTGCCTTGCCTGCTTTAGTGTGATTATTCCTTCCATAAGCATTATAATGAAGAAGGCGTAAAGGATGGCAGGCATTTTGTCTTCCTCTTGAATGGTTACTGCTAGGGAGGCCTCGGCTACCCTAAAGGCCTTCTTTAGGTCTTCAAGCTTTATCTGACCCTTCTGAATCAAGGCCTCGATAATATCTTTCAATGTGTAGCAGTCATTTATGGGATGATTGATCCTCTGATGGTAGGCACAATAATTCGTCTGAGTGTCAAGGCCAGGTTGCTTGGGGGATTTGGCTTCTAAAAGCTGGATCATATTTTGTTCCAATAATAACCGGAACAACGTAGGGACCCATTCCTTCTGGAAGGGATAGACCTTGTTTCTATGCCTGGTGAAATAATCACCCCGATCAAGGTTAGTTAGATGGGGTACCCGATTGTACGACTGTTGTTGCTTGTCAGCTTGGGGTGTTACCTTTCCCGTGCTTACCCCTTTAGTGAGGTCAAAAGTCTGGGAGGGAGCCTTCTTTGAATCAGTGACCATGATAGCTGCACTGATTAGCCCTTTCTATTGGTTGCCTCGTGTGTTATTTCGAGAGCTACCATAGGCACGATTGTTCGCTGAACTGGTAGATGGTTGTTGTGTCCCATAATGGTGGCGTGATGAACTTTCTATGCGAACTGATTTAAAGATCAACTCTGACATGGAGGTTGGATTAGAGGCCTCGACATATAGAGTGATCTCGGGTCGCATGTTTCTCACTCAAGCAGGTGTAGGATTAGGACGCCGGGAAGCCAAATTTCTCCATCTTGATATGACCTGATCCCCGGGCTTATCGGGGTCTTGAGTCAGGATGAGAAGTTCGATGGTTTGAACTTCTCTCTCGACCTCATATAAGCGTTGATAGAATAGTTTCTCCATATCCTCCCACGTATGCACTGAGTTTCGAGGAAGTCTGGCATACCATTGAAATGTTGAGCCATCGAGGGTCTCAACGAAATGGATGAAGGCCAGGAACTGGAGTCATCTTGGACCGGAGAGGATGAAGGGCTTGATCTTTGATCAGGTCAATGCCTTGAGCTCTCTTGTGAGCTCCAGGGACACGACCAAAGTGACAGGGCAGATTTAGGATGGTACTCTTGGGGAAAACCTTCGTGTGCCAAGGCTGAAGTGCTTGCTCGATGAAGGAGGAGAAGGCTAAAGTAGGATTGAGTCATGCGGAGGCCGGACACTAAGGTGAGGGGACGTCTGTGGTAGCGAAGTGTGTGCTCCCCTTGAAGTAGGATGACCAGAGACCTATGGGTCACCCCGGGCTCGTGCAAGTGATCTGGCCTTAAGATGCCATGAACTACGAGCAGGTGTTTATAAGAGCACACGTGTAGGCCTGCCCCTTACAGGGTGCGCTTGTGTGTGCCGAGTAGGAGGAAGAGGGGGTCATCTCCTGTGTTCTCAAGTTGGCGTAACAATGGCATTGCCCCGAGCAGTGGGATGGATATGTAGTGTGCGTAGGAACTGACCTTGGAAGGTTAGATCTTGGACACGGACTCGAGGTAACAGAAGGGTTGCCCCTAGGTGTGACTCGAGTGGGTAACCCATGGGCCTTGTGGTGTGTGTGAGGGGTGGAGACCGTGGGCTTTCGGCCTCAATGTATTGAGCCTTTAAGGATAGAGACTAATAGTGCAGAAATGTGGGGGGTAGCCTTATAACGACCCACAGAAGAACTGGTAGCTTGTTTGCCCTGTACAGAAAGGTGTTGGACAGCCTTCTGGCGTACCTCAGGAACACAACCTGCAAGTGACTCACCGGTGGCTAGGTGCATGCTATGTGGGGCAACAAAAGTGATGCCGATGTAGGGCGCCTTGGTGGAGTTTCCACCATAGTGAGGAAATTGGGAGTCTCGCCTCACACCGGTCCAGGTTAAGACTTAGGAGCTAGACAAGGGATCTTTATTGAAGAGGATGATTGGGAACAAAGTCGAAGGAGCTTGTTCTCTAGGGACGCTCTTGAATGAGGGGATAAGAAAATCCCCGATCCCGATAAATGGGTTACAAAACCCACAAGCCATAAATAAAATGTGAAAAGATAATGAAACCAGATAATAAAAGAAGAAACTAGTCAAACAAGAACGATCCGACTAAGGGATAGTAAGTCTCTAGTGGAGTCATCAAGCTAGTTAACTATATCGATCTAGCCCTCTCGACCCTTTTGGGGATTGGGCAACACACGTCTTAGGTTTCTAAGGAAGACCCAGGAAATTTTTGAGATCGCTTTCTCCAGAACCTTGTTCATGAACGGGGGCAGGTATTACCAACCGGTGGGAGAGGAATTTAAGGTGGGTTCGAGACTTACTAGGGTTGGCTCGCGTGTGTGCTCTCTTAGATTATGAAGAAAGGCCCCCAGTAATAAAAGTAGTTTGGAATCACCTCCCTTAGCTTGTATTCTTCTTGTTTTCTGTAATCACACACATATGGCAAAGGTTATAAGACAGGGAGGTCAGACCTCACCCTTTTTCTCTTTTATGATCGTACACAAGAAAAATAAGAGAAGAAAGACGGGGACGAGAAGAATTCGACTGAGCGGGAGGATCAGAGAGGTGACTAAGTTGACGAATAATTGGCCTGATGTGATAGTAAAACATGCTCTATAACTAAGACTGGCTCACAGGATTATTACTAGACGTCATTACCAGTACCAACTAGTTAGACATAGTGGTTAGTCTGTCATGGCATTAAAGTAAGCCAAGTAATCTTGGCACAACAATATTATGGTTAGATGACAGGACTACCATGAGGGGCTAACCTCAATCCCTCTTAGTCGAATGACAAAGTAACATAATGATGGTTATTAGGAAAGAATAAGAAATGAAGTAAGAGAAGAAGGGAACAAATCAGAGAAGAAGGGAACAGAAGGAGGAAGGGAGAAGAAAGGAAGAGAAGAGTATGAAAGGAGGGAGAATAAAAGACAGAGAGGAAAAAAAGACGCAGTCGGCTGTGTTAGAAGGAAGAGAGAGAAAATGCAATCAACGTTAGACTTCACTGACAGTGTTATACAGAGAAGAGGAGAGAGACGACATAGTCGACGCTGGGCTTCCCGACTATGCTTGAAGAAAAGAGCGAAAATGCAGTCGTGCTAGGCTTCACCGATTATGTCAAATGAAGAGAGAGAAAACACAGTTGGCATTAGGCTTCACTGACTATGTCAAAAGAAGAGAGAGAAAATGCAGTCGGTGCTAGGCTTCACCGACTGTGTTAGAAGAAGAGAGATAAAATATAGTCAGCACTAGGCTTCGCCAAATGTGTTGGAAGAAGATATAAAAAAGCAGTTGATGCTAAGCTTCACCGACTGTCAAGAGAAGAGAGAGAAAATGCAGTTGATGCTAGGATTCACCGATTATGTCAAAATAAGAGAGAGAAAATGCAGTCGGTGTTAGGCATCATCGACAATATCAGCAAAAGAGAGAGAAAATGTAGTCAACGTTAGGCCTCGTTGATTATCAAGAGAAGAGAGAGAAAATGTAGTCGATGCTAGGCTTCACCGACTGTGTGAAGTCGATGCTAGCTCCATCGATTGTGAGAGAAGAAGCGATAGAAAATGCAGTCGGTGTTAAGCTTCATCGATTGTCAAGAGAAGAGAGGGAAAATGCAGTCGGCAGTAGGCTTCATCGACTGTGTCAAAATAAGAGAGAGAAAATGCAATCGGTGCTAGGCTTCATCAATTGTCAAGAGAAGAGAGAGAAAATGCAGTCTATGCTAGGCTTCACCGACTGTAATATATGAGATGGAGAGAGAGAAATCCAACCAATGCTAGGCTTTACCGACTGGCTTCAAAAGGAAAGAAGGAGAAAGAGGTGAGAAGATGAGAGATAGAGATAGAAATGAGAAATAGGGGAGGAGAGAGAAAGAGATAGAGATAATAAAGAGGGGAGGAGAGAGAAAAAGGTAGAGATAATAAAGAGCGAAGGACAGAGAAAGAGGAAAGGAGGGAGAAAGTTACCTGCCCGAAGGGTATTGACCCTTTTCTGCTCTCGCCCTCTCTCTACAAGATGTACCTAAGAACTTCAACAAGAATGGAAATTTTATTGAATCAATGAGAAATGAACCAAAGGTCCTTACAATTTAGCTTTGCATGTTTATATAGAGTTGGGCTAAAATGTGGGTGTACGCCCAAAAAATAGCTAGAATTGAATATAATTACAATTTAATTTAATTTAAAAAATTCTAAAAATGGGTGCAAAAGGACTGTTTAACCCCTGCCTAACAATGTGTGAAATTCCAAAACACTCCCTGCTGCTGCTTGAGAATGTGCATGAACTTTCGTGGCTGACTCGGGGTTGTTTTGATGCATGTTTTATCGAAATATTAGTTTTTTCTTGTAGGGCTCGGCATGACGATCACATCTTTGAGCCATGAATCATGTTTTTCAGTCATGATCATGAGACTTGAATTTCGGATGAATCTTGAAAACTTCAGATCGATTGTGTGCTCGTTCCTTGATGTTTCTTCATGATTTCTTAATTGAATCACACTAAGCGTACCATCATGATCGCGTTGCAACAAACGTAGCTTGATTTCGTGTTCGGATGAAGATTTTGTCGTCTGGAGTTTTTGACCGGAATCTTGAAATTTGGCAGCCGGAATTTGCAGAAGATTTGATGCCTTTGTGTGTGAAATCCAACTATTTATTGTACATGAGGTTTGGATCAAAGATAGCCTTGGACCTCACGCACATAATGCAATTGATTTCGTATCAATCGGATACGCAAGGGTCGTGATCTGGCTGCTCGAACAAGGCATGCTGCCGCTGAATTTCTGCAACTTCCTTCACGGATCAGCGACTTTTATTTAGTTTTTCTCTCTACTCGGGCGTCGTCACGAGACGAACCACATATCGAATTGCTCATCTTGAGGAGACGAACTTGCTCACAAAACTTGGGAGCAATCCAACTTGGAACGAGTGAGATATAGGCCTTGAAAGTGACTACCCGTGACTGTAAAGACAACCACCTTTAATGGTGTTTTGATGCAGTGAGGCCACACGGGAATAGTGTGGTTCTTACCCTTCGTTGGTATTTTACCCATAACTTTGTCTTGGAGTGCCCGTTTAAGCTGAAACTTGACCCATAGGGGTTTTCAACCATGTTGGATCTAGTGGCAGTAGTCTCACAGCTGCTTGATGTATCAAAAGTATGACTCTAGTTACAGGGTCAATTTTAGAGTGTTATAGACCAATTTTGCTTAAATTGTTTCTTTGTGTTCACTGCCTTAGATATGTTTGATCGAGGTGGAACTTGGCAAGTGGTATTTTGAAGTGCTGATGAATATTTTTGACCAATTCTGGGGCTATTATGAGACTGTCGAGAATTTCCACTTTTTTGTAGGTTTATTGACCTGCTTCCTATCAGCGGCCAAGGTGTCGAAAAATACGTTAAAATAGTGAGTTGTGCGAAAGTATTTTATGGCTTGACCTTTGACAGCCCTCTGTGGTACATCCGAGATGTCGAACCCCATAAGCAATAATGCCCACTTGGCTAAGCGTCTTGACAGGTATGGCCGGGTCATAAGGAATTTGACTGGGCCTACCTTTGAGATTAGCTTGACCTCATGACCAAGCAAGTAATGTCAAAGCTTCTGTACTGCAAAGATCAAAGCTAAGCACTTCTTTTCGATGGGAGGGTAATTTTTCTTGGCCCCCTGCATACTGCGGTTAAGATAATATAGTGTTGCTTCTTTTCTCCCATCATTGTTCTGTGTTAGGAGTGCCTAAGTGACTCATCAAGAGCAGTTACATATAGGATGAGAGGTATTCCTAATACTGGTGTGGAGAGTACCAGAGGATTCAATAAGTACTGCTTAATGTCGAAAAGTGCAGCTTGATGCACCTCCTCGCATATGAAGGGAGTGTCCTTCTGCAGGAGGTGCAAAAAGGGCCTGCATCGTCTTCAAAGGTTTGAGATGAACCTTCGAATGTAGACCAGCTAACCTTGGAGAGACTGAAGTTCATGCAGGGTTGTAAGCGATGGCATGTCCTGAATTGCCTTGATTTTGACTGACTCTATCTCCAGCCCGTGATAACTCACGATGAACCCTAAGAACTTTCCTAAGCGGACACCAATGGCGCATTGCAAGGGGTTCATCTTGAGTTGGTGATGCCGCAGCCGCTCAAATACCTTTTTAAGGTCCTGCATGTGAGAGTCTTTTGCTTCAGACTCCACCACTAAGTCATCCACATTGCACTCGACCTCCATTTGCATCATGTCCTTGAAGATGGTCGTCATGGCTCGTTAGTATGTGGCACTGACATTCTTTAACCCGAAAGGCATCACAGTGTAGCAAAAGACACCTTTTGAGGTCAAGAATGCAGTGGCCTCTTCATCTTCTGGTGCCATCCTGATTTGGTTATAACCAGAATACCCATCCATGAAGGAGAAGATTTGGTAATGAGCCGTGGAATCAACAAGCATCTCGATGAATGGCAGGGGGAAGTCGTCCTTAAGGCAGATGGTGTTCAAGTCGCGAAAGTCAATACAAACCCTGATTTGGCCATTTTTCTTCTTGATTAGGACGACATTTACCAGCCACCTGAGGTATTTGAGTTCATGTATGAATCCAGCCTGCCTGAGCTTGTTCACCTTGGCATCGATCTGCATCTTGAGGTCGGGTCTAAACCTTCTCGATTTATGCTTCATAAGTTTGATGGGTGGGTCAATAATGAGATGATGGACAATGATTTGGGGGCTAGTTCATGCATCTCATGATAACTCCAGGGCAAGACGTCCTGGTTTGCTTAGAGGAGGGAAATATAACTTGATATTCTCTACTGGGGTCATTTTTATCGAGATGAAAGTTAGCCTTAGGTCGGCGTCATCCCCTAAGTTTATCTCTTCGAGTTCATTAGCCGTGGCCAGACCACCTTCTTCCCACTCTTCCGGAGCTTCCTGCAACTCTTCATCAGGGGATTCATGATGCTTCTTATCAATCTCGAGTGAAGAGACCCATGATCCTAACATTTCGGCTTCTAGGAGGGTCCCAGCGTGGGAAAATATTTTCGGCCTCTGGCTAAAGTCCATGGCATCGTGATTGAGGTCAGTCAATATTTGCTCTGAGATGGATAACGCTTCATGAACTTGAACCATGTCACAGGCCTCACAGGAATAGGAATTCGAAGATGGCTCGAACTTGGCTTGGGTAGCTAGGGCATTGACAACGATCAAGAATCCAGCCGCCTGGGTCAACATCTTTCTTAGGCACTTCCACTGTGATCTACTGATGTTGGTGCCTTCGAGCTCTCTGTTTAGAGTGTCAAAGTCTTGGCACTGTCGAACTGCACCTGTGAAAGAATTAGAGGATGAAGAAAGAGAAGAAGAAGAAGTGGAGTTAAAATGTCATGGCCTGCTTTTTACATCGTCACCAGAATTGGACGTGTGCAGGGGGTGTTTTAGGTCTTGCCCCGGCTCTAGCCATTGAGGGTTGCTTTTAGCATCGTCACTCGTATGCAACGAGTCCCGAGTAGCCGATGACTCAGGGACGTTTGCTTGATCGAACGAAGAGATAAGGCGAGCTACGCTGGGGATGAAGTCCCGTAAGGTCGGCAATGGAGGAAGGGACCTAAGGAATTCTTCCTTGACTAGTGTCTGAGGAATATGATTCCTTCAGCGAGCTGACCTATGTGCTCATCTCTTTCTGAATCCCTTGGGGGATGTTTGGACCATTCTATATGGTTGATGAGTAGCCCTAGCTTAATGGATTACCTCACATTTTAGGGACTTGAGCCTACTTCGTCCATGATAGACTTCCTAGTGATGAGAATTCGAGGGCTTTGAAGGGTCTAGTGTAGGCTCATAGGGGCCCTGCAGCTGGATTTCCTCTTGGACGGGAGAAATGGCTTAAGAGTGTTCAAGGAGAATGACACAGACAATGTGGCCATCCTGTAGCTTCTCGGCAACTACAGCTTCCAACCAAGAGCATTCCGTGAGCTCATTGCCCCATACTTGGTGATATGGGCACCAAAGATTTTCTGTAGCCTGGGCAAGAAATTTAGGTTGTCTAGCAGGCTTGGGAGCAAGGACAGTCTGTTGGAGCATCGCCTCAAAGAGGGCTGGCAGAGGGTCTAGCTCAGGACATCCCTGGGCTTGTGTCGAGAGGTCTCCTTGCACTGGCGAAGCCGGGGCTTAAGGGTGTCCTTCTGTGCTACCATGAACTTCTTGGTGCTATTGAATCTTCTTTGCCAATAGCTTGTGGAAGCCAATGAATTCACTCAGGTCATGGCCTCGTATCAGATGATATGGACACTAAAGATTCTCGATTTTTGGGGGCAAGAACTTGTGCTGCCTTGTCGGCTTTGGCGTGATAAGACCTTCTTCGAGCATCATCGAGAATAGTGCACGGAGGACAGCAGGTGCCTTGTCATCCTCCTAAATTGTCACTATGTTGGAAGCCTCAGTTGCTCCAATTGCTTTCTTTAGCTCTTCAAGCTTTATCTGACCTTGTTAATACGGGCTTCGATAACATCTTTGAGAGTATAGCACTCTTAAGTGCGGTGGCCTACTCTCTTGTGATAGCCACAGTACCTCTCTTGTGTCTCTTATCCATCTTGCTCTGGGGTGTTAACCTCCGGTAGCTGGATCATGTTTTGCTCAAGTAGTAATCGAAGCAGCGCAGGAACCGACTCATTCTTAAAGGGTGCACCTTGTTCTGGTGTGGAATTGAGTAATCGCTTTGATTTATATTTTTAGGTGGTGGGACCTTGCTATTGGACTGTTGTTGCTTGCCTCCAGCTTGTGCCTTGGCCACCCCTTTGGAGAGGTCCAAGGTTTTCTTAGTGTCAGCCACAGTGACAGTTGCACTAATCACTGCTTTTTGGTTGCTCTGATTGTTGGAGCGAGAATTGCCATTGCCCCGATTGTTTCCTGAGCTAGACGGTTGTTGATGAGATCTGCCATGGTGCTTTGACAGACCTTCTATAAGAACTACTTTAGAGATGCGCTCTGACATGGAGGGTCGATTGGAGGCCTCAACATGCAGGGCAATCTCTGGCAGCATATTTCGTATGCAGATCTGAACTGCATCACTTTCAGTCATGGGAGTGGCATGATAGGTTGTCAATTCTCTCCATTGAGCGATGAACTTATCAACTGGCTCACCAGGGTCTTAAGTCAAAGTGAGGAGCTCGATGGTTTCCACGTTTCTTTGGACTTCATAGAAGCGCTGGTTCTCATTTACTGCTGCTACATGTGTATCGAGTTTGGCGGCAACCGACCATATCACTGGAAGGCTGGCCCATCGAGAGTTTTGATGAACTGACGAAGGAGGAGTCGTCCGTTAGTTACGTCTCTCGATAAGCAGCTTGGAAGTGAGTTGTACGCTAATGCAGGGACGTAGTACTATTAAACGAGGGGAGCTTCCCTTTTTGATAGTTCGGAGGAAAGGGAACCTGGTCAATGTATGAGGGATAGGCTTTTGGTAGAGCGGCGTCTCTTGGATGCTCGGGACCTTATTCTTGAGATTGTGGGTCACCATGGCATCTATGTCAGTTTGTGAAACCTTGTGGGAGAGCTATCTTGGGAGACCAATGGGGGAGTTTGCTTGGGAGTTGTGTCCTCTCTTAGCTAGGAGTTGGCCTCATGGTGAGGAGAAGAAGGGGGCCTGGAGGCCTCCAGGCGATCCATCTTTTCGAAGATGGACTGCATCATCACCTAGAACTTATTCTTCTTGGGCATCATCGGGCTCATTAATCGCCATGACACTGATCGTTTCTTCTAGAGGTTCACAGCCATGTTGAGTAGTGGACTGCCAGGGTTGACGAGTTGTATGCTACAAGTAGGTCTGTAGGGGCTCAACATGCCCTAACAGGACTCTAGTCTTATATGCCGACCATGTGAGGATCGGTTCTTGACGTTCTTGGGATCGTGATTTCTTGGCCACACGGTCTTTTGCTATGACAGTGACAATCGAGAAATCTCGGGCTTCTCGTTCAAGTTCAGGAACCTAAAGAGGAAAGAAGGGATTGTGAGGCAGGAGGTCATCAAGAGTGATAACCTCAACTGCCTTATGAGTCTCCCTGGTCTGGAGCTACAGGCCTCTCTTATGTTTGATCCTGAGGCTATAATAGATTTTAGTCCAAAATCGAGCCTGAGACTTGGACCGCCCTGTCTTTCTCAAGCATGTGAGGGCCATGTCTAGCAGTTGGAGCAGAGACTGCGGTTCAAGGATAGAAGGCAATCTTGGATGCTGCCTTGGGGGCTGTAGGCTTCTGTCTACCATCAGACCCTTGCCCCGAGTTCCCTTGTGAGGTCCAGGTGCATGCCTGAGCTGAGGTGGCTGACTCAAGATGGTACTCTAAGGGAAAACCTTTAAGTAGTAGTTCTCGAGGTTCTTGCTTGACGGAGGAAGGGTTGTAGAAGAAGGATGTGGCTCGTGACTCTGCCGGAGTCGGGAGCGGGGACGAACCTACAAAGTGGGTGTGTGTCCACCTTTAGAGTTAGACATCCGGGACCAGGGCTCAGTCAGCCAGCTCGACCTTAGATGGCCGAGACCCACGAGCTCATGTCTGTGAGGGACCGGGCAGGAGCTTGTCTCTCACAAGGTGAAGTTGTGTGTGCTGAGAGGGAGGACAAAGTGGTCGATCCTCTTGTGCTCGAGCAGGTGTAGAATTGGCATTGCCTCAAGTTCTGGAAAGCGGATGCGTGACGCGTGCAAGGTGCAGAGCGAGAAGGCCTAGCCTTGAACGCAAGCTCAAGGAAGCGTGGAAGTTGCCCAGAGGTGTGGCTCGAGTTGTCAAACCACGAGCCTTCAGGTGTGTGCGAGAGGTGGAGGCCGCATGATCTCCGCCTATGTGTGCCGAGCCTCTAGGGATAGAGGTTTGGGGTGGTGAAGGAGTGTGGGGAGTGGCCTTGCGACGACTCTCAAGAGAGATGGCAACCTGCTTGCCTTTCATGAAAGAGGATAGGGCAGCCTATCGGCGTACCTTAGCAATATAACCGGCAAAGGACTTGCCAGTAGCAAGGTGCATGCTGTGTGTGGTGACATGTGCACCACCAATGCGAAGGGCCTTGGTGGAAGGTCCACCACGGCTAGGAAGTGGGGAGCTAGGGACCTTCAAGCCCTATCTCGCACCAACCTAGGAGAGAACCTAGGAGCTGTACTGTGAGTCCTGACTCAAGAGGAGTGTAGGGAACAAGGCTTGAGAAGCTCCTTTCCTTAGGACTGTCACGAGTGCGACGATGAGAAAATTCCCAACTCGGATGAACTGGTTGAGTAACTCAGATGCCATGAAATATAGTGTAGAAAGTAAAATGTGATTCTAATCAAGCAAGAGAGAACCGACGAAGGGGATAAGTCCCCAGTGGAGTCCTCAAGCTGGTTAGGTGCCTTGATCTCTCCTACCTGGATCTAGGTGATCGAGTGACACGTGTCTCAGGTTTGGATGACCCGGGACCTGAGACCGGTCTCTCGGGAACCTCGTTCACAGAACAAAGGCCAGTGTCCAACTGGTGAGAGACGAATTGAATGTGAAAAGGGGACCAACATCACCTGGGTCCGTGACTAACTCGAGCTGACTCGTGTGGATGCCCTCTTAGGTCACAAAGGAAATCCCCCCAGCTGCTTCAGCTTGTTCGAAATCGCCTCCCTTGACCTGCAATATCCTTGTTTTCTGCATAATACTATCATGGTTAACTTGCGAGGCAAGTAGGCCGAAGGACCCACCCTTGTCTTAGGGCAATGCACATTCATGAGAAGTTAGGGTGGTGAAGAAGAGAGTTTGAATAAAGAGAGAAAAGGGAAGAGGACTTGATGAAGGGATGAGACTAGGACGATAGCTGGACCAGTGATCGACTCGAAGTGGTCGCAAGATAGGCATGGTACTCAGGACTAGTACGACGGCAGTACTACTCGAAATCGAGGCCGATAGGCCTGTCCTAATCTTGTATGGCAGCAAGACATGCATGGTATTCAGAACCAGCACAACGGCAATACTGCTCAACATCTAGACTGTTATGATAGTGCTAGACAAAGTCTACCCTCAGTCGAGTGAGAAGAGAAGAGAACAAAGAGAAGGCATGAGATGTCGAAGATATGGGGTCCAGACGGCGTTAGACATCGCCATTGACATCCATGGAGTAACAGTGTCACGGCCCTTGGACAACGTTGGACACTATTGCTTACGGTCAGAGGGCGAGTAGTGAACTGTAGACAACATTAAGCATTGTTGTTAGCAACACGAGAAGGCAGCACACCCCTTCGCCGGCGGCAATGGCTCCTTGTAAAGCGTGCAGTGATAGCCTTTTGTAACGCACACGGCGATAGCCTTTTGTAAAATGCACAACGATAGTTCCTTGATGAAGCACATGACATTAGGCGTGGGACACAAGGGAAGCCTACGGACAACGGTAGGCACCAGGCACATGAAAGAAGGTCGCAAATGGCGATAGGCACCGAGTGCATGAAGGAAGCTCGCAGACGGTGATAAGCACTGATCGCGCGAAAGAAGCTAACATATGGCGATAGGCACCAAGCAAGCTAAAGAAGCCTATGCATGGCGATAGGCGCCGAGCGAGCTAAAGAAGCTAGCGGACGGCGATGGGTATTGTTGCGACCCTTCGAGGTTGGCGATAGGCATCGCCGTCTGCGATAGTCACGCAACAGGGCGAGACCCCTGTGGGCAGCGATAGATATTGCCAGGACCCTTTGCGGGCAGCTATAGGCATAGCTATCTATGATAGGAATCGCCATCAGCAATAGGCAGGCAACAGGGTGAGACCCCTATGAGCGGCAATAGGCACCGCTATCCGCACTCCTCACTGAGAGACAGAGACAAGTGAAGAGAGGGAGAAAGAAGCTCAGCATGGCGCTGCCATCACCATGCATGACCTGTGAAACCATAGGAGGGGAGAATGAAAGAAATTAAGAAAGAAAGAGGCATGTGCAACATTTCCACTGTCGCGCATAGCCTCTGAGAAAAGTAAGACGAAGAAGAAGAAAGAGAAGAAGAGAGAGAGGAAGAGAAGGAGGAAGAGAAGAGAGAGAAAGAGATTTACCTTAAGATGAGGGGTACCATCCTAAAATTTTCTCTCTCCTTCCTCCCTCCTCAAGGTATGACCAAATAATGAGAAAAGATGGAGATTTTATTTAGCAAAGTTCAGGTCCTTGTACAATGAGAGTACATGATATATATCGTGTTTTGCCGAAACATGGGTGGATTGATAAAAATTAAACCTAATTGCTGAAAATTAAGATTTAATTGAATTAAATAAAATAAGAAAATGAGGTGCAAAATGACTTATTTGCCCTTCCTAACAATTGTGGAAATTCCTTAATAGTCCTTGCTGCTGCCTTAGAGCGTTCGTGATCTTTCGTGGATGATTTGGGGTTGCTCTGGTGCCCATCAAGTGCGGGGTTTGGATCAGTGATAGCCATGGGCCCTCACGCGATGCAACTAGTTTTACATCGATCGGGATCGCGAGCGCTACGATTTGTCCGCTCGAGTGAGGCCTGACACTGCTGATTTTCATGCAACTTGCTTCACGGATCGACAACTTCTCTCTAGCTTTTTTTCATGCTCGGGCATCGTCACGAGAATATGCTAACAAAATTTAGGCATGATCCGGCTTCAGATAAGTGAGATATAAGCGTCGTAAGTCACTGTTTGTGACTACCTCTTTAATGGTGATTACTTGCAGGGTGGCCGCATGGGAAAAGTGTTCGACTCTACTTGTTTTGATCTTTTACCATAAACTTATTCTTGGAGTGTCCGTTTAATCTAATAGTGGACCCCTAGGGGTTTTCAACCATGTCAGATCCAATGGTGGTAGTCCCATAGCTATTTGACGTACCAAAATTAGGGATCCAGTTATAGGGATACATTTCAGGGTGCTAGAGGCTGATTCTATTAAAATTGTTTCTCAGTCTGCACTGCCTTAGACATATCAAAATGTGACAAAACATAGCAAGAGACGTTTTAGAGTCCTCATGAAGATCTTGACCAGTTTTGGAACGATTCTAAGACCATCAAAATATCCACTGCTTGTCAGGCTTTATTGACCGACTTCTTTTTTTATTTCATATCGGGGACCTATGGTGCTGAAAAATGTCTTCAAACAGCTGCATGACATTAAAAGGCTTTGTATAGGTCCTAAAGGCATGACCCTAAACACGCCTTCACAAAAAACAAAACGGGCATGGTGTATACCTCAACAAGGGAACACCATGAGTAAAAATGATGGATGGGCATGGTCACAAAACCATGAGTAAAAGAGTTATGTGAAAATAAAAACCCGTGCACGATGAAAACCCCCAAGGGCATCATGAGTAAAAATGGAAAAATAAGGGTGGACATGGCCGAAAGGTCATGGGTAAAAGAGCCCCAAATAAAAAAGGAAGTTAGCAAAAATCGTCTTTGCGGCACCGCTTCCCCAATTCAAGCGAAAATCCGCAAAGGGCGCTTAGACCAATAAACAGGTTGATGCAACACTCGGCTTCATTCCACACTCAAAAGAAAAATCCCTAATGTCACAGTACTAGGACCTAAAAAATACGAGCTTCAAGGAAAATATTCCAACAACCTGAGTCAATTCGTAAAAAATGGACTAGAAGGACACAAGACTCGCCAAGAAGGCAAGACCAATCTCGTGAAGAAGAGCACCATTCCCACAAGGTCGCTAACGCACTTCAAAGATGTCGAAGGCACCTCAAGAAAGCCAAGTCATCCATGACTTTGGACCTGTTATGCAACAATTACAATTGAATCCTCAAGGGTCACCTTGGACAAAGAAGAGAGGTATCTTGATTGTTGAAAGTGCTAGCAGTGGGTAGGGGTTACACCTAAAGTTGGTCACCTCGATAAATTGAGGTACCCTGCCCGTCAAGGAGTATCTAGTGTACAACGTTGATGAATGCCAACTAAAGGCCCTTCAGCAGATCATCTAGAACAAAAAAAATCCTTGAAACGTGGACCAACACCAGAGGATAAAAAAACCCAGACTAAATGGGAAAAATTCCCTTCAGCACGACACTCGACTGCCAAATGGGCCTGATTCTGACCAATGAGGACTTTGATAGGATCCCCCAAAATAGTCTCTTCTCCCCCTAAAGTCTCCACAGATGGACCTATACATTATATCCAAACGTCAGAGCATCCTAGTTAAAGCATTGCCTGAATCTCCTTGCGTTCACATGGTTCTGCGGTTGGGAAAAAAAAGTAATAAAGCCGAAGGAAATTTTCCAAATGTTGTCCTTCTTGCTTCTCTCGAAGCACAACATTTGGTAGGGCAAGCTGCTTGAAGACAGTTTTCAGCACCTTAAGTCTCGATACGGAATAAAAGAGAAGTCAGTCAATAAAGCCTTAACATATAATGGAATTCCTGACAGTCTCAGAATTACACCATAATGGGTCAAAATCTTTCTAAGCACTCCAAAAAGCCACCTACTAAGTTTTGTCTCAATTCAACATGTTTAAGGGAGCGTAGAAAAAGAAACAATTTTGTAAAACTTAGCCTCTAGCACCCTAAAATAGACACTATAACTAGCATTATATTTTCGGTGCGTCAAATAGTTATGAGACCATCGCCATTGGATCCGGCACAGTCGAGTTTCAACTTAATCAGATATTCTAGGACAAAGTTATGGGTTAAACACTAAAAAAGGGTAGGTCGCACGCTATTCCTCTACGGCCTCCCTGCACCAATCTCCATTAAAGGAGACTGGCGTGCGCAGTCCCGAGCAGCAACTTCAAAGACTCATATCTCACTCGTTCTGAGTTGGATCGCTCTCAAATTTAGTGAACATGTTTGTCTCATCAAGACAAGCGTTTTGATATATGGCATGACCCGTGACGATACCTGAGCAGGGAGAAAAAATAGAGAGAAGGTGATTATTTGTGAAGATAGTTGTAAAACACTCAGCAGCATGCCTCGCTCGAGCGGCCATATCACGGTGCTCGCTTTCTCGATCAATATGAAACTAATTGCATTATGTACATAAGGTCTAGGGCTATCTTTGGTCTGAACGCCACGTACGATGAACGGTTGGATTCGGCACACGAAGGCATCAAAGTTGCAGCAGATTTCGACCGTCGGATTTCTAGATTTCGGCCAAAAGCCCAAGACGACAAAATCTTCAACCGGACATAAAATCGAGCTACGTTCATTGCAACGTGATCATGAAGGCATGCATAGTATGATACAGTGAAGAAATCAAAGAAAAACATTAATAAACATGCACACAATCGATGAGAAGTTTTCAAGCATGCTCGTGGCTTAAAAATGTGATCTGTGGCTCTAAGTTGGTATCAAATTGATCGTCACGTCTAGCACGATGACAAAAAAATCATCTTTCAACCAAACAGATGCAAGAGCCATCCCAAATCATCCATGGAAGATCATGTAAGTTCTAAGGCAACAGCAGGGACTGTTTTGGAATTTCATCTATTGTTAAGCAGGGGCAAAACAATCCTTTTGCACCTAATTTTAGAATTTCTTTTAATTTAATTAAATTATAATTATCACCAATTTAGGTAGTTTTTTGGTGTACACCCAGGTTTGCGCCTAATTCTATAAGTACATACTAAACACAATTGTTATAGGACCCTTGATTTTTCAATACTCATCAATAAAATTTGAGTGTTTTCTTGTTCAAATTGTGGGTACGTCTTGGAGAGAGACAGAGGAGAGAGAAAAAAGGTCTGATACCCTTTGATGAAGGTAATTTTCTCTCTTCTCCTCTCGTCTCTCTCTTCATGTCTCCTCTTCTCTTCTCTCTTTCTCTCTCTTCATGTCTATCTCTCTTTCTCTCTCTTCCTCTCATATCTCCTTCTCTCTCCTACTCTCATCTCTCTCTTTCTCTCACCACTTCTCGTCTCTCCTTTTCTCTCCATCTTTATCTCTCTCCTACTCTCATCTCTCTTTCTCTCTCCTACTCTCATCTCTCTTTCTCTCTCCTACTCTCATCTATTTCTTTCTCTCACATCCTCTCATCTCTCTTTCTCTCCCCTAATCTCATCTTTTTCTTTCTCTCTCATCATCTCATCTCTCTCTCTCTCCTCTTATCTCTCTTTCTCTCTCTTTTTCTCTCTCCTTTTCTCATCTATCTCTGTCTCTCTTTTCATCTCTATCTCTCTCTTTCTCTTATCTCTGGTCTATATCTCTCTTTCCTTTTTCTTCTCTGATCTTCTTTATCCACTTTCCTTCTCTCTCTTTTGTCTTTCCTTTATTTCTCTCTCCTTATTCTTTCTCTTTCATCTCTCTGTTCATGCTTGGCACAGCCTATCACCTGGCATGATGTATTCTTGTTTCTAGGACCTAAATAGTGAGTCGGGCCTTAACCCGAGTGACGGGCCGGGCCTCTGTCAAAGTTCATCTTATTCCCCTGTGTCATTGACGGTGGAAGCTGATCGTCGTCCATGTTTTCTCTCTCTTTCAATTCTTGTTTGATGGACAGCGGAAGCTCATCGTCGGCCATGTTTTCTCTCTCTTATTCCCTTGTGTCATGGACGATGGGAGCTCATCGCTGTTCATATTTTCTCTCTTTTAATTCTTATGTCATGAATGGCAGAAGCTCATTACCATCAATTTTTTTTCTCTCTTATTCCCTTGTGTCATAGACGGTGGAAGGTCATCACCGTCCATGTCTTCTCTCTCTTCTAAATCTTGTGTCATGCATGGCAGAAGCTCATCACCATTCGTGTTTTCTCTTTCCCCTTCTCTCCTTTGTCATGGACGGTGGAAGCTCATCGTTGTCCATGTTTTCTCTCTCTTCACTTCTCTATCATGGACGGTAGAAGATCATCACTGTCCATGTCTTCTCTCTTTTCTGATTCCTTTATCATGGAGGGTGGAAGCTCATCACTGTCCATTTTTTCTCTCTCTCCACTTCTCAATCATAGATGGCAGGTGCTCATCTTCGTCAATGTCTTCTCTCTCTTCTGATTCTTTTTTCATGGACGGTAGAAGCTCATTGCTGTCCATGTTTTCTCTCTCTTCACTTCTCTATCATGGACGGCAGATGCTCATCACCATCCATGTCTTCTCTCTCTTCTCAATCCTCTATCATGGACGGCGGAAGTTCATCGCCACCCATGTTCCCCTCTCTCTTTTCTTCCCCTTTCCTCTTTCTTCTTCCCCCTTTCCTCTTCTTTCTTACTGTTCCTTTCTTCTTCTTCTTTTCTCTCTCTCTTTCCTTTCTTTTTTCTCACATGCACGACATCGGTAGTACCGTGCATGCCTTTTTCTCTCTCTCTATTTTCTCTCTTCTCCTCTTTCTCTCTCATTTGATCAAGGGAGGCTAAGTCAAGCACTACCATGGTAGTCTCATCGTCTAGCACTACTGTTGTTGTGTCGATTTTAGTTATTGTGCCTACGTTATTGCCACGATAGGCTAGCCATCGTGCCAGGTCGTTTGATGATCGTTCTGTCGTCTAGTAGTATTGTCGTTGTGCCGGTCTATTTATCATGCCCGTTTTGCTACTACGATAAGTCAATCACTTGTCTGTCTAGCTATTGTGTTGGTCCAACCACCTAGTCAAATTCTTATCTTCCCCTTTCATTCTATTTTTTTCTTCTTCATTCATCTATTCCCTTCCCCTATTTCTTCTTTTGAATGTGCATGACTATGTGCATTCGCCCAAAGTCAATGAGGGGTCACTTGACCCACTTGTCTTGTAAATATGTGTGATTGCAGAAATAGGAGAGTATAGGCTAAGGGAGGCTATTCCAAACCAGTTTTACGACTGGGGGCCTTTCTTCGTGATCTAAGAGGGTGTTCACGCGAGCCAACCCGAGTAACTCCTAAACCCACCTTAAATTCCTCTCTCATCGGTTGGTATACCAGCCCTCGCTCTTGAGGAGGTTCCCAAGAGAGCGATCTCAAAGTCTCGAGTTCCCTTGAAACCCGAGACGCGTGCCACAAGATCATCACGATTTGGAGGGCGAGATCAATGTACCTAACCAGTTATATACTGATGTTTCTAAAGATAGCTAAATCCCTTCATAAGGAGATTGAAATTATCAGTCATGAGATACTGAAAATTCTTGCTTATGACATACTGTGACTCTGTTATGTATATGTGACATGACCACTACGTAATAGGTCCTCCATTGGTAGTTTGATATTGTGATTCTTTATCTATATGTGAAATGACCACTACGAAATGGGTCCTCCATTGCTAATTGGATATTGTGATTTTGTTATCTATATGTGACATGACCACTACATAATGGGTCTTCCTTTGGTAGTTGGATATTGTGATTCTGTTATATTGAGACTGATATATGTGACATGACCACTACGCAATGGGTCCTCCATTGGTAGCTGGATAAACTATGCCTCGCCTCCAATGACAGGAATGGACTCGGGAGGTGACTATAAATAATAGGGAGAGTTGCGCCCCCAACCACATTATTATGGGCACTATGCATTGGGTCCTTCAATGGTAGTGTAACTCCCTCTCCCCTGAACACATAAGGAGAGGGTCGTGTCTTGCAAGGCCACCTCCTATTGAAAACCCCAAAATGCGCTGAGGATTGTGTGTGTGAGTGAGGACATTACGAAATGGGGCATCCATTTGTCATTGTCCTCCCCCCTGAATGAGGGTAGAAGTTTTAAGCTCGTGAATGACTTGACCTGATCGATGTCACTTCTACTTCGGGAGTAGATAACTCTAGACTTTGCTTATGTGCTTTATGTGTTCTTACTAGGTAGTAACCTGTTACTGTGATGAGGGGAAATAATTATTAGCTCGTACAGTATAAACTGCCTTGATATCTGAATCATTCTCTATTTTATACTACTAGTGTATTCTGATGCATGACTTTATTCTGTGATACCGGTATAATCTGTGATGAACTGTGGGTCATATTATCATGTATGTCTGCATTAGGTGGAATGCAAGGTTAATGACCTACTTACTGGGCCTTTAGCTCATTCCTCTCTTTTTCCCCTTTATGTAGAGTGATACTGACAACTCTTGACTGGATAGCTGGACGATGGTGGTAGGCGTTTGAAGCTCTGGATCTGACAAAGGAACTTTTGATAAGAAGGTGTTTAGTGTCGATGCCACAACATTGTTTTGGTGATATACTATAATATCAGGCCTGTAATTCCTTGAACAATATTGTAAAGAATTTTGGAGACTAAATGTGTATGTAGTGGTTTTATTTTATTCAATTTTTTGTGTTTGTTGTATGAGTTTTATTTTGTTTTAGTGGTTTGCTTTGATTCCGTTTTTCTAAAACACGTTGATCCACTCCCACCTGAGTGACGTTCGGGACCTCCAGTCACGATCCCACACTTTATCGCCATTTGGTAAGGTACGATAGGGGTCAGGGGGCTGGGTCATGACACAACTGAACCATTATGTGAGCCGCCGTGCAACTGGGTATTTTGAAGAAGAGGGAACTCAAGAAAGGATGTGAGGTGAATGAGACTCCTTGAGGGATAAGGTTACGACATGACTCACCGAGAATGTAGTGGGTCCAAGTGGAATGGTGGCTCAACGAGGGATGGCTGTGATGCAGAATCCTTGGGATTAGGGGGAAGCATGACTCCCTGGGGATGAAAGACTAAGGCATATGTGTTACTCCACAGAGGATGGTGATCGGGCATGCACCGCAGTAGCAGAGTCTAATACGAGATCATGCACGGCAATAGCATGCTCAGCTATGAAAGGGTGTAGGCAGCAAAAGAACACACACGGCAATAGCGTGCACGATAGTAAGAGGGCCCCGCATGAGGACATGCACGGTGTTAGCGTGCTCGACAGTAGAAGAGCATAGCTTGAGAGCACGCACGGTGATAGCATGTTCGATAATAGTTGAACATGCACGGTGATGGCATGCTCATCAATGACATGCCCGGACATAGCACAGGTAGCGATGATGCACATGTGGCAGTGCCATGCTCGACAGTGACCACTGTGGGTATGCACGACACTACCACCGCTGTGGGTGTCAGAGAGAGGAAAAACCAGAAAGAGAGATTCGTGCACGGCATTGCCATCGTCATGCATGTTTAGACAGAGATACACAGAGAGAAAGACAGAGAAGAGAGAGAATAAAGAAAGGATAAGAGGAAGAAGAAGAAGAGAGAGAAGAAAACACACACGGTGTTGCCATCGCCATGTGCGTGACATAGAGAAAGTAAAATAGAGCGGGAGAGGTTCGTGCATGGCACTGCCATCACCATGCACATTCAGTCAGAGAGAAACAGAGAGAAAGATCGACAAGAAAAAGATAGAGAAGCAAAAGAAAAAGAGAGAATGAGACACACACAGCACTGCCATTGCCGTGTGGGTTAAGGAAAGAGAAGGAAGAAGATGACATGCATGACTCTACCATAGCCGTGCGTGGTCACAGAGAAGAGGAGAGAAAAGCCGAGAAAAGAAGAAGAAAGAAAAGAGAGAGGAAGCAAAAGAGAAAAGAGGAGGAGAGAGAAAGAGATAGAGATGAGAGAAGGAGAGAGAAAATTACCTTATCACAGGGTATAGACCCTTTTCATCTATCTCCTCTGTCTCTCTCCAACATGCACTCACGAACTCAAAGTAAAGGCACGAACTTTATCGATCAATTGAAAGTCTGAGGGGGAATAAGGGAAGAACCCTTTACAATTAGGTTTAACATCTATTTATAGATATGAGCCCAAACATGGGTGGATGCCCAAAAACTATCGCAATTGATGATAATTGCAATTTTTTTGAATTAAAATAAATTCTAAAAAGGGCTGCAAAATGACTGTTTTGCCCCTGCTTAACAATTCATGGAATTTCAAAACTGTCACTGTTACTACCCTAGAACGTGCGTTGTCTTCTGTGAATGATCCGAGGTTGCTCTGATGCCCATTTTTCTGAAAGATGATTATTTTCTTGAAGGCTCGGCATGGCGATCAATTTGATAACAACTTCGAGCCATGCATCGTGTTTTTAAGCTACGATCATGCTACTTGAAATTGAAAACTTCATATCAATAGTTTTCTCGTTCCTTGATGTTTCTTCGTGATTTCTTCACAAGATCACACTAAGCATGCAATCACGATCGTGTGACAACAAACGCAACTCAATTTTGTGCCCAGATGAAGATTTCACAACTTTTGTGTTACGTCGAAATTTTGAATTCCGATGCCGAAATTTAAGGTCACTTTATTGTCTTTGTGTGTGAAATTCAACCTTTCATCATCTACGGTGTTTGGGCCAGATATATCCCTAGACCTTACGCACACGAAGGAACTAGTCTCGCATCAATCCTAGGCGCGAGCATTGTGATTTGGCCTATCGAACGAGGCCTGTCGTTGCTTATTTTCCTGCAACCCTCTTTACAGATCAGAAAGTTCTCTCAACTTTTCTCCTCTCTCGGGCGTCATCACAGGGTGTGCCACATAACAAAATGCTCGTCTTGACGAGATGAACATGCGCACAAAATTTGAGCATTATCTGATTAGGGACATGTGAGATATGGCCCCCGAAAGTCACGGCCTGAGACTGTAAAAGTAGCCACCTTTAATGGTGATTTGGTGCAAGAGAGCACATGGGAATAGTGTGCGGCCTACCCCTTTTTGGTATTTTTACCCATAACTTTGTCTTGGAGTGCCCGATTAAGCTGAAACTTGATCCATAGGGATTTTTTGACCGTGCCAAATCTAATATCGATGGTGCCACAGTAATTTGGCTGATCGAAAATAGAGCTCTAGTTACGGGGTCAGTTTCAAGGTGTTAGAGACTGATATTTCCGAAATTGTTTCTTTGTTTGTACTTCCTTAAGCATGTTGGATTGCAATGAAACTTGGCAGGTGGCTTTTTGCAGTGCTTAAGAACATTCTGACTAGTTCTGGGGCAATTCTGAGACTATCAAAAATTGCACAGTATGTGAAGGCTTTATTGATAGGCTTCTCTTCAACCAGCTTGCTCTACCGAATGTTGTACTTCGTGAGAAGCATGAAGGACAACATTCAAAAAATTTCCTTCAGCTTTATTACTTTATTTTTCCTAACCACAAGACCACATGAACGCCGAGGAGATCCATGCAATGTTCTAACTATGATGCTCTGACATTTGGATGCAATGTATAGGTCCATCCGTGGAGACTTTATGGGGAGAAGAGTCTTTTTTTAGGGATCCTATCAAAGTCCTCACCCTCAAGGGGCTAATTATATTCTGATAGCTGAGGATTTTGTACCGACATCGTTGGTCAGAATCAGGCCCGTCTGACTGTCGACTGCCCTGCTGAAGGGAATTTTTCCTATTTTGGTTTGAGTTTGTTTGTTTTGTTGTTAGTGGTCTGCTAAAGGGCCTTTAGCTTGCGACCTTTTGCGTGGTGCACCAGATTATACTCGTTGGCAGGGTATTTTAGTTTATCGAGGTGACCAGCTGTGGGTATAACCCCTGCCTACTGCTTGCATGTTTGTTTGCATAACAGGTCCATGTTCTGGCTGACTTTGGCCTTCTCGGGGCATCTTTAGCATTTTGGAGTGTGTTTGGGACCTCATGGGAATAATGCTCTTCCTCATGAGACTTCTCTTACCTTCTTGGTAAACCTTTTGTCTTTCGAGTCCTTTTTGTAAATGGACTCAGGCTGTTGGAATCTTGCTTGATGCTCGTATTTTTAGATCCTGGTATTGTGATATCAGGGATTTTTCTTTTGAATGTGGGCTGAAGCCGCCTATTGAGGGGAGTGTTGCATCAACCTGTTTATGGATCCAAGCGTCCTTTACAGATTTTCACTTGGACTGGGAAGAGGCACCGTAGAGACAATTTTCACTACCTTCCTTTTATTTAGGGTTCTTTTACCGTTTTGGCCATGTCCACCCTTATTCTTCCATTATTACTCACGGTGCCCTTTTGGGGTTTTCACCAAGCCTGGGTTTTATTCACGGAACTCTTTTGCTCATGGTTTCGTGACCATGCCCGTCTGTCATTTTTACTCATGGCTTTCCCTTGTCCAAGTGTACACCATGCCTGTTGTTTTTACGAAGGCGTGTTTAAGGTTATGCCTTCAGCACTTATACGAAGCCTTTTAGCATCATACGCCTAAGACGTGCACTACAGTTTTAGGTCATACAACTCGACCATAATGGTGATGAATGGTAGTCTATGGAGGCCATGGAGTGAGTATGATGTTGAATATGACTCACTTTGGGGAGATGGCACAAGGCTACCTATGAAAGATGGATGAAGTATGAATGGTGGATGAAATATAGTTACCCACTAGCTGACAGCGAGTATGAATGGTGGGATGGCTCGTCGTTTTGTGAGCACGGGTGAGACTCACTAGGGAATGATGAATGTAATGAAGGGATTCACTGCGGAATTATGAAGGTGATGCGCGCACATGGATGGGTCAGTTAGGGAAGACATGCATGAAGACACATGTAAAGGGCGTGTGCGCATGTGTGAGGACATGTTTAAGGTCATGCCTCTAGGACTTGTGCAAAGCAGTTTAACATCATGCAGCCAGGACGTACACTATAGTTTAGGGTCATATAGCTTGGACCTTGGTTATGCAGTTTAGAGTCATGTAATTAGGACCATGCAGTTTAAGGTCATGCAACTAGACCTCCGTTACATTTTAAGGTCAAATAGTTTGAACTATGATGCTAAGCCTTTTAACGTCATACGGTCAGGAAATGCACTTGTACTTTCAGGTCATATAGTATGGACCATGGCTTTGCATTTTAAGGCTATGCAGCAAAGACCATGCAGTTTAAGGTCATGCAATTAGACCTTCGCTACAGTTGAAGATCATATAGTTTGGACCATGCAGTTTAAGGTCGTGCACCTAGACCTCCACTATAGTTTTAGGTCATATAGTTTGGACCATGTAGTTTAGAGTCATGCAGGACGGACCAAGGCTGTGTAGTTTAGGGTCATGCAGGATGAACACATTTTTCAGCACCTTGATCCCTAATGTAGAATAAAGAGGAAGCAGGTCAACAAAGCCTCAACATATAGTGGAAATTTCGACAGTCTCAGAATGTCTCCAGAACTAAGTCATGATCTTCATAAGAAGTCCATCAGACATATCTAAGACAGTGGACAAACGGAAACAATTTTGGAAAAATCGGCCTCTAGCACCCTAAAATGGACTCCATAACTAGAGTTATAGTTTTGGTATGTCAAACAACTATGAGACCACAGCCATTGGATCCGGCACGGTCGAAAACCTATGTGGGTCATGTTTTGGTTTACTCGGGCAATCCAAGACAAATTATGGGTAAATTATCGAAAAGGGGTAGGCGCACATGTCACGACCACGCCCCGACCACCGTACCTTACACGACGACGAGCGATCGCACGTGGGTTCGTAATTCAATGTAACATTTGTCACTCAAGTGAGAGTGGACTCAACGCCTTTATATTCGAAAATCGAGCAAACTATGAAAGAGAGCTAAATCGACAAGCTTAACAAGCAAAAGACTAAGGAACAAACTCCGCACACCAAAATTCGTAATATAATAATCTTCCAAAATATTACATTCAGTTTGGGGCATTTAGGTCTAATATTACACATATCCACCAAGAACAAAACAAAACCAGGGCCAAACAGCCCAGACGTAAACAAGGTCTAAGCACCTTCTTCAAGAATGCTATCTTTGTCTTTCAGCCGCCAAACATGAAATTCCAGCCCTGTACCTGCTGCGATCAATCTACAAGGAGAGGAGAAATAATGGGATGAGCAATACATCCCAGTAAGTCGGTCTAGTGTTATGCATCTATGGTGGTTCTATCCATATGTGACAACGGTACAGTTTATCAATATAAAGTCATAATTTAGCATAATTGCATATCAAGTCAAGACAACGAATATGGACATTGCATTTAAATGGCAGTCATTACTAAATCAATGCGATTAGAACCTTCAGTTAGTGAAATCATAAATTATTCCATCATTATAATGTTAAACATTCTTTATAAAGAAATTCAATCATTACCCATGCACTCCCTAAATCACCTACTCCTGCAATAGAGGCCCAATCCATCAGGCTAAGCCAATCCCATTGCTTAAGACCTCTACCATCACACAGGAGGGACGGTAATGACAAGCGGGGTATCCAATTCGTAGTACCCTCAACACACTCACACAGTCCCCAACGCGCATTGGGGTCTCGATAGGCCCTTACCTTGCAAGGCATCAATCACATATCATTTCATAAATCTAGGGTGCGACCCTTTATCCTCTCCCTTAACCCGTTCCTATCATTATGCAGGTTCGGGGATATGCCAACATCTCTTTCCTTACTAAGCAGGCAATATCAGAATATCATCCACTACCGGTGAGTGTCGCACCGCGTAGTGGCCAATATTCTCATCAATGTCTTGGTGAACCCAGCTCTCGCTACTGATGGGCATGGGTCCCACCACGTAGCAGCCAATGTTTCTATCAATAAGTCCAATATCTGCTACCAAAGGGCTTAGGTCCCAATGTGTAGTGGTCAACACTCTCATCAATATAACAACACAGTATCCACTACTAGTGAGTGTCCCACCATGTAGTAGTCGATAACAATATAAGCAGTGGCCACTCATCACATCATCATAACAGTATCTACTACTGGTGAGTATCCCACCGCGTAGTGGTCAATAATAATATAAGCAGTGGCCATTCATTGTCTCATAACAGATTGATCATATTTCATCATAACATCATAGCATTTAGCAAAAGACATGCATTTCATAAGCTATCACAAGGCATTTACACATGAGCTTTCTCAGAAGCATTTGGCATTCATTGTTAATTCATTTCATCATTTTCACTCTCGGGGCCCCTTTTTCTCACAAAGTGCAGTTTGCACGGCATCATTCACATATCTTTATGGTATTCTTATGCAATTTATCATATAGCATTCACATTCATCATATATCAAGATAACTTAGTGTCGCATGGTCATACAATGATGCATAAACATGCCCCTCTTAGCGAGGGCGTAGTTCCCGATGTAGGGGGAGTTTCAGGATGCCTCCAACATAAAACCATGAGCTAATACACATTTCTTTATAAAAACAGTGATTTGTAGAAATTTGGGTGCCATTTGATGGATCAATAGCTCAATACAAAGTGAGCCAACAATTGTGCACAGTGACGTATTCGCGCATTTCGTGTCATAACTCAAAATCCGTGGGGAGCTTCAAACATCTCAAAACATGCAACTTTAAGTACATTCATAAACCTTCCCAATGGAGGTAATTTCAATTTTTTTGGATACCATTAGCTAAGTCAAAGCATTTCCTGAAAAAGGCCACAGTGGCTGAAAATAACAGACACTGTGAAGAGTGTCACGCCTCGACATTTAGGGGCATATCGTTTTATCCATGAAAAATACTATCATGACCAAAGAGGAATACTTGGAGTATACAGACATGTCTTTCATTTGGGAGTGATTTGGTACTATTTGGACGCCATTTGGTCATCGAACATCTAGATGCAAAACCATTCACATTTCTAGAAATTCATATTCTTAAAAAATATATTTTTAAAGAACACTTAATGTTTCTTAGCCAAGCTACACTTTGGGTTTGGAACCTTATTTGTGAAATGGAGTCTTATAGTGAGCGATTTCATGAGTTTTCATAAATAAAAAGATTAAACATATGGTAGACACAGTCTTGGCATTGAGAAGCACAAACTGAAACTTCAACCTCATGTTAACCCATTCATTCTTCACATTTTCCTTTATATCATCTAATCCATTTCAACACTTTTACAACACTCATGGATGCAAAAAATTAAACCCATTTACCTTGACTTCTCATGGTAGCACAAATCCTCACTCATAGCCTTCATGAGCTTTCCTTGGCTTCACCAGTGGGCTGTCTTGAAATGGGCAGCAGTGAACTTCAAGGGAGAGGGAAAAGCTGAGAAAAATGGGGGAGACCCATGTTACTCAAGGCTTAAAAGGAGAGGGTAGTTGGAAAATATTGTGGCAGACGCAATTTTCTCTAACACGTACGACGTGGCTCTGACATGTATAGAGGCTGTATGTTTGACAAAAACACTCCCGGCGCTGCACTATCAAACATCTAATTGACACTGCTCCAACCGGTGCTGCACTCTTCTCATCTTCCAACCAGCACTGCTCTCTCTTCTCTTTCAACAGACGCTGATCTCTCTTCTCTTCTAACCGGTGCTGCTTTCTTCTTATCTTCCAACTGACACTTCTCTCTCTTCTCTTCCAACCGACATTGATCTCTCTTCTCTTCCAACTGGCGCTGCTCCTACCAGCGCTGCTCTCTCTTCTCTTCCAACAGGTGCTACTCCAACAGGTGATACTCTCTATTCTTTTCCAACCGGCACTACTCTCTCTTCTCTTCCAACAGGCGTTGAGTGCTGCTCACTCTTCTCTTTCAATCGGCGCTACTCTCTCTTCTCTTCCAACTAGCGTTGCTCCAACTGGAGCTACTCTTTCTTCTCTTCCAATCATTGCTGCTCCAACTGGCATTGTTCTCTCTTCTCATCCAACAGGTGCTGCTTTACCGTAGACGGCCATACTCCACATACCTTTCGTTCGACATTACATCCTTTTTCTTGTACGGCGATACTGGCTTGGGAGAATATTATGGCCTTACAGCACACTATTCCTATGTAGCCACCCTGCACCAAAACACCATTAAAGGTGGTTGTTTTCACAATCATGGGCAGTGAATTTGAGGCCTATACCTCATTCATTCTAAGTCGGATTGCACTCAAATTTTGTGAGTATGTTTGTCTCATCAAGACGAGCATTTTATATATGGCACGCCTCACGAAGATGCTCGAGCAGGGAGAAAAGCTAGTGAAAAGTTTCTGATTCGTTAAGAAAGTTGCAGAAAATTAAGCAGTAGCACATCTCGTTCGAGCAACCAAATCACGATGCTCGCTTACCCGATCGATACGAAACTAATTGCATTATGTGCATAAGGTCCGCCAAAATCTCTGGTCCGAACCTTGGGTATGATGAACGGTTGGATTCCACACACGGAGGCATCGAAGCTGCTGTAAAATTCAGCCGCCGAATTTCAAGATTTCGGCAAAAAATTCAAGACGACGAAATCTTCATCTAGACACGAAATCGAGTTGCGTTTGTTGCAACATGATCGTGACGACATGCTTAATACAATTCTGTGAAGAAACATAAGACAAACATCAAGGAACGAGCGCACTATCGATCCGAAATTTTCATGATTCATCCAAAATTTAAGTGTTCTGATCATGCCATAATAGCAGGATTCATGGCTCCAAGTTGGTATCAAATCGATCACCATGCCAAACCTTATAGGAAAACAATCATCTTTCAAGCAAACAATAATCAGAGCAACCCCGGATCAGCCATGGAAGATCACATAAGTTTTCGGGCAAAAGCAGGGATTGTTCTGGAATTCTACATATTGTTAGGCAAGGGCAAAATAGTCCTTTTGCACCCATTTTTAGAATTTCTTTTAATTCAGTTAAAGTGTAATTATCTTCAATTTTAATTAGTTTTTGGGCATCCACCCATGTTTAGGCCCAATTCTATATAAACATGCAATGCCTCAATATAAAAAAAGGCAGGTTCATTTTTACGCATTGATCAATAAAGTCTTAATTCTTGCTTTGAGTTCATGGGTGTGTCTTGGAGAGAGAGAGACGAGAGTGAAGAAAAGGGCTAGTACCCCTCAATAAGGAAATTTTCTCTCTCCTCCCTCTTTCTCTCTCCTCTTTTCTCGTCTCTATCTCTCTTTCTCTCTCTCCTCCCTTCTTTCTCGCTCCTATATTTCTCTCTTTATCTTTCATGCTTTTATCTTTATCTCTCTCTCGCTCCCTCCTATGATCTATCATGCCTCTCTTTCTCTGTTCCTCTTTTCTTTCTCCATTCTCGCATGATAGACCTACACCTAGTGTGATGCCTTCCTGCGCCTGAGACATAGGTTCTCTTTCACAACCGACGCATGCTTAACGCCGCTTGGGTTCTCTTTCTTTCTTCTCTTCTTTCACAGCTGACGCAAGACTAGAGCGGCCTGGGTTCTCTTTCCTTTTTCTCTTATGTCAAAGTCGGCGCAAGCCTAGTGGTGCTTGGGTTTTCTTTCTTTCTTCTCTTTTTTCACGGTCAGCACAAGCCTAGCGTCGCCTAGATTTTCTTTTTTTCTTCTCTTTTGTCACAACCGACGTAAGCCTGGCACTGCTTGGTTCTCTTTCTTTCTTTTCTTCTATCATAGCCGGTAAGAACCTATCGCCTCCTGTGTTTCTCTCCTTTTCCTCCCTTCTTTCACAACCGACGGAAGCCATTACCGTCTGAGTTTTCCGTCTCCTCTTTCTTTTGACAACCGGCGCAAGTCCATTGCCGCCTACATTCTTTCTCTCTCTTCTTTCTTTATTTCACAGTCGGCAGAAGCCATCGCCATCAAAGTTTTCTCTCTCCTCCTCTCAATCCCTTCTGCATCCTCCTCCTCCTTTCATTTCCTTTTCTCATCTCTTCTCCTCTCATGGTTTTCTCTCCTACTCTGTTTCTTCTCTTTTATCTTCTTCTGTTCTTCTTCCTCTCTTCTGCCTCTCTGTTCTTTTTCTTTCTTTCTGTTACTCTCTTGTTTGACAAAAAAGGGTTGAGACTAGCCTTCAATGGTAGTCATGTTGTTTAGCTGTAATGTTGTTGTACCGGTCATAGTTACTGTGCCCATTTTATTGACACAACAGATAAGCCATTGTGTCTAACTAGTCAGTATTGGTATAGTCATCTAGTAGTAATTCTGTTGAGCCTGTCTGAGATATCATGATAGGTAAATTACCTACTAGTCAGGTCATTGTGTGGGTCTCACCACTCGATCAAATTCTTCTCACCTTAATATTCATCCTCTCATTCTCTTCCTCTTTTTAAATGTGCACGCTTGTGTACATTCGCCGAAAGGCACGGTGGGGTTCCTTGACCCACTTGTCTTACAACATTTGCCATATGTATGTGATTGCAGAAATAGGAGAATACAGGCCATGGGAAGCGATTTCAAACCAGTTTTACAATTGGGGGGCTTTCTTCGTGTTCTAAGAGGGCACCCACGCGAGCCAACCCGAGTAAGTCTTGAACTCACCTTAAATTCCTCTCTCATCGGTTGCTCCAATTGCCCTTGTTTTTTAGTAAGGTTCTCGAAAGAGCAATATCGAAGTCTCTGGTGCCATTGAAACCCGAGATGTGTGCCACCCGATCATTTAGATCCGGAGGGTGAGATCAAGGCACCTAACTAGTTTGGCGAATCCACTTGGGACTTACAACCCCTTAGTCGAATCGTGCTTAATTTCTAAAGTTTCTCCTTTTATTTTCTGTATCTGCACTTATGGCTTCTGGGTTCTGTAACCCATTTATCCGGATTAGGGATTTTCTTATCCCTGCATTCGTGAGTGTCCCCAAGGAACAAGTTCCTCGAACTTCATTCCTAATCCTCCTTTTGAGCAAAGACCCCGGGTCTTGCTCTCAGGTCTTAACTTGGATTCGTATGAGGAGGGACCTAAAAGTCCCTAACTCCCCGTCTCTTAGCCCAAGCCCCCTTGCATCAGCAACACTTTTGTTGCTGCGCACAGCGTGCACTGTGCCACCGGCAAGTCACTTGTCTGTCGTATTGTCGAGGTACGTCGGAAGGCTGCCCAATCCCTTTCTGCAAGGGGCAAGCAAGTTGTCATTGCTCTTGTGGGTCGCCGCAAGGCTACTCCCCACATTCTTGTACCACCACGAGTCTCTATCCCTAGAGGCTTGACACATCAAGATGGAGACCCTAAAACCTCCACCTCTTGCACACACCATAAGGCTCGTGGGTCATCCACTAGTGATACACCTCGACACAACCCTTATGTTACCTCGAGCCAGCATCCAAGAGTAGACCTCCCAAGGCCAGGTCCTCCACATGTTGTTAATATGCATCCCACTGCTCGGGACAACGCCATCATTGCACCAACCCAAGCACATAGCAGACGACCTTCTCGTCCTCCTACTCAGCACACACAAATGCACGGTGTAAGGCGCAGGCCTTCACCTGTTCTCTTATAGACACTTTCTCGCAGTTCTTGGCCTCCTAAGACCAAACTACTTGCTTGTGCTAGGGCTGACCCACAGGTTCCTTGTGATCCTTCTTCAGGGGGCGCACATGCGTTGCCATCACTGACAGTGCCTTGCCCTCGACTCAGGCATCCTCATGAGTCAACTCAGCTCAGCTCTTGCCTGCTCCTCCTTCTTCGAGAAAGCACCTCCAGACTTGGTACTCCAAGACCTTCCCCAAGACTACCTTCCTAGACCAGCCTCTTCATCTCGGTCGTGTCTCTAGAGCCCACAAGAGAGCTCGGGGCAAAGACCTGATGGAAGGTCGAGTCCTTCTTCTTCCGTGGCCCAGGTTGACTCCAGTCCCTGACCCTCATCCTTTGCGACACCTGATTGAGACAGCTCTCTTTTGTGCAAGAAGAGCCAACCAGTCACAGTCCCAATCCCAGTTTTGGCGCGCGGTCCATCAAAACCTCATAGATAAATGCGATAGGGGTATGTGAATTTTAACCAAGGAGTTGACCAAGGCGGTCGAGGCAGCCAGCTCTGATGACCCTCTTTGCCTAAATCCCTTCTACCCTCTTCAGATGATAAAGCCTGAAGAGAAGTCCATGAGCCCTGCACTGTGGTTAGTGTCGTAGAAGATGACCCAACCACTCAACAGCCATGGTCCCAAGACCGTCAAGAACCAGTCCTTATGCGATCGGCATACAAGAGTCGAGTCAAGTCAGGGTATGATGACCCCTTGCTGACTGATTTGCCGTGCGCAACCCGTCAAGTTCACAAGCCCTCAACCGCGATTAAGGCTGACCTCCAGAGAGAAACAGTCAGCGTGATGGTTATAAATGAACCTGACTCTCAGGAAGATCGCATGAACAAGTTTGAAGATATGGTGCACACAATGATGGAGATGATTGATTGTATAGACGTCGCACGACAATCAGCTAACCATGAGGTCAATTCCCACCACTCAGATGTTGCACCTCCAAGGCAGCCCCTTCCCTCTTCCTCACAAGACAATTTTATCCCTCACCCTATCTCACAGGCATACATCGATGCTATGGTTACCCATAGCTTAAAGAACAGAAAAATCTCTGGGATACATGGTGCAATGCCTTATCAAAGGCCGTACCCTTCATACATTGATCAGGTGTTGTTTCCTCGGATTATAAGAAAGAGAAGTTTCCCCTTTTCAATGAAACCACTTCACCGAATCAGCATATAGCCAATTTCTAAGCAACATGTCGAGAAAAAACGACTGATGGGAGCTCCTTCTCCTTCAGTTTGTTGAAACCCTTGACGACCCAGATTTTCAGTGGTATGCTCGACTTCCCCCATACTCGGTACATACTTGGGAGGAAATGGAGAAACTCTTACATCAGTGCTTCTACGAGGTCGAGAGAGAGGTTCAAACCATTGAGCTTCTCACCCTGACTCAAGACCCTGATGAGCCCATGGACCAGTTCATATTAAGATGGAGAAATTTAGCTGCTTGCCACCCCAATCCCATGCTTGAGAAGGAAGCAGTTCAAACTTGTGTGCGGAACATACGAACTGAAATTTCTCTACATGTCGAGGTGTCCAATCCGACTTCCATGTCCGAGTTGATCTCTAAATCGCTCCGTATAGAAAGCCTATCACACTACCACAGCGGGTCATGACAACAGCCTGTAAGCTCAGGGAACAATCAGGGCAATGGTAGCTCTCGGACTAACACCTGAGGCAGCTAACAAAAAGGAGTAATCAGTGCAGCCGTCACGATCAGTGATCCAAAGAAGGCTCCCTCCCAAACTTTGGACTTCTCCAAAGGGGTGAGCGCAACAAAGTCAACACCTCAGGTAGGCAAGAAACAACAGTCATACAACCGAGTACCCCCACCTGTGAATCATAATTGAGATGACTATTGGGCTAGGCATAGGAGCAAGGTTTACCCCTTTGAGAAGGAATGGGTCCCTGCACTATTTTGATTGTTGCTGGAACAAAACATGTTCGAGCTTCTAAAAACCAAGTTCCCTGAGTAAGCTGGGCTCGATACTCAGGCAAGTTACTGTGCTTACCATTGAAGGATCAATCACCCCATAAATGATTGCTTCATGCTAAAGGAGATCATCGAGGCCCTGATTCAGAAGGGTCAGATAAATCTTGAGGACCTAAAGAAGGCATTCAGGCCAGTAGAAGCCTCCCACGCAGTAACCGTCCAAGAAGAAGACGAAACCCCTAGTATCCTTCATGCCTTTAATGTTATAATGCTTTAAGAAGGCCTAATCACACCAAAACCGGCAAGACAACCCCGACGCCTTGCCCAAGGAATTGAAGACCGTTGGTGCCCATACCACCAGATATAGGGCCACTACATGTGGGAATGCACCAGTTTCCATAATATACTCGCAAAGAAAATACAGGAATGTCAGGAGTCTTATAACATCCCAATAAGTGCTCCCCAAGTCATGCAAGAGGGCCTCCCAACACAAGACTCGTATAATAATGATTCAGAGCATGTTGAACCCTTGGCTTCCTAGCTGTGGATAGTCCACCATGGATGAAGTAGACACAAGTCATTAAGGAGAAGCAGTTCGCCAAGCTAGGGTTATTCATAAGCCTAGCGAGACAAATGAAGAATCACCTCAGAAAACCAGAAGGAGATGGGTATCAAGGGCTGCTCGCTGGAGAAACAAGTTGACTCAACCTTCAGTCGAGCATGAATTTTTTAGGTCCCTTCCCTCGCTGCCAACCTTATTGGAGTTCATCCCTGGTATGATCCTCTTTCCTTCTCCATCCCATCAAGAAGACATCCCCGAGTCACCTTCTCCTCAGAGCACGTCCAATGAGGGTGACGATGTTAAAAGCACTCCCTAATGGTCTAAGCAGGGGAAAGACCTGAAAGATTCCCTGCACACATCCAACCCTGATGATGTAAAAATATGTCAGATCGGTCCAATGAGGGGAACGACCTTAAAAGTCCCCCACGTTTTGACCTTTCTCCTTCTTCTTCTTGTACTTCTCACCTTTCTTCTCCTTTGTCTCTTGCAGGTAACACCTTGAAATGTCCTGACTTCGAGGCTCTCAACAGATAATTTGAAAGAATAAACATAAGCAAGATGCAACGGAAGGAGTTGAAAAAGACTAAGGCCCAGCCAGCTGGATTCTTAACAGCTGCTGATGCCTTGGCTACTAAAGCTAAAGCAGAGCCACCTTCTTCAAAGAAGCACAAAAATTCAAAGCTAAAGAAACTCCAGTGGTCCCCCTGAGCCCGACTTTGAGCAAAGACTGAAGAAATCAAGAGGACATAGCTTGTACACGAAGCTTTCCATATGGTACAAGTCTATGAAGTATCAGTTACCGCGGGCAAAACACTATAGATACCCGTGCAAAGACCGCGTGATTCATACGAGGATGCCTCTTAGCCCACAATCGCTGAATCTCAATTTCCTTGTGACTTTCAAGATGAGCTCCTGCAGCCCGAGCTGCAATCCATGTTTACGAAAGATCCTTTTGTTCCTCAATTTGAGAAAGGTGTAGAAATTATGATCCACCCTGAAGCTCTATTGGAGGCGGAGATGTCAGGACCATGGGTCTCTGCAATTGAGGTTGATGAAAAGATCTATGAAAACAACAAGGAAGAGTTGTAGGAGGCCTCAGAAGAATGGGAAGAAGGTGGTCAAGCCGCAACATACGAACTCGAGGAAATAAAACTAGGGGATCAAGCCGACCCTAGGCCTACTTTCATCTCGACAAATATGTCTACAGAAGAAAAAGAAAATTTCACTACTTTATTGGGAGCAAACCGAGATGTCTTTGCTTGACATTACCATGAGATGCTTGGTTTAGACCCTCAAGTCGCCGTTCACCATCTCGACATTGATCCAACTGTCAAACCATTCAAGAAGAAATCAAGAAGGTTTGGGCCTGACCTCGAAATGCAAATAGATGCCGAAGTGACCAAACTTGGACAATCAGGATTCATTCATGAAGTCAAGTACCCAAAATGGCTAGAAAATGTTGTTCCAGTCAAGAAGAGGAATGACCAAATAAGGGTTTGCATTGACTTTCGCGACCGCAATACCGCCTGTCCCAAGGATGACTTCCCCTTGCCATTCACCGAGATGCTCATCAACTATATAGCCCATTGCCAGATCTTCTCCTTTATGGATGGATACTCTGGGTATAATCAGATACAGATGGTGCCTGAAGATGAGGAAGCCACAACTTTCTTAACTCCATAATGGGTCTTCTATTATATAATGATGCCTTTTGGATTAAAGAATGCTGATGCCACATACCAGAGAGAAATGATGACCATCTTCAAGGACATGATGCACAAAGAGGTAGAATGTTATGTAGATGACTTGGTGGTAAAATCCAAAGAGAAGGATGCTCACATGGCATACCTTCAAAAGGTATTCAAGTAACTACTACTTCATCAAACTAAAATGAACCCACTGAAATGTGCTTTTAGCTTGTGTTCGGGAAAGTTCTTGGGGTTCATTGTCAGACATCGAGGGCTTGAAGTTGAACCAGTCAAGATCACGGCGATCCAAGAAATTTCGTCACCAACCACATTGCGAAAGTTACGCTCTCTTCAATGGCTGCTAACGTATATCAGCAAGTTTATCTCAAACCTCTCGGGTCACTGCAAGCCATTCACGCACCTGCTGAAGCCACCTCGTGTACAGGAGGGTCGACCGTTCCGTCTTCCCTCCCGACAGACATAGCTTCACCTTGTGAGAGACAAGCTCCCGCCTCGTCCCTCATAAACCCAAAGTCATGGTCTCAGCCTCCTCAGGTCGAACCCATTGACCGAGACCAGGATGACCCCCAAGTCACCTAGACGGCTAACCCTAAATGTGCACATGCACCATTTTTGTCGGTCCCTCTCGGCTCCAGACTCAGGCGGAGTCATGAACCAGTTTCTTCCTTTGTCGTGTCCCTGATGTCAGACACGCACCTCGAGCCCTTGTATTCAAAGGTCTTCCCTGAGAGTACCATCTTGTGCCCGCCCCAGGTCAACCGAATACCTGGGCCTCACAAAGGAATTCGAAGCAACGACTTGATGTAAGATAGAGGTCTCCAGCCTCCAAGACAAGAACCCAAGCTAGCCTCCTTCCTTAGGCCACATTCCCTACTCTATCTCATAGACATGGCCCTCGCCTATTCCAAGAAAATGGGGCAGTCCAAGTCTCAGGCTCGATTCTGGAATGAGGTCCACAGCCATCTCAAGATCAAGCAGAAAAGAGCCCTGCAGATCCTGATCAGGGAAACCTCCAAGGCAATCGAGGTCACCACCTCTAATGACCTCCTGCCTTGCAATCCCTTCTTCACCGTTCAAACTCTAGAACCCGAGCAAGTCCAGGAATACTGTTTGGTGATCACCACCTAGAAGTTATGTTCCTAAGACCGTCAAGAGCCAGTCCTCACAAGATTGGCATAGTAAGCCAGAGTCTAGTCGGGGCAAGCTGAGCCCCTCCAGACTCACTTACCAAGCATGACACGCCAGCCTCGGCAGTCCGCTACATCACCTGACTCTGACCTCCCAGAAGAAAATGTTAGTTTCATGGTGACCAATGACCCAAACGACGCTCAGGAGGAGCAGATGAACAAGTTCGAGGAAATGATGCAAGCCATCCTCGGAAAGATGGAGCGTCAAGAGGCCTCTAGGTCGCCTTCTTCGTCTGATTCCCCGACAGATGAGGACACAGCTCCTAGGCAGACTCCCCCTTCGGTCTCTCAAGATAATGCCTCTTCTCTCGAGGGCTCCCAAACTAACATAGATGCTATGGTGGCCCATAGCCTCAAGAACAAGGTCTCGGGCATGCTGAAGACACCACTCTAACCAAAGTCGTAACCTTCGTACATTGGGCCAATGTCGTTTCCCCAGAACTATCAAAAAGGGAAACTCCCCCTGTTCAATGGTAGCACGTCTCCTCACTAGCATACGACCCACTTCCAAGCGGCCTATCGAGAGAGGGAAACTGACGGATGTTTCCTCCTCCTCTAGTTCGTTCAGACCCTCGAAGGACCATCCTTCCACTGGTATGCTCGGCTATCACCAAACTCGGTGCACACTTGACAAGAAATGGAGTAGTTGTTCTACCAACGCTTCTACGAAGTCCAAAGGATCATGGAAACCATCGAGCTCCTCACCTTGAAGCAAGACCCTGGTGAGCCTGTTGACAAGTTCATCACCTGATGGAGAGAGTTGGCGACCTTTCACGCCACCCCCATGACCGAGAATGAAGCAGTCCAGACCGGCATACGAAACATGCTTCCCGAGATCGCCCTACATGTCGAGATATCCAATCCACCCCATGTCAGAGCTCATCTCTAAGGCAGTTCGTATCGAGGGATTATTCAAGCACCATGGCAAACCTCGTCAGCAATCCTTCAGCTCAAACTCTCGCTACAGCAGTCGGGGCAATCTAAAGGCACGACCGTCACCGTGATTGACACCAAAGGTGCGGCTCCCCAAACTCTCAAACTCTCTATAGCATAGACGCCTCAGGTCAGGGGCAAGCAGCAGCACTATAATGCGGTCCCGCCTCTTAAAAACAATAAGCAGAACGACTACTGGACCCAGCACCAGAATAAGGTTTACCCCATTGACACGAAGTGGACCCCTGCACTGCTCCAACTGTTGTTAGAACATAACATGATCCAGCTACTAGAGGTCACCACTGTAGAATCGCCGAGGCAAGAGTCGAATGAGAAGTATTGCACCTATCATAGAAGAGTTGCCCACCCCACTCACGACTGCTACAAGCTCAATGACACCATCAGGGCCCTTGTCAACAAGTGCCAGATAAAGCTCGAAGAGCTAAAAAATGGATTCAGGGCAGCTGAGGCATCTCACATAGTCACAATCCAAGAGGACGATGTGGCACCCTCTACTATTCGGGCATTTTTCTCTATAATGCTCGAAGAAGGGATCGCCACAACAAAGCCAACAAGGCAGCCCAAGTTCCTGCCTCCAGGGACCGAGAACCTCTAGTGCGCGTACCATCAAATAAGAGGTCATGACATCAGCACGTGCGCTGTCTTCCATAATTTCTTGGCAGAAAATATGCAGTAGTGTCAGGAGATTTAGGGCGACCCGACAAGACACCCTCATGTCCCTCTTCCTCTTGTGCAAGAAGACCCCCTTACGCAAGTCCATCAAATTGCTGAGCAAGACCCCCTACAAGCCCTCTTTGAGGCAATGCTCCAGCAGGATCTTGTGACCCCCACATCAGCCAGACAGCCTAAGCATCTTGCCCGGGGCACGTAAAAACTCTGGTGCTCCTATCACCAAGTGTGGGGTTATGCACTCAAGGAGTGCATTGGGTTCGAGGCCATATTCATGGAGAAAGTCCAGCAAGGCCACATCGTTTGTGCTATTCTCTCAGGACATGTCCAATCCCTCGACCCTGTTCAAGAGGAAGCCCCGCTACAAGCCCCTCATGAGCATGCACTGGACCTTTCAAAGCCCTCGACCTCTCAGCCCTGGGAAGTCTATCATGGGCAAAGTAGGCTCGAATCCTTGAAACGTGAGGCAGTCCACCAAGCTAGGGCCACTCACCAGTCTGATAAAGTCACTCAGGGATCTCGAAGGAGACGGTGAGCACTTAGGTCAGCCCATCAAAGGAATCACCTTCCGCAGCCACTATTCATTGAAGAACTCCTCTGGTCCCTTCCTCCGCTGCCGACCTTGCGGGACTTCATCCCAAGCGCAGCTCGCCTGATCTTATCATCCAATCAAGCAGATGACCCTGAGTTATCAATATCTCAAGAGTCGGCCAAAATGGGTGACAACATTAAAAGCACCCCACAAAGGTCAAAGCAGGGCCATGATCTTAAATACCCCTTTCAAACGTCCAATTCCGATGACGACGTAAAAAGCTGCCTGGAATGTTCTAACTCTTCTTCTCCTTTCCGCTCCTTTATTCCTTTTGTAGGTACCGCTCGACAATGCCTAGATTTCGACACTGTAAACAAAGAGTTCAAGGGCATCAGCCTCACCATGCCACAGCAAGAGTGCCTCAGTGAGATGCTGGCCCAGGCGGCTGGATTTTCGATAGTCGCTGACGCCCTAACAACCCAAGCAAAGATCGAGTCATCTTCAGACTCCCATACCAAAGAGGCCTCCCACATGGTGCAAATCTTGGAAGTACCAACTAGCACGGGGCAAATGTGTCTAAGATCGGGAAAGAAGCCACAACCCACACCTCAAAAGCTCAAGGTCCTCAAACTTCCTGATCCTTCACTTTCCCCTAAACGTAAACCTTAGACTTCTACATCCCTAATACAAGTCGCTATCACTTCCCCATCAACCCAGACCACACTGGCTGAGCAACAAAGTCAGACAGTGTCACCAACCCAACCAAAGCTTATTCCTAAACCTACCCTATCACCTACACCAGTGACTGGATTAGGAACATAGAAGACTAATTAGGATAAAGTGAAGTACGACGTAATTGGGCCCTTGAGAAAGATTCCAGCCCTTTTAAGTATCTACGATGCCCTCCTACTGTCTAGACGGAGGGTCCGCAGTTAACCTAATCCCAAGAAGGATTCTCAACCAACATGGATTAGGGTCTGACTACCTCACTCCTACTCACATCACTATGCAATCAACCAGTCAGGAGAAAAACCACCTGGCACAGTGCGTCTTCGCCTCAAGATCTGTAATCTCAACAATTACGCTCAGTTTCACGTAATCGACACCGATACCTCTTACAGTGTCCTGCTTGGTCATCCTTGGCTTCACGATCAGGGGTTGGTTCCTTCCATGCTCCACCAATGTTTCAAGTACAGCCGAGATCAAAGGCAACACACGGTCTATGCTAACAAAAGACCATTCCCTGTAGCTGAAACTCACTACGCCGACGGCAAGTACTGTTTCACAGACTTCTAGCATCAGAAAAGGTAAAAGATTATCATCGAAAGTCTGTGAGAGAGATAGGGCCTTCGTCTCATGACAAAGTTGAGGATTTGGGGCGAATGATCACGAATATGTTCAAAGAAGAGGAAAGACAAGACGCCCATTCACCCAAGTATACCTTGCCACATCTCCAAGGTCATGGTATCCTCTCTCGATGACAAAGCTTCTCCCTCTACTTCTAATTCGCCAGAACAAAATGATGCAACAGAAGTAGCCCCTGAGCCCAAGGAAGCCCCTGAGCCCAAGGAAGCTCCAAAGGTGGACCTTCCAACATCAAGGGTCACCTATACATTAAATCAGCAAAAGGTTCTGCATGTCCCCAAAGCTCTCCCAAAGTATGCTAGAGGGCCAAAGAATTATCAAAAAGCACTTTATCCTTCCCTTCCCAATCTGTAGTCTCTTTCTCCAGCTTGTCAAGCTTTTACGTCAGCTCTAATATCTTCTCTCTCAGAGTCGTCACCTTATGATGGCGGGCGATGGCCTCCTCAGCAAGACCTGATCTCTAGGATTCTGCGGCATCTAGCTGTTGCGATTGAGTGTTTACCAATTCACAGTAGCACAGAAGAGAAGATTCCAAAGGGGGCAACCACAAGAATTCCAGCCACTTTCTTCTTCTCACAGGGCCTTCACCCTCCAGCTCGTTGACAATTCTGTCAAAATAAGGAAGGACTTCAGGCGCATTCCCTAGGGCAATCTCCCTCAACAGTTGAATCACAGCACCATGCTCTTTCAAAAGAGAGCTCCTTCAGTTGCTAGAGGCCTATCTGAAGCATCACAAAAATGACGCCAGACAACCCGCTGAGAGAAGGCCTGGGCAAAGCAGCAAGAGCAACCATAGCAGGAGGACCCCCAGCTACAACCAAAGTCTCAGGTTCCCCAAGAGCAACCTCAGGCTGCTCTGGTACCTCGTCAATGGATTTCTCGCTATGGCCCCTACACATGACCACGTCGCGCTCGATCCTTTCTTGTTTAGGCATTGCCGCCTTGTCCTTTGTAAGCACCGTAACCATACTCGAGGCAAGGCTGGCCTCCTTGCCTAGAGCCACTACCTTAGTCTTGGGTTGCACCTCGATAGTCTCCTCGCCCGAGGCAGAGACCTCTCTCTGTGTCCCCTCCTCCAAAGCCATCTCCACCTTGGGAGGTTCGACACCTTATCCCTCTCCTTCTTCGCCCTGGTTTGCCACAATGATCATTTCATCAACAGGCTCTCCCATGGCGCCTGCCTCGTCTGCAGTCATGGCACCGACTCAGGGCCCAAAAAGCTTGATCCCTTAAGGTGTCTTGCTTCTCCACCCCCCGCAGATCTATCGCTCGAGGCAGCCATCTCCTGCTGCTCAGATGGCCCCTCTTCAGCTCTTGGGGGTTCGTCCTCTTCTATTATCACGACCTCTATCAGGGTTTCTCTTTCCTCGATAGGCATGACGACTGGCCCTCACTGCCTCTGGCCCCAAATCAAGACCAGCCTCATCAGCCCTGTTCACTTCCATCGAGATTGGGCCCTCCCCTTCGACCACAATCGGAGCAGTAGGCTTTGAGGCACTAGCTTGAACCTCTAAAGGGCCAAGAGAAATCTCAAGTGAAGGAGAAGGCAAGGTCATAAGAGCAAAAGGTGACGGGGAAATGGCCAGAGACGCAAAGCCTTCCAAAGTAGCCGTGGGCGAGGAGCCGTCTCTTGGCTCATGAACCACGGGGACCCTACCTCCTTTGCACCCAGAGGGCTTGATTGCCTTCTGGGTTGGGGCGCAAAGAATCGCTGGGGCCATTCGCTTTTTCTCCTTTCCTTTCGCCGGCTCGGGTGCGGCAACCTACTTTTTCTTCTTCATCGGCACAGACACAACAGTACGATTTTTCTTCTTCACCTGCTCGGGCTCGGCATCCTACTTTTTCTTCTTTCCTTCTATTGGCTCAGGCGCAGCTGCTTGCCTTTGCTTCTTTGTCGGCTCGGGAGCAACTGCCAGTTTTCTCTTCTTCCCTTTTGCCTGCTCAAGCGCAGCAACCTTTGAAGTCCTGGACTTGGAAGAACTAGTGGCCAATTTGCTATGAGGGCGATTCTTATCAGCTCATTAAAGTCTTGGATCGGACGCCCTTCATACCCCGAAACTTTACGGCCTTCCCTCCATTTGAAGATCTCCGAGAGATGGTCAAAAATACTATCTGTCTTCTTCTCCAAATGAAGAAACCACGGCAAAGACTTGTCCACAGTAAGTTGGAGAGGGCGCTCGAGTATGTGCAGGTCATAAGGAAAGCCTAGGGTGAAGATTTCTCTTAGGGTAGGGGTCTTAGTTAATTTTTGCTACCGGGTGTCTTGGCTCCAACGGCCATCCTCCCTTTTCCAGGGGTGGTCCGTGTCCCAGTACCCCTTGTTTGTGATTCTCCAATAATGATCGTGGGCTTTGGTCGGCCGTGTCGTTCGGCCAAATGGGGCAGCACGTACTTGTGGACCCAGGGTGGCGTTCCTAGTTGGAGTGTGGCGTTACTGAAGATTGGAGGTGTACAAGTAATGAATCGGGAAAGGGGTCTTGAAATCCTCCGGGAAGACCTCACCCACTAGAATGCCATTTTTCCCCCCTTCATCCCCCTGGTATGGTCTTCCTCAAGAACTGGCACCCAAACCATAATAAATGATGCACAGTATGAGATGTGCGAGCGCGTATTCCCTCCCTCGAGTCATGTCACAATCCACATAAAAGGTGCCGGGACAAATGACATCTTACCCTACCGGTAAGGTAAATTTGCTTCAGAAAAGTGCCAAGTAAGGAGCTAAGAAGACATGTCCATTCTTCTTCCGCAGCTCAAAAACTAGTGGGGTTTCCTTCCCCTCTTTTCTTAGCGACAGACTAGCTTCATCCATAGAGTCTCCATAAAAGAACACTACCCACTTGGCGAAGGTAACTCACCCCTTCTTAGGCTCATCGTATTAGTTGATCTCAAACAACTCATTAAGTCTAGCCGACGTGGCTTCTTTGCCTATTTTTTCCCCTCCAAAAATGACTGAGTTTGGGCAAATAAACTAGTCATACATGGCACCGAGGAGCAGCAGGCTGCCAAAGAAGTGCAGGTTCATCAGCAAAATCCCAGCCTCTCCATGAGTAAGCATCCATGTGTTGCTAGCAGGGCTCCGAGTCTCTAACAACACTTTCACCGTGTTTGAACAATGGTCATAGTAGTGCACTGAGCACTAGAGGGCAGCCGGTAAAGAAGCCAGTCTCAAAATATCCTTGAAGTCCCGTAGCACTTTCAAGGTCCAGGAGGAATAGCCCTTTAGGTACTGATGCTCCTCTTGCACTCGCAGACTGGAAGAGGACCATTGCATGCCCGGGGTTTCCACCATTCGCTTGCCTAAGGTCGGCAAGTTTGTGTTAGAGGCTATGTTTCGGTGCAGGCAATGTAGAAGGCCTACCCCTTCCTCTATGCTCACGACTCCATCATTATCTTCCCTCATCACTAACTGAATGGGGGCACTTACAAAGGTGATTCTCAGAGGCCACCTTGGTTCACATAAGGCTTTAGTGAGCCATATTGGTTCACCTCTCACCCAGCTCTCGCCGGTGAAAACATCAGTGCCATGCTCCCCTTTTCGTGGGAGGTTCTTCACATCTGGAATGGCCTCCGAAGACTCAACCATTAGAACAAAAAATAAGGACACTAGGTGGCCACGAAGAAACTACTCTCACAAGGACAGGACAATCGCTGTCAGCCCACCAAGATGGAATAACGTCTCGTAGACAAGGGTAGGACTATCGTTGTCAGCTCACTGAGATGGAATCGTCATCGGCACCAGGAGGGAATTGCCATCTCACGATCAACCAAGGATTATCAACGTCCCGTGAACCAAGGCATATTAATACCTCGCTGCAGCTATCATCACGCGCCGCATGTGCGACCCTTGATCTGGACACGCCGCCTGACACTTGGGGCATAGCCTGTCACCACGCCTTCGGAGGACTTTCGTTCGCCACCCCACGACCCACCATCTTCACGACCGTTACAGTCTCACGACCCTCTGAGTTCCCATTAAACTTTTTCCCTCTCCGCTAGGAATCCACTCTTGTTCGTCAGGAAAATCCTTCCTGCCTTTTGCTCATTGCTGGAGTTGGCAAAAACCACTAAAAATCCCTGAAAGCTTCCTTATGACCCCACAGATTGTGCTTCTCCCTGATTTCCCACTTCAACAGTTCATCAAAGCTCACCGAAATTAAGCAAAAGAACGATAGGAGGAGCACAGGAACCCCGACAAGGCTCCTCTGTAAATTTTGCAAAGTCCCCGAGAGACCCTCTTCCTGCTTAGAAAGCCTCAATACTTCCTAAAAAGGTTCGCAATCATGCTGCAAAGCTTCATACCTCCTAAAGCTCTCCAGAAAAATCCCTAAGGACCTGTCTTTGCAAGTTTTAATAGGGAAGTGCTCGTCGGAAAACCCTCACTAGAAAGCTTTGGCTCTCTCTCTATAAAGCTTTCTACTGTTTTACCCTCTGGTAAAACAGTAAACTGAGGTTTCTTCCCTTTTTGTACCCCGTGGTACCGTGAGCTGCCCTCGACAAACTCATAATGATGCTCCAGTCCCCAGCTTTTGATGGCGATAAGACCAGGCCGAGGCAGGCCAAGCTTGAGACCTGAAGCATCATCGTTGCGTGCCTCAGCAAGACTTGTGGCACACCAGAGACTATCATTGCGCCTCGTCTAGAGATTATCGTCAGCGTCTCATCTAGAGGTCATTGTCGCATGTCTCATGCACAGATCATCGCCTCACAAAACGTCGGGGCCTATTGTCACGTGCTTCACAAAGGGACTTAACGCATCACCTAGGCTTACTGATGCATGTCCGTTCCACATTCGGTGTCGCACGCATGCCTTGGCAGTCCCCTTTGGACCATTGCCCTGCCTCTTAAGGAAGTTCATTCCCTGCATCACAGTCTCACTCCTCTGGAATTCCAATCTCTGGTGATGGCTTTGTTCCCCATGGAGTCGCATGCCTTCACCAGCCATGGTCCCTATTGCATGATCTTAAACTACACAGCCATGATCCGCATTGCATGACCTTAAACTGCATAGCCATGGTCCACATTGCATGACCTTAACCTATACAGCCATGATCCGCATTGCATGACCTTAAATTGCATAGCCATGGCCCACATTGCATGACCTTAAACTGCATAGTCGTGGTCTGCATTGCATGAACTTAAACTGCACAGCCATGGTCCGCATTGCATGACCTTAAACTGCACAGCCATGGTCTGCATTGCATGACCTTAAATTGCACAGCCATGGTCCATAATGCATGACCTTAAACTACACAGCCATGATCCGCATTGCATGACCTTAAACTGCACAACCATGGTCAGCATTGCATGACCTTACGCTGCACAATCATGGTCCACATTGCATGACCTTAAACTACGCAGCCATGGTCCGCATTGCATGACCTTATACTGCACAGCCACGGTCCATGCTGCATAACCCTAAACTGGATAGCCATAGTCCTTGTCACATGACTCAAAATTGTATCACCATGATCTGAACTATATGACCTTAAACTGTAGAGGAGGTCTACTTACACAACCTCAAATTGTAAAGTCCTTGTCACACGACTCAAAGCTGTATGACCATGATCCAAACTATACGACCCTAAACTGTAGAGGAGGTCTAGTTGCATGACCACAAACTGTATGGTCCAAGTTGTATGACTTTAAACTGCATAGCTATGGTCCGAGCTACAAGACCCTAAAACTATAGCGCGCAGCAGTCCATAGGCATAACTCCAACGAGACCACCAGTGGAGTTAGATTTATGAAAGGGTCGTACTCACCCCATCATCTCTAGAGAGTTGAGGCCATTCTTACCCCTGCAACCCACGGTGGGATTCATCTGGGCTCTATCTTGTCAGAGTTCCATGCACACCGATATTCATTATCGTTGTTGATTCACACTAGTCCTCCTAATCTCCAGTAAAGCCTCTCACGTTTACTACTCCTCGTAGGGTCACCACCTTCATCTACATTTCTTTGCATGTGCATAGCCTTAACTATCTTTATCCCCATTGAGTCAGATTGCTATCCACATACCTAGCCCCCCATGTAGCCTTACTGACATGGCGATTCGTACTCGATCCATGCTGCATGACCCTAAACTACATAACCACGGTCCAAGCTATATGACCTTAGACAATAGTGCACGTCCCAACTGCATGACGTTAAACTGCTTTGCTCAGGTCAAGGAGGCGCAACCTTAAAGCATGCCCCTATTAATGGCACACCCCTTTCACGTGCATCTTTGTGAACGCTTTCTCGAACCACCATTTGTGTGCGTGTACCCTCTTCTTCTCCCTAGTGAGCTTACGTAGGCACACACACTCTTTACGTGCATATCCACGCATGTCTTCCCTAGCTGGCCCATTCGTGTGCACGAGCCACCTTCACCATCTTTCATCATCCCCCAGTGAGTCTTACCCATGCTCACTAAACGGCAAGCCATCTTGGCACCCATATTTTCCCTGAGCTAGTGGCTCACCACCTTTCACCTACCATCCAATCAACTCTCCACAAGCAACTTCATGACATCCTCTCAAGTGAGTCAAATTCATCACCAGACTCACTCTATGGCCTCTACAGACTACCATTCCTTACTTTTACGGTCCAGCTATATGACCCTAAACTATAATACGTGTCTTGGCCGCATGATGTTAAAAGACTTTGCACAAATGTCGAAGGCACGACCCTAAACACCCCTTCTCAAAAAAAATGGGCATGGTGTACACCTGGACAGGGGAACGCTATGAGAAAGAATGACGGACGGGTATTGTCACGAACCATGAGTAAGAGAGTTCCATGGTAAGAAAATTCAGGCCTGATTAAAACCCAAGAAGGCACCGTAAGCAAAAATGGGTAAAAAGGGTAGACATGAGCACAGGTCATAACATAAGTTTGTGAAAACCATCATCACGACGTTGCTTCTTCTGTTCAAGTGAAAACCCATGAAAGGGTGCTTGGACCGACAAGACAAGCAGATGCACGACTACCGCCTTAGCAGACATTCAATTTCCAAACGGTCACGATGCTACTGAGGTCTACCTAAAACCCTCAAAAGCTAGCATCCAGTCGCAGGCCAGATGGCTTGTTAGGGAGTGAGAGCCCCACAAGATCTCCCCTATTTCATGGCTCATCAAGGAGTGAGAGCTGCATAAGATCTCCCGGATTTCATGGCTCATCAGGGAGTGAGAACTGCATAAGATCTCCCTGATTTCATGGTTCATCAAGGAGTGAGAGCCCCACAAGATCTCCCCAGATTCCACGACTCGTCAAGGGGTGAGAGCCCCACAAAATCTCCTTGGTTTCATGGCTCATCAGGTAGTGAGAGCCGCATAAGATCTCCTCAGTTTTATAGCTATCAGAGAGTGAGAGCACAAAAGATCTCCTCGGTTTCATGGCTCATTAGGGAGTGAGAGCTGCATAAGATCTCCCCAGTTCAACAACAACAAGAGACCTTAAGGGTGAGGACGATGACCAAAATATCCCTCAGAAATTGCTAAGAGCCATCGTGAAGTCAAGAAACTGATGAAGCCAAGGTCGAACCCGCCACAGGCTTTAGGGTAGTCTTTGTTAAACCCCTTAGCGTACGTGGGACAAGACTTTCGAGTTGAGTCAGAAGCCCCCAACTGGACCCCGCTAGACGGGACCTACAGAAGATACCTTGAGCATCAAAAGCAAACCTGGTGTCACAGTAAACAACGCTGAGCGAAGGTTCGCAGCATTTGGCCTTCAAAATAGACCTGGTTCTGTATGAGGAGGTCCTTACAAAGGACTCATGCTCCAAAACCACAGATAGTCTCTGGAGGGTGCGAACTCTACAAATATCCCTCAAACTTCCAAATGATAGCATTTCTCGATTATCCTGAAGCACAACATTCAGCGGAAGATGTTGTAGGAAGGTATTTTTCATCAACATGAGGCCTCCGCTCAATAAAGGCCTAGTAAGTAGTGGCAATGTAGACAGTCTCAGAACAGCACCAGAATTGGCTAAGATCTTCATGAGGTATCTCAAGATTTTTCTGCCAAGTTTTGTTACATTTCAACATGTTTAAGGCAGTGCAGACAGAGAAACAGTTTCGTCAGAATCGGCCTCTAGCACCTTGAAACGGACCCCTACAACTAGAGCTACATTTTTAGGATTTCAAATTGTTGTGGGGACCACCACCATTGAATCAGGCATGGTTGAAAACCTCCAAGGGCCAAGTTTCTGCTAAAATAAACATTTCAGGAGGAAGTTATAGGAGAAAGAGTGAAACAAGAGAAGCCGCACGCTATTCTCTTACTGCCACCCTGTAACACTACACCATTGAAGGGACAGTCACGACTAGTGACTTTTGATGCTCATATCGCACTTGTCCTAAGTCGGATCGTGCTTAAATTTGGTGACCACGTTTGTCTAGTCAAGACGAACGATTTGATATGTAGCACGCCACGTGACAATACCCGAGCACGAAGAAAATCTAGAGAGAAGTTGCGGATCCGTGAAGAAAGAGCAAGAAATTCAACAGCATTGTGCCTCGCTCGAGTTCCCAAATCACAGCACTCGCGAGCCCGATCGACGCGAAATCAATTCCATTACAGGCATAAGGTCTCGGGCCATCTTTGACTCGAACCCCGTACATGATTAACGATTGGATTCTATACACAAAGCCAACGAACAGACTGCAAATTCCATCGTCAAAATCCTTGATTCTGGTCAAAATTCCAAACTCGCAAAATCTTTGTTTGGCCACAAAATCGAGTTGCGTTTGGTGCCCCGTGAACGTAGTGGCATGCTTAGTGTGATTCAGCAAAGAAAACACAGAAAAAACATCAAGGAATGAACACACTATCGATTCAAAGTTTCAAGTTCTACGCAAATTTCACATCACAGGATAATGCACCAAAAACATGATCCATGGCTCGAATTTGGTATCAAATCGATCGTCATGTCGAGCCCTACAAGAAAACAATCATCTTACGATCAACCAGGCGCTAGAATGACCCCAGATCAGCCATGTAAGATCACCCAAGTCTTAAGGCAACACAGGGACTTTTCTAGAATTCCACGACTTGTTAAGAAGGGGCAAATCTATCATTTTACGCCTTATTTTCTACTTTCTTTTAATTCAATTTAATCTTAATTTTCAGGTAATAGGGTTACTTTTGATCATCCACCCATGTTTGGGGCATACTTCTATATATATGTATTACTATTATATGCAGAAAAAGAGAGGAGGCAGAGGCATACACACACAAGAGAGTTTTCACTTTAATACAAGTTTTTCTTTCTTAACATTGTGCTGTCACGTTTGAGAGAGAGAGTGAGGTGAGAGAAATGTTTTTATCGATACCCCTAGGGTTTTCTCTCTCTTCTTTTTCTTTTCTTCTTCTCTCACTCTTCTCCCCTCTCTTCTCCCCCTTCTTCGTCTGAGTTCCTTGTAGAGATCGTGCATGATAGTGGTAGTGTCGTGCATGCCTCTCTCTTGGTCCCACAGGTTCTGCATCGTGATGACAATGCCATTCATGAGTCCCCCTCCTTTTCTATTCGTCTGTCTCTTTCTTCTAATGAAGTCAGTAGACAGCGCTGCCTATCGTAGCCCACAGACATAGCTATGATGTCTCGGCATGCGTCTAGCAGAGACAGCGACACCTATCGCCGCCCGTTAGAGTCTCTGGCAACACCCATTGCAACGGGCGCCCATCGTCGTTCTCCCTACATCTCGTGCCTATTGTCGTGCGACCTAGGAGAAGTTATCGCCGTGTGCCTCGTCAAGAGTTGGCGTCGTCCACAAGGGATTTCTCCTCTCACTTGACTGAGGGTAGACCTAGCCTATCACCGATGCGCCGACCTCAATTTTGAGTAATATTACCGTCATGCTAGTCCTAAGAACCATGCCCGTCTTACTACCACTTCGAGTTGGTAATTTCTGGTTGTCATGATATTCTCACCCCCACATCAAGCTCTCTCCTCGTTTCTATCTTTCACCGAACCTTGCACTTCATCGCCTTCTCATGTGAACGTGCATTGCCCTAAAAAAAGGGTAGGTCCCTTCGACCCACTTATCTTACAAATTAACCATAGAAGTGTTGTGAAGAAAAAACAAGAGGATTACAGGTCAAGGGAGGTGATTCTGAACCAGCTCAAACAGCTGGGGTGCTTTCTTTGTGATCTAAGAGGATGGCATGCGAGAAGGCTTTCTCATTGGTTGGTATACCTACCCATGCCCTCGAGCAAGGTTTCGAGAGAGCAATCTCAAATCCCAGGTTCACCAGAAACTCGAGACATGTGCCGCCAGATCATCTAGATCTAAAGGGCGAGATTGAGGCACCTAACCACCATGTGCAACCTATCATCCCTATCACCGTGTGTAACCGATCTTTCCCCTACACTGTGTGCAACATATTCTCCCTTATCGTTGTGTGTGCAAAGCCACCACCCAACGCTGTGTGTGCAAGCACCCACGTGCTATTCACGTAGCCTTTCCATCTGATCTTAACCCAAGCTCTCCCACTCTCCTCCTCAATTAATGTCACACTCCATTCTTGCAATTCTTTCATCGCCATTCTCTTCCATCCTCCACCTGTAGCCCATCAGCCTTTTCATCTCCACTTCTCTGTAGTCTACCACAATCTTTCACGCCTCAATCACAATGACCATCACTTACCTTGCTGCTCCACCATTAACAACTCTCCCACCTTTTTCTCAGCAACCGACAACCATTTGTTGTTCTCTCTCTCCACCCCATGCTGCTATCTTCACCTCTTCCATCCACTAACACTCCCTCTACCCTGTGACTCTTTCTCTTCTCTCTCCCTGCCCTTCTCTTCTTCATGATCACCCGCTTGAACCAAGCTACACCATAACTGCCATTGCCGCCCTCTTTCTTCGCCTCCTTCCTCTCAGCCTGCTATTCCAAGCAGCAGCTGAATCACAATATCCACCGCTCACAACCTCATCTCGCCTCACTCCATCGAGTCTTCTCCTCCACCAGCTGCAACCTTCGCTTGACCCCCAATCTCTCCCTTCCACCTTCACTTGTTGCCCTCTGCTCTCCCGTGGTTTCCACTTCACCTTTTCTTTTTCTTGTCTTTTTCTTTTCGTTGTAGGATTGCGTTAGTTTAACCTTTATTCTTTTCGTTGGAGGATTGCGTTTCACTGGCTTTCTCTTACCTTATTTCATTCAACCTAACAAAAACAAAACGCAACACTCTCTTTCATTCATATAAAACCCAATACTTTTCCCTCTTTCTCTCTAATCAACTAAACCCTTTTATTATTATTTTATTCCACTTAACCTCACCCATCTTATTTACCTCACCTTAGTTTAATTTAATATACTTCCTTTTATTCCATTTATTTTATTTTATGTTCCCTCACCCTATTTTTATTTATTTTTATTTTCTTTATTTTATTTACCTCATTTATTGTATTTTATTTCACTTTATCTTATTTACCCCTTTTATATTATTCCCATTACTTAATCCTATTTTATTTTAATTATTTACTTTACTTTATTTCATTTACCTATTTTATTTTATTTACCCATCTTATTTTATTTATTTTCTTTTCTCCCGTTTATTTTATTTTCCTTTACTTCATTTTATTTTAATTTATTCATTTTATTTTTCATTTTAATAGTAATTCCATTTTCTAATGTTATTTTAATTCATCTATTTCATTTTCATTTCATCTCATTCTCTATCACTCTTATTTCATCATCACTTTTATTTCCTTTTTTGTTTCTTTTTGGAAGACCCAGCGAGAGTCAAGCTAGTCTTCACGTCCCCTCTATCCCTTCTTTGCTTTTTTTACCAGAGGGCAAGATGAACCTTGTGCTGTCGTGCCAGTCTTGTCATCGAGTAGTATTGTCGCCATGCCGGCCAGAGTTATCGTGCCCATCTTGATGCCACGTCAGACTAGCCATTTTGTCAAGCTGGTTGGTGTTGATTATGTGGTCGAGTAGTATTGCCGCTGTTCCGGTCTGAATTACCGTGCGCATCTTTCTACCACATCAAGTTAGTCACCGTATTGGTCTAGCAACTGTGTCAGCCTAGCCACCCGGTCAAACTTCTTCTCTCACTTTCACTTCACGCTGCAACAAGGTGGGACATATGCCCCACTTGTCTGTAATTTTAATTATGTGTGAATGTTTGTAGGAACGGAGAAACAGATCAAGGGAGGTGATTCCAATCCGGCCATAGGCTAGGAAGCTTTCGAATGTGATCTAAGAGGAAGCCCACGCGAGCCAGCCTGAGTGTGTCACGGTCTCACGTGAGGTAAGTCCCACCTCATGACCCTAATTTCTCTCTCACTAGTTGGTACTCCTACCCGCGTCTTCTTTACGTGGTTCCTGAGAGAGCGATCTCAGCTCTCGGGTCCATCTCGAACTCAAAACCAAGCCACTAGGTTAGCCTGACCTGGAGGACGAGATCGAGGCACCTGACGAGCTTGGCGACTCTACTAGGGACACGCTACCCCATCATCAGATCGTTCTTGTTTGACCTTCCTTTCTTGTTATTACTGCTCACTATACAAACACATGTCTTGGGGGTTGCTCAACCCCTTCATCCGAGTAGAGGATTTTGTAATCCCTGCACTCATGAGTATTCATTGAGAATAGGTTCCACGAACCTTGTTCCTGACCATTCTCCCGAGCATCGACCCTGTGTCGCGCTCCCAAGTCATCACCTGGATAGAGGTAAGGATGGACCTAAAAGTCCATAACTGCCTACCTCCTTGCATTGGTGGACCCCCTGTCAACGCACCTTGCATTGGTGGCATGCATGTCACCACATTTAGCACGCACCCTGCTACCGGTAATTCACTTGCTGGTCACACTGCTTGGGGCTGCCCGGAGGCAGCTGCTCCCTCTCTCGCGACTTACAGTTCATCTGTCGTTGCTCCTACGGGTTGCTGCGAGGCTAACCCCCATTCTTTATCACTTCGGGCCTTGTAACAAGAGGCTCGACGCTAGGAGGAAGTGGCTCTGAAGCCACCGCCTCGCACACACCCACCAAAGCTAGTGAACCATCCATGCTAGCCACACCTCGAGGCAACCCTTGGGTTACCTCAGGACACTTTAAGGGAGTAGGTCTTCTTGGACCTATCCCTGTACAACGTTTCCATGCACCACTCGGGGCAACCCTCAGGTTACCTCGAGACACCATCAGGGTTTGGGTCTTCTTGAACCTAGCCCTACACATCTTTTACATGTACACTGCATCACTCGGGACAACCCTCAAGTTACCTTAGGGCACTATCAAGGTTCGACTCTTCTTGGACCTAGCCCTACACACCCTTTGCATACGCACTACACCGCTCTAGGTAACCTGGTTTGCTGCGTCTGCCCGAGCACACGAAGGGGAACCTCCTAGTCTCCCTTCCCAACGCATGCCTGCTCACTTTGTGAGGGATGGTCACACGACTGTCCAATCACACACACATGCTCACGGTACCAGGCCTCCTAAGGCTGGACATGCTACTCGAGTCTGGGATGACCACCAGGTCACCTAATGTTCTTCTGTAGGGGCCACGCACACGCCCATCCCTCTGCCTACCTAGAGCACACCTTTGGAATGTGAACACATGCACAGATCTAAAACTTCCTTTAGTTCTGAAGGAAAAGAAGAGGGCACCATGGAACACTTCTATACCAAAGACGAGAGCCCTTTCTTTTCCCTAACTCCCCTTGAGGCAGATGATGCTGGAATCGAATGAGGAGAACACCAAAAGAGTTACTCGAGGAATGATGAGGTCGGTTATCAATGAAGATCCGAGCCCCAATCGAGGCAAAGTGGAATCTATGAACAGGGCAAAGAACCAGTCTGACCTCAATGACCACATCCATCTTGAGCCAATTGTACCATCATCTGATCAGACACCCGAACCCATTTCGGGTCCGGGCACTGAGAGCAATAGCTTATTCGAGCTGACTTAGCTCGAGGCAACTCATGGGCCTGAACCTATTTCCCCTGGACTCTTGTTAAGTCCGAGGGCACCACCTTGAGGCTGCCCCAGTTCCTCAAGTGAAATGGAAGTCGAATTCACCAAGGGCGTTGTCCAAGACCCCTTTGTGGCAGAGAGTTTGATCTATGAAGAGAAACGTTCCCTTCCCATAATGCAAGAGAATGATCCATCATCATCCCTCAAAGTCTACCTTGACATCCTGATTCCTCAAGATGAAGATGAAAAGATTGAGACGCCCATTATCGAGATTGAGCTTTAGAATATGAAGGGAAACTTGCCACTGGCCACCCTCCTTCCTTCTTTCCAGGGACTCATCACAGAATCTTGAGCATTTGATGGATAGTTGTCTACTCTCGGTGGCCGTAATGATGCTACTTCCCTCGCTTCCTCTCCCTCCGACATTTTTACCTCTCATGAGAACTTGTCACTTTCATTCGAGAAAAAATGTTCCCCAGTACTGGATGAAGCGGTCTCCCCTTTCGCTCATGGTAGCCTTGTTCAAGTGGCTCCTCCATGCCTGGGGAATAACACAACTCCCAATAAAGCCAATGTCCTACTCTCCTCATGCCATGAGTGCCTCATGTGTTCCCTTGAGGATGATGATGGAAGGTTCAGTTCCTCTCTTAATTGTAAGGAGCCCTCAAGAACGGCTAAGGGCCAAACCGGAGCAGTCAGTGAAGTATTGAAAGCCTTTGAAGACGAGGTCACACAGCTTAAGGCCACATTGAGGCAGTTGCAGGCCGAGATGAGGTCAAAAGACAAAATGATAAGAACCTTGCCTCAAGTGGTGCAGAAGTCTCATAAGCTTGAGCATACTCCCTCGGGGCACCAAGCCTCATTTATTGTCTCTCAAGCACCACTCTTGGACATCGAAACAGGGCCATTAGATGATGAACTATTCCCACCCTCACATCTCTCACTCCCAGTCCCTTCTCCATCTTTTCTTCAGATTGGGAACGGAGGACTAGTAAAATGCATGGTGGCCAAAGCATCAAAAGGATGTGATGCCTCAACGATAGGAAAGCCGAATCGCTACCAGAAACATCCTCTAGCTTATGATGATCAGACACTATTGCCATAAGGAGATCAAAGACTCGATGTCCCTAAGAACAAAATCAATTATTTTCGACACAGGAGTTATTCCTTTTGAAAGTCTATGATCCCCATGTTGTTGATCACTCTCTTGTCAAAGGGAGTAATCGAACTGCCGGTGTCGAAAAGGTCAAAGGCGGTAGGGAGGGATGACAAGCCCAATTATTGTCAATATTATAAGAGACTTAGTCATAGCACTATGGGGTGTCGTGTTGCAGGGGACATCATCTAGAATTGCTTAGACATGGCAAAACTGAACTTAGGGATTGATTCTACGAGTGATCCGGTGCCATGCAAGGTCCAAACTATATGACCTTAAACTGTAGCAAAGGTCTAGATGAAAGACCTTAAACTTCAAGGTCAAAGCTACATGGCCTTAAACTGTAGCAAAGGTCTAGTTGCACGACCTGAAACTGCAAGGTAGAAGCCATATGACCCTAAACAGTAGTGAAGGTCTAGTTGCACGACCTTAAACTGCATGGTCCATGCTGCATAACCCTAAATTGAAAGGCAACGGTCCAAGCTATATGACCATAAATTATAGCACACGTCCTAAGGGCACGACGAAAAACTACACAACATATGGTCTCGAAGGCAAGACCTAAAACATGCCCTCAGATTTATGGTGAAAACCCACAAGGGCACTATGGGCAAGAGTGTCAAAATAAAGGGGGTGTGGTGAAAACCCTTCGAGGCACTCACTCTCAAATGATGAGCGTGTTGATCCTTCCCTACGGGTCATCACGAGTAAAAATGTCAAACATCCCTGTAGTAAGACGTTAAACTGCACGACATATAATCCATTTGCATGACTATAAACTGCTTCATGTTCCTACATGTCTCCATGGGGTTACTGCATGATACTCTCCCACACATCCCCTACTACATCCTTCTTCACAAGCCCCGGGTGAAAGGACACCACCCCTCCGATGTGTCTTCCTTAATCAAGGTCTACCTTGGTTCCAACTGTGAGGCTTCGAAGCATAGCATGCAACTATCAAAGCATGCGCTCACCTCTATAAGGCCATATATCAAAGAGGTGTACCATAGTTCTAGTTGTGAGGCTTCGAAGCATAGCATGCAATCATCAAAGCATGCGGTCGCCTCTATAAAGCCATATATCAAAGTGGTGTACAACAGTTCCAGTTGTGAGGCTTCGAAGCATACCATGCAATAGTCAAAGCATGCACCCGCCTTTATAAAGCCATATATCAAAGAGGTGTACCACAGTTCCAATTGTGAGGCTTTGAAGCATAACATGCACTTCAAAGCATGCGCCCCCCTCTACAAAGCCATATCACAAAGAGGTGTTCCACAGTTCCGACTATGAGGATTCGAAGCAAAGCATGCAACTGTCAAGGCATGCGATCGCCTCTACAAAGTCATATATCACAAAGAGGTGTACCACAGTTCTGACTGTGAGGCTTTGAAGTAAAGAATGTACCCATCAAGGTATGCAACCGCCTCTGCAAAGCTATATATTAAAGAGGTATACCATAATTTCAGCTGTGAGGTTTCGAAGCAGAGCATGCAACCGTCAAGGCATGCGACCACCTCTACAATGCCATATCACAAAGAGGTGTACCACAGTTTTGACTATGAGGCTTCAAAGCAAAGCATGCCGGGGATGTGTCCACCTTTACAAAGCAATATCTCAAAGAGGCATACTGCAATCTCAACCATATACCCTTACACCTGATAGGACGCTTTCACCACCCATTGTACTCATTCCACGCATTACCATTATCTTGGCCTCCATTTTTCCAGTTGAGTCACACCACTCATATCCCTCTTAAGCCTCCATCATACACCTTAATTGCCCATGACCCCACTTCTTGTCATGAGTACCCTTATGTTAGACCCCGTGACCATTGGGCGTGTCCTACCACTATCCCTATTGGGGTTACACCTATGCTCCTGCCTGTCATCCCCAGTGGGGTTACATGAAACCTCATCCTTCACCCCAGGGAGTCACACTTTCCCTCTTAATACCCAGTGAAGTTCGCTTTCGTTTGCCACTCTTTACATCTAAAGCTCTCTGCTTGTGTATAGCCTTAACTATTTTATCCCCAGGGAGTCAGATTTTTATCCACAGACCTGTCCCTCATGGAGCTTAACCTACATGGCGACCTATGTAATGGTCCATGCTGCATGACCTTGAAGTGCACAGCCATGGTCTAGGTGCTTGACCCAAAACTACATTGTCCAAACTATACGACCCTAAAATATAGCAATAGTCTAGTTGAACAACCTTAAACTGCATGGTCCTAGCTGCATGACTTTAAACTGTACAGCCATGGTCCAAACTATATGACCCTAAACTGTAGCGTCGGTCTAGTTGCATGACTTTAAACTGCATGGTCCTAGCTGCATGACTTTAAACTACACAGCCATGGTCCAAACTATATGACCCTAGACTATAACAGAGGTCTCGTTGCATGACCTTAAACTGCATGGTCCTTGGCACATGACATTAAACTGCATAGCCATGGTCTGGGCTATAAGACCTTAAAACTGTAACGCACGTCCCTATAGCAAGATGTTAAAAGGACGCAACAAATAGTCCATTCGCTTGACTTTAAATTGTGAAAAAGATGCACCTCTCCACTGGGTGTATTCTACCACTTTCCCCAGTGGGGTTACACCTACGGATTGTCATCCCCAGTGAAGCTACATGCAGACCACTGACCTTCATCTCCAGTAGGAGTCACATCTGTGTTGCAGCTTATTATCCCCAGTGAAGTTAGGGTCATTCTCAACTCTTCAATCTCTAGTGGGATTACATTTATGCTTCGGTCTGCCATTCTCAGTAGAGTCCATTAATCCCCAGTGGGTCCGCTTCTCACCAAGCCACTGTCTCTATCCCCCACGGAGATTTACTTACATGGTGACCCGCCTAAATGGTCTTAGTTGCATGACTCTAAACTGCATAACAATGGTCCAAACTATATGACCTTAAAGTGTAGTGGGGGCATAGTTACATGACCTTAAACTGCATGGTCCTAGTTGCATGACTTCAAACTGCATAACCACAGTCCAAGCGATATGACCTTAAAAACATAGTGCAAGTCGTGGCCGCATGACGTTAAACTGTTTACACAGGTCCTATAGGCATGACCTTAAACTCGCCCCCACACATGCGCACATAACTTTTACGTGCATTTTTATGCATGCCTTTGTTTGAACACAATTTTCAGTACCTTGATCCCTGATGCGGAATAAAGAGGAAGTAGGTCAATAAAGCTTCAACATACAGTGGAAATTTTGACAGTCTCAGAATGGCCCCAGAACTAGTCAAGATCTTTATAAGCACTCCAAAAGGTCAACTGCCAATTTTCATCCCAATCACACATATTTAAGGCAGTGAACACAAAAAAATAATGTTGATAAAATCGGCCTCTAGCACAATAAAGTGGACCCCCGTAACTAGAGTTATATTTTTTGTGGGACCACTACCATTGCATCCAGCATGGTCGAAAACCCCTACAGGTCATGTTTCGGCTTAATCGGACACTCCAAGACAAAGTTATTGGTAAAATAACAAAAAGGGATAGGTCGCACACTATTCCCGTGTGACCACCCTCCACCAAGACACAATTAAAGGTGGTTGGTTTCACATTCACAGGCAGTAACTTTCGAGGCTTATATCTCACTTATTCCAAGTCGGATCGAGTCAAATTTTGTGAGCATGTTCGTCTCATCAAGATGAGCATTTCGATAAGTGGTACGCCCTGTGACGATACCCGAGCAAGGAGAAAAACTAGAGACAAGTTGCTGATTCGTGAATAAAATTGCAAAAATATCAACAGCGGCACGCCTCGTTCAAGCGGCTAAATCACATGCTCGTGTACCCGATCGACGTGAAATGATGAACGGTTGGACGCTATCATTGGTCTAGACCTCGTGTATGATGAACGGTTGGATTTCACACACGGAGGCATCAAAGCTGGTGTAAATTTTGACTGCCTGATTTCAAGATTTCGGCCAAAAATGCAAGACGATGAAATCTTCATCCAAACATGAAATGGAGTTGCGTTTGTTACAACGTGATCGTGACGGCATGCTCAATTAACTACAACGAAGAAAATCATGGAAAAACATCAAGCAACGAGCCCACTATCGATCCGAAGTTTTCAAGATTCATCCAAAATTCAAGTCTCATGATCATGACTTAAAAACATGATTCATGGCTTGAAGTTGGTATCAAATCGATTGCCATGCCGAGCTCTATAAGAAACCAATGATCTTTCGATCAAACAGGCATCAGAGCAACCCCGGATCAATCATGGAAGATCATGCAAGTTCTTGAGCAGCAGTAGGGACTGTTCCAGATTTCCACACATTGTTAGGCAGGGGTAAAATAGTCCTTTTGCACCTATTTTTAGAATTTCTTTTAATTCAATTAAATTGTAGTTATCTTCAATTTTAGGTAGTTTTTGAGAATCCACTTATGTTTGGGCCCAATTCTATATAAACATGCAATGCCTCATTGTAAAAAAAGGCTGGTTGATTTTAGGCATTGATCAATAAAGTCTCAATTCTTTCTTTGAATTCGTCGGTGTGTCTTGGAGAGAGAGAAGAAAAATAAAAAGGGTCGGTATCCCTCGGTAAGGTAATTTTCTCTCTCCTCTCCTCTTTTCTCATCTCTATCTCTCTTTCTCTCCTATTTCTTCATCTCTATGTCTCTTTCTCTCTCCTCTTTCCTCATCTCTTTCTCTCTCCTCTTTTCTCCCTCGTATCTATCGCCTGCATTCCCTCTTTCTCTTCTTTCTTTATTTCACAGCCGGTGGAAGCAATCACTGTATGAGTTTTCTCTCTCCTCCTCTCATTCCCGTTTGCATCCTCTTGCTCCTTTCCTTCCTTTTTCTCTTCTCTTCTTCTCTCATGGTTTTCTCTCCTACTATGTTTCTTCTTCTCCTTTATCTTCTTCTCTTCTTCTTCCTCTCTTCTCCCTCTCCGTTCATTTTCTTTCTTTCTTCTGCTCTCTCGTTTGATAAAGAAGGGTTGAGATTAACCTTTAATGATAGTCATGTCATTTAGTTGTAATGTTGTTGTATCGGTCATAGTTACTGTGCTCGCTTTAGTGCTATGATAGACAAGACATTGTGTCTAGCTAGTCAGTATTGGTACAATCGTCTAGTAGTAAATCTGTTGAGCCGGTCTGAGCTTCCAAGCTCGTTTTACTACCACGACAGGTCAGTTACCTACTAGTCAGGTCATTGTGTCGGTCTCACCACTCAATCAAATTCTTCTCACCCCAATCTTCATCCTGTCATTCTCTACCTCTTTTTGAATGTGCATGCCTTTGTACATTCGCCCAAAGGCAAGGTGGGGTCCCTTCACCCACTGGTCTTATAACATTTGCCATATGTGTGTGATTGCATAAACAGGAGAATACAAGCTAAGGGACGTGATTTTGAACCAATTTTACGACTAGATGGCTTTATTCATGTTCTAAGAGGGCGCGCACATGAGCCAGCTTGAGTAAGTTCCGAACCCATCTTAAATACCTCTCTCATCCGTTGGTCCACATGCCATTGTTTTTGGCAAGGTTCCCAAGACAACGATTTCAAAGTCCCAGGTTCCCCTGAAACCTGAGATGTATGCTGCCCAATCATCCGGATCTGGAGGGTGAGATCGAGGCACCTAACTAGCTTGGTGACTCCACTGGGGACTTAGTACCCTTTAGTCGGATCATGCTTGTTTGGCTAAGTTTCTCCTTTTATTTTCTATATCTTAACTTATGGCTTTTGGGTTCTGTAACCCATTCATCTGGATCGGAGAATTTCTTATCCCCACATTTGGGAGTGTCCCCAGGGAACAAGTTCCTCAAACTTCGTTCCCAATCCTCCTTTTGAGAAAAGACCTCGGTTCTAGTTCCTAGGTCTTAACCTGGATTGGCGTGAGGAGGAACCTAAAAGTCCCTAACTCCCCGTCTAGCTTTGGTGGAACCTTCACCAATGCCCCTTGCATCGACCGCACTTATGGGTCTTTGCACTTGAGGTTGATGAAAAGACCTCTGAAAACAACGAGGAAGAGTTGCAGGAGGCCTCAGAAGAATGGGAAGAAGGTGGCAAGCCATAGCAGACGAACTCGAGGAAATAAATCTAGGGTATCAAGCCTACCCTTAGCCTACTTTCATCTCGGCGAATATGTCTATAGAAGAAAAAGAAAATTTCACTACTCTCTTGCGAGAAAACCAAGACGTCGTTCACCGTCTCGGCATTGATTTGACTGTCAAACCTGTCAAGCAAAAATCAAGAAGGTTTAGGCCTGATCTTGAAATGCAAATAGATGTCGTAGTGACCAAACTCAGACAAGCATGCTTCATTCGTGAAGTCGAGTACCCAAAATGGCTAGAAAATATTGTTCCAGTCAAGAAGAAGAATGGCCAAATCAGGGTTTGCATTGACTTTTGCAAACACAATACCATCTATCCCAAAGATGATTTCCCATAGCCATTCACCAAGATGCTCATCGACTCTGCGGCTCACTATTAGATCTTCTCCTTCATGGATGGATACTCTGGTGGTAAAATCCAAAGAGAAGGATGCTCACATGATAGACCTAGTTAAGATCGGCGATCTAAGAAATTTCGTCACCAACCACATTGTGAGAGCTACGCTCTCTTCAAGGGCAGCTAGCGTACATCCGCAGGTTTATCTCAAACCTCTTGGGTCACTGTAGGCCTTTCACGCACCTGTTGAAGAAGGATACCCCATTCATCTCGGATGAAGCATGTCATATAGCCCATGATTACATCAAACATTGTTTACTCAATCCTCCAGTACTCTCTACACTGATATTGGGAAGACCTCTCATCTTGTATGTGACTACTCTAGACGAGTCACTCGGGGCATTGTTTGCACAAAACAATGACAAGGGAAAAGAAACAACATTGTACTATCACATTCGTAAGATGCAAGGGTCCGAGAAGAGTTTTCCCCCCCATAGAGAAGATGTGCATGGCCTTGATCTTCGCAGTACAAAAACTCCATCACTACTTTCTTAGTCATGAAGTGAAACTAATATCAAAAGCAGATCTTGTAAAGTTCCGCATGACGGGCCCATGCTTGTCAGGACGCCTTGCTAAGTGGGCATTATTACTAATGGAATTTGACATCACGTATGTCCCACAAAAGGCCGTCAACGGCCAGGCTTTGGCTGATTTTCTCGCAGCACACCCCGTACCGATGGAATCACCCTTATCAAGTGACCTCCTTAATGAAGAAGTATTCTGTGTAGAGATTACTCATGCATGAGAATTGTACTTCGACGGAGTCTTCCAATCAAACCGAGGAGACACTGCAGTGGTATTCTTAACCTCAAAAGGAGGAGTATTGCCACTTTCTTTCTCTCTCATCGAGGCCAGTTCTCATAACGAGGCAGAATATCAGGCCCTTATAATTGGGTTGGAGATAGCCTTCTACCTCAACTTGAAGTAGCTCAAGATCTGTGGTGACTCTGAGTTGGTTATCTGACAGCTCAAAAGGATATATGACCCAGTTTGAGGACGTATGCTTGAGTCACATCCCCAGGAGGCTAAAATCGCAGGCTGACACGCTTACAAAACTCAGGGCTACAATTCAATTATCCTCATCAGGACCCATACTTGTCTGGGTAGCAGAATGGAGACATATTGTACTAAGAACTGAGCTAGACGCGGATTATGAGAGAAACATCTTCCCCGAGTGCCCTCCTTATCCATTCGAAGCACTTCTATCAGTTAAAGAAGTAATTAACACTGAACAAGAAATGGCACAGAGTCAAGGAGCTAAGGCTCGAAATCAAGAACTATAATTCTTCGACCCAATATGCGTGGAAATTTAGCAGGTAGAAGATTGGAGAGAGCTCATCACTGGTTTCCTAAAACATGGCAACCTCTCGTAAGATCTTGCCGAACACAACAGTGTACAAAGAATGTCTACCAAGTATGCCCTCCTTGAAGGAGATGCTCTCTTCAGACGGTCATTTGATGATATTCTCCTTTGATGTATGGACATGCAAGAGGCAAATAAAGGTGTTAGAAGAAGTACACTCAGGCATATGTGGACTACACCAGTCTAGTTCTAAGCTCTATGAACGGATCCGTAGATTGGGGTATATTGGCCTTCCATGATTGTTGATTCCTGAAACTATGATAGAAAGTGCCAAATGTGCCAAATACATTCAAGCCTTGTTCACCAACCTCCAGAGGCCTTACACCCTACAGTGGCATGGGCATTGTAGGACCCATTGACCCTCCTTCGGTAATGGGTCATGTCTTTATTCTGGCTGCAACAAATTATTTCTCTAAGTGGGCTGAAGCGGTCCCCCTTAACAAGTTCCTGGGACAACAGTGACCAATTTCGTTAGACATCACATATATACCGGTTTGCAGTACCTGACCGGATTATATTTGACAATGGCCCTTAGCTCAGGAGTCATCATATTAATCGCTTGGTTAACCAGTTATGTTTCAAATGGAGATACGTGACAATGTATCACCCTCTAGCCAACGGATTAGCTGAAGCCTTCAATAAGACTATGTGTAACGTTTTACGAAAATCAGTATGAAAGATGAAGAAGAACCGGCACGAGAAGCTTCCGAAGAACTATGGGCTTATCGTACTACTACACGAAATGCTACTGATTCCACTCCTTATACTCTGGTCTATGGGGGTGAAGCAGTTTTACCCCTCAAAATTCAAATTCCTTCATTGCGTGTTGTTATACATCAAGGATTAACCAAAGATGAAAGAGTCAAACTTCGATATCAAGAATTGGATGCCCTTGATGAAAAAAGTTAGAGGCTCAGCAGAACCTCGAACTCAACCAAGGAAGAATGAAGAGGGCTTTTGACAAGTCAGTCAAAGTCCACTCATTCTCCCATGGGGATCTATTTCTGGTCGTCAAGAGCCTGATTGTTATGCATGGACGTCATAAAGGGAAGTTTCAACCCAAGTGGGAAGGCCCATTTATAGTAAAAAAGGTCTCGCCAAATGGGGCTTACATATTGGCACACCCTGATGGAGAAGAGGCAATGTCTCCTATCAACGGCAGATACCTAAATAAGTACTATCCGTGAAACATATTCAAGAAAAGAGACTCAATGCAAAGCAAGCGAGATAGTCCAAACAAAAGGCTAACTCTTTTTATTGCAGTAAAAAAGAGTTACAAGTTACAAGCCAAACATCCCGTTACTAGGGAGGTTACAAGTCTCTTGCATCTGAGGAAAAGGAAAACAGTTGACACTGTTGGAAGATATTTTTTACCATCATGAGGCCCCCGCTCAATAAAACCTAGCAAACAATTGAAATCCCGACAGTCTTAGAATAGCCCTAGAACTGGCCAAGATCTTTATGAGGTCCCTCAAAAGTCTCCCACCAAGTTTTTTCACATTCCGACATGTCTAAGGCATTGCAGACTGAGAAGTAGTTCTAGCAGAATTGGCCTCTACCACCCTGAAACGGACCCTATAACTAGAGCTACATTCTCAATGTCTCAATTTGCTATGGAACCACCATCATTAGATCCGATACGGTTGAAAACCCCTAAGGGTTAAATTTTAGCTCAAACAGACACTCTAGGAAGACATTATAGGCAAAAGCGGGAAACAGGAGGAGCCGCACGCTAGTCCCCTGCAACTCTATGCCATGGAAGGGTCAGTCACAAGAAGTGACTTGTGACACTCATATCTCACCCGTCTTAACTTGGATCGCTCTCAAACTTGGTGAGCATGTTTGTCGCATCAAAACAAGCGATTCAATATGTGGCACACCCGTTGACGATACCCGAGCATGAAGAAAAGCTAGAGAGAAGTTGATGATCCGTAAAGAAAGTGCAGGAAATTCAGCAGTGTCGTGCCTCGCTCAAGCAGTCGAATCACACCACTCGCGAGGCAGATCAACACGAGACTAATTCCATCGCGTGCGTAAGGCCTCAGCCCATCTCTGATCTGAACTCCGTACATGATGAATAATTAGATTTCTTACACGAAGCCGACAAAGCCAATGCTAATTTTGTCACCAGAATTTAAGATTCCGGCCAAAATTCCAAGATTGCAAAATCTTCGTTTGGGCACATAATCGAGCTACGTTTGTTGCCCCGCGATCGTAATGGCATGCTCAGTGTGATCTAGTGAAGAAATAATCGAAAAAAGTTGAGGAGTGAGCACACTATTAATCCCAAGTTTAAAGATCCATTCAAATTTCAAGTCACATGATCGTGCACGAAAAATACGATCCATGGCTTGAAGTTGGTATAAAATCAATCACCATCCCGAGCCCTATAAGAAAACAATCGTCTTTCGATCAACCGGGTATCAGAATGACCCCAGATCATTCATGAAAGATCACGCAAGTTCTAAGGCAACACAGGGACTGTTTTGAAAATCCATAAATTGTTAGGAAGGGGCAAATCCTTCATTTTGAACCCTATTTTCTAATTTCTTTTAATTCAATTTAATCCTAATTTTCAGTAATTAGGGTTGCTTTTGATCATCCACCCATGTTTGGGGCAAATTCTATATATACATCATACCATCATTGTACACAAAGGACTCAATCCCTCACAAAAGTGAGTTTTTTCTCAATACAGTTTCTCTTTCTTACCATTGTCGGTCACATTTGGAGGGACAGAGCAAGGTGAGAGAAACTTTTTATCAGTACCCCTAAGCTCTAGGTTGATCCTCTCTCGCTTCCTTTTCTTTTCTTCTCTCTCCTCATCTTCTTCTTTCTCTTCCTCTCTTTATTCTTCCTCTTCTCCATCTGAGTTCCTCGTGGAGGCCATGTGCGACAGTGGTAGTGCCGTGCATTCCTCTCCCCTGGTCTCACAGGTCACACATGGTGATGGCAGTGCCACGCATGAGTCTTCTTTCTCTTTTGTTTGTCGGTCTCTCTCTCCCAGTGAGGCATGCAGATGGCACTGCTCATCGCCATCCACAGACGCAGCTTCGACATCTTAGTGAAGATCCCATACGGCGATACTCATTGCCGCCCACAGGGGTCTTCCCCTGTTGCGCACCTATCGCAGACGGCGATACCTATCGTCACCCGCTAGAGGCCTCGGCAACACCTATCGTCGTCCACGAGCTTCCTTCACGAACTTGATGCCCATCACCGTCGCGAGCTTCCTTCGCACTTTCGGGGCTCATCGCCATCCTTCTTGCACCCCACGCCTATCGTCGTGTGCCTCATGAGAACTTCGTGTGCTTCACAAATGGCTATCGTCGCGCGTTCCATGAGAGGCTATCACCGCCCGCATAGGGGCGCATTACCGTCTTATGTTGCCAACGGCGATGTCTAGCACCGTTTCTAGTCCTCTACTCACCCTCTAGCGGTGAGCAGTGGTGTCTAGCGTCGTTCCAGGTCGTGACACTGCTACACCATGGTCATGGGTGGCAATGCACTCCTCTCCGTCGTCTCGCTCTCTTTCTTTCTCTTCACTCTTTTCTCTCCTTACTTGATTGAGGTGGACTTAACCTATAATAGCCACATTGATCTCGGTTTCGAGTAGTATTGCCACCGTGCTGGTCTTGAGTACCATGCACGTCTTGCTACCACTCTGAGTCAGTCATTGTCCGACTATCAAGCTAGTCTCGTCCCTTCATCAAGTTTTCTTCTTTTTTCGACCTTTGCTCGAAACTTCCACTTCATCACTCTAACCCCGTACATTCTTAGCCACGCGGATGTGCAATTCTCTAAGACAAGGGTGGATCTCTTCGACCCACTTGTCTTGCAAATTAACCATAGGAGTATTGTGTAGAAAAACAAGGAGATTACAGGTCAAGGGAGGTGATTCTGAACCAGCTAAAGTGACTAGGGGGCTTTTCGACATGATCTAAGAGGGTGCTCACGCGAGCCAGCCCGAGTAAGTCCCAAACCCACCTTAAATTCCTCTCTCATTGGTTAGTATACCTGCCTTTGCTCTTGAGCAAGGTTCAAAGAGAGTGATCTCAATTCTCGGGTTCCCGAGAAACCCGAGATACGTGCCTCCAGATCACCTAGATATGTAGGACGAGATCGAGGCACCTAACTAGCTTGGCTACTCCACTGGGGACTTACTACCCTTTAGTTAGCTCATACTTGTTTGATCAGTATCCTCTTTTACTTTCTGTATTAATTTCTATGGCACCTGGGTTGTTCAACCCGTTCATCAGAGTCGAAGACTTCCTTATCCCCATATGCGTGCTTGTCCCAAGGAAGCGAACTACGCAAGCTTCCTTCCCTACTCTCTTTCTGAGTCAGGACTCACGATTCGGCTCCCAAGTTCTTGCTTAGGTTAGCACGAGAGGGGACTTAAAAGTCCTTGACTCCCCTCCTCCTTGCCCTGGTGGACCCTCCACCAAGGCCTCTCACATAGGTGGCACGTCTGCCACCTCACACAACATGCACCCTGCTATTGGCAAGTCTCTTGCCAGTCATATTGTTGGGGCACGCCGGAAGGCTGCCCCCATCACTCTTACGAGTGGAAAGCAAATTGTCGTCGCTCCTATGGTTCGCCACAAGGCAAACCCCTATACTCTTTCACCTCTCCGAACCTCTAGACTTTGAGGCTCGGCACACCAAGGTGGAGACCCTGCAACCTCCACCTCTTTCATACACCTAAGGGCTCATGGTCCATCCACTTGAGCCACACCTTGGGGCAACCCCCACGTTGCGTTGAGCTCGCATCAAGGGCTAGGCCTTCTTGCGCCGAACCTTGCGTGCACCATGCATTTGCTTTCCACAACTCAAGGCAGTGCTAGCTCTATGCCACCTCGAGGACAGGAGGGTCGACCGCTTCGTCCTCCCTCCCAGCACACACGGCCCCACTCTGTTAGAGATGAACTTCTGCCTCGTCCCTCATAAACACAGGCTCATGGGTCTCGACCTCCTAAGGTCGAACCAATTGACTGAGCCCAGGTTTGAACCCCAAGTCAGCCAGACCGCTAATTCTAAATGTGCACATGCACCACTTTCGCAGGTTCCTCCCCTGTCCAGACTCAAGCAAAGTCACGAACCAGCTACTTCCTTTGTCTCTCGCCCGACCCCATGCAAACACCTCGAGCCCTGGTACTCAAAGGTCTTCCCTAAGAGTACCATCTTGAGCTAGCCTCAAGTCAATCATGCACATGCGCCTTACAAAGGAACTCAAGGCAACGGCCCTACGTCAAACAAAGGCCTCTAGCCTCCAAGGCAGAAACCTAGGCTGCCTTTTATCCTTGGACCCCACTCCTTGCTCCAACTCATAAACACGGTCCTTACATGTTCAAAGAAGGAGGGGCAGTCTAGGTCTCAGGCTCGCATCTGAAAGGAGGTCCACAGCTGTCTCAGGTTAAGCAAAAGAGAGGCCTTAACCAAAGAAGCCTCCAAGGTAGTCGAAGTCGCCACCCTTGATGACCCCCTACCTCGTAATCCCTTTTTCCCTCTTCAAACTCCATAACCTGAGCGTGTCCAAGGGTATTGCTGAGTCATCACTACCCAGAAGCCACAGTCCCAAGACCGTCAAGAACCGGTCCTCACAAGATCGGCATACAAGGCTCGAATCTAGTAGGGGCGAGCTAAGCCCCTGCAGACTGACTTGCCACCCATGACTCGCCAACCCCGGCAGTCCACTCCTCCTCCGGACTCTGACATCCCAAAAGAGACGGTCAACTTCAATGTGATCAATGACCTGGAGGAAGCCCCGGAAAGCAAAATGACCAGGTTCGAGGTAATGATGCAATCCATCCTTGGAAAGATGGAATGTCTAGAAGCCTTCAGGCCCACTTCCTCTCACCGTGAGACCGATTTCCCGATCGGTGAGGACATAGTTCCTAGACAAACTCCCCTAACAGTCTCCCCAGACAATTTTACCTCCCGTGGGGTCTCCCAAACCGACATAGATGCTAGGGTGGCCCATAGCCTCAAGAACAAAGTCCTAGACCTGCAAGTGACACCGCTCTACCAGCGATACCCTTTGTACAATGACCAAGTACCCTTCCCTCTGAAATATCAAAAGGGGAAACTTCCCCTGTTGAATGGTACTACGTCTCCACACCAGCATACTGCTCACTTTCAGGTGGCTTGTTGAGAGACGGCAACTGACGGAGGACTCCTCCACCAGTTCGTCGAGACTCTTGAAGGGCCAGCCTTCCAGTGGTATGCTTGGCTGCCTCCCAACTCGGTACACACGTGACAAGAGATGGAGCAGTTATTTTACCAATGCTTCTATGAAGTCCAGAGGAACGTGGAGACCATCAAACTCCTCACCCTGATGCAAGACCTAGTGAGCCGGTTGACAAGTTCATCACCCGATGGAGAGAGTTGGCAACCTTTCATGGCACTCCCATGACTGAGAAAGAAGCGGTCCAGACCTGCATGAGGAACATGCTTCCTGAGATCGCCTTGCATGTCGAGGCATCCAATCCACCCTCCATGTCAGAGCTCATCTTTAAGGCAGTTCATATTGAGGGGTGTTCAAGCACCATGGCAGCCCTCGTCAGCAACCCTCTGGTTCAAACACTCACTCCAACAATCGTGGCAACCAGAAGGTAGTGATCAGTGCGGCCATCACCGTGACTGACACTAAGAGCGTGGCTCCTCAAACCCTGGACCTTTCCAAGGCACAAACGTCTCTGACTGTAGGCAAGCAGTAATCCTACAACAGTGTCCCGCCCTCTAAAAATACTAAGCAAAACGATTTCTAGGCCCAGCAACAGAATAAGGTTTACCCCTTCGACAAGGAGTAGACTCTTGCACTCCTTCAACATCTTCTAGAACAGAACATGATCTAGTTGCCGGAGGCCAATATTGTAAAGTCATCTGGCTAGGAGACGAATGAGAAGTACTGCACCTATCACAGGAGAGTAGGCCACCCTACTCACGACTGCTATAAGCTCAATGACACTATCAGAGCCCTTATCAACAAGGGTTAGATAAAGCTCGAAGAGTTGAAGAAAGCGTTCAGGACAACTGAGGCTTCTCACATAGTCACAATCCAAGAGGGAGATGAGGCACCCACTATTCTCCGTGCATTTTTCTCCATAATGCTCGATGAAGGATTCGTCACGCCCAAGCCGACAAGGCAGCCCAAGTTCCTGCCTCCAGGAACCGAGAACCTCTAGTGCGCATATCACTAGATACGAGGTCGTGACATCAACGAGTGCACCGACTTCCATAAGCTTCTAGCAGAGAAGATGCAGTAGTGTCAGGAAGTTTATGGTAACCCAAAAGGACACCCTCAAGTCCCAGCTCAGCTTGCGCAAGAAGACCTCCCGGCACAAGACCAGGGAAACGCCGAGCAAGACCCTCTGTAATCCCTCTTCGATGTAATGCTCCGACAATGTCTTGTCACTCCCAAGCCTGCCAGGCAACCAAGGCGTCTTGCCCAGGGCACGAAAGAGCTCTAGTGCCCATATCACCAAGTATGGGGCCATGAACTCAACGAATGCTCTGGGTTTGAAGTTATAGTCGTAGAGAAAGTCCAGTAAGGCCACATCATTTGTGCGATTCTCCCATAACACATCCAGGCCATATCGCCCGTTCAAGAGGAAGTCAAACTACAAGCCCCTCGTGAGCATACAATGGACTCTTCAGAGCCCTCAACCTCTCAGTCTTGAGAAGTCTACCATGGGCAAAGTAGGCTCAAATCCGTGAAGCGTGAAGCGTTCCATCAAGCTAAGACTACTCACCAGCAAGAGAGGGCGGTCCAAACACCCCCTCAGGGATCCAGAAGGAGACAGCAAGCACCTAGGTCAGCCAACCGAAGGAATCCCGTCCCTCAAGCACTTGTCGAGGAAGAATTCCTCAAGCCCCTTCCTCCACTGCCGACCTTGCAAGACTTCATCCCAAGTGCAGCTCGCCTTATCCTTTCGTCCAATCAGGCGGACATCCCTGAACCACTAGCAGCTTTGGATTCCTCCAATATGGGTGAAGATGCTACAACCACCCCATAACGATCTAAGCTAGGGCAAGACCTAAAATACCCCCTGTAAAAGTCCAATTCCGACGACGATGTAAAAAGCTGCCCCGAAACGATCTAACTCTCCTTCTCCTCTATTTTCTCGATAGGTATAGCTCGACAGTGGCCAGACTTCGACACTCTAAACAGAGAGTTCAGAGGCACCAGCCTCACTCGGCCACAACAAGAGCGCCTCAAAGAGATGTTGGCCTAGGTGGCTGGATTCTCGACAGTCGCCAACGCCCTATCCTCCCGAGCCAAAAACGAGCCATCTTCAGGCTCCTGTTCCAGACGCCTCCCACATGATGCAGATCTTGGAAGTGTCAGCTAGCACGGAGCAAATGGGTCTAAGATTGGGAAAGAAGCTACAACCCACACCTCAAAAGCTAAAGGCCCTCGAGTTTCTCGACCCTTTGCTTTCCCCTAAACCTCAACCTCAAACCTCTACATCCTTAATACAAGCCCCTATTACTTCCCCATCAACCCAGACCGTACCGGCCCAATAATAAAGTTAGCCAGTGTCATAAACCAAAACCCAACCAAAGCTTGTTCCTAAACCTACCCCACCATCTACACCAGTGACTGGATCGAGAACACAAAAGACTAATGAGAATAAAGTGACATAGGATGTAATTGGGCACTTGAGAAAGCGTTTAGCCCTTCTAAGTTGCCCTCTTGCTATATAGAGATTATCGTATGGCCCTGGTGTAAGCTCTTTCTAACCTAGAGGTATACGAGATCGAAGTGGAGCCCATTAAGGTTGACCCAGCCATCCTAAGTGGGTGCTTGGCAATCTCTTTTTTCAAAGACAACCTTCAGTTGGGGGTAAATTCCACAATCGCCCCCTCTTTGTGAATGGTGAACTCCACTCTTGCCCTATCAACCAGATCATGTAGGATGAAGGGTCAACAGTCAACCTGATCCGAAGAAGGATCCTCACCCAATTGGGATTAGGGTCTGACAACCTAACTTCTACCCACACCCTATAAGGATTCAAAAGTCAGCTGACACAGTGCACCTTCGTCTCAAGATTGGTGACCTCAATGATTACCTTCAGTTCCACGTAATCGACAATGACACCTCTTACAACATTCTGCTTGGTCGTCCTTGGCTTCACGATCAAGGGGTGGTTCCTTCCACGCTCCACCAAAGCTTCAAAAACAGCAGAGATGGCAGACAACATATGGTTTATGCTGACAAAAAGACCATTCCCTGTAGCTGAGACTCACTATGCTGATGCCAAGTACTATTTCATGGGCCCTCCAGTGCCAAAAATGTCAAAGGATGATGATTGAAAGCCTGTGAGAGAGAGGGGATCCTCATCCTATGATGACATTGAAGATCTGGGGCAAATGATCATAGACATGTTCAAAGAAGAGGAAAGACACAGCAAGATCCTCACTTTGACTCCGATCTACCCAAGAATACCTTGCCACCTCTCCAAGGTCATGGCATCCTCTCCCAAAGACGAACCTCTCCCCTCTACTTCAAATTCGTAGGAGCAAAACGACGAGCTAGAGGCAACTCCTGAGCTTGAGGAAGCCTTAGAGGTAGACCTTCCAGCACCGAAGGTCACCTATACATTGGACTAGCAAAAGGTCATGCATGTCCCAATCGCTCTTCTACAAGCGGAACTGGCCAACCAACCATCAAGGAAGGGACTCCAAGTTCCATCCTCCTTGAACAAGGGAATCATCAGCTGCCAAAAGAAGGTCTTACACTTCTCAAGGGTTGTCGAAGAAGTACAGGCAGACGAGAGTAATTCCTCTGGCTCTCAAGAACAAGACCCCATGGTAGAGTTGAGAAGCGAGGTTCGCAACCTCCAGAGTCAATTGAAGGTTATGCGCGTCGCTTCAAAGTACATAAAAGTGTTCGTCCAGGAGACTAAGACTTATGACGAGCTCAAAATCAATGCACCTTGAATCAAAGCCAAGGCTCCCCCTGACGAGAGAATTTACAGCAAGCAAGCTCATCAAATCATGAGAACCATGAATTATGAGCTCCTATCCAATCAAACAATAAGGGACGAGGAAGCAACTGCTCCCCCATTCGAGGTCATTAAAGCCACAACAAGCTGCCATAAGACGAAGCAAGGAATGGGCTATTCTTTTTCGTCTCAAACTATGAAAGGGTGAAAGCAATGAAATAGAAAAGAAAGAAAAATAAGAGACATGCATTGCATTAAAACGAGTTACAAGTTACAATCAAAAGCCCATTACTAGGGAAGTTACAAAGCTCTTGCATTTAAGGAGAAGAGGACCGTTACAGGCCAGAAAGAAACGCTCTCCACATGAAGAAGAAGCAAACCCACTAAAGAAATTCTCTCCTCATGAAGAAGAAGCAAAACCACTTAGAGAAGAAGAAGCCAACCATTTCCGATTCAGCTTCAATTCATCTGACGAGGCATGGCTAGCTTTCAAGGAACCGAACCACGACATAACAACATGGACTACACGATTGTGCTGGGGGATTCGTCTTCCAACAGATTGCGACGGCACAGCCTTCTCAATTACGATCACTCTTGACCCTCGCGAGGCATCGCCGTCCATAGTCATCGCTACCCACGACTCAACACCATGCACAACCATCATCATGCACAACACAATGTCGCATCTTACCATCACTACACGCAAGCTAACGCCGCGTGAGCCCATTGCCATGAGCAGCATGCTCCTGAACGTGGTTATCGTCAATTGTGGCCAAGGGACACGTGAAGACGGCTCTACATGCGACTTAATGGTGCACATGCCCTCGTTGTACCTCTGTTCCCACCTTCCCCAATTCCCAAGGGGTATTAACCCTCGTGTTTTTCAGTTTCCCCAGCTATCTCCCCACGGTGACAGTCAACCTTCTCACGACCCTTCGCCTCCCTCGTAATCCTTTGGGTTTCACCGGAAATACTTCTCCGACCACAGGGAATCCTCGCCTAGCCCTATTCTTTCCGCTATCGACATAGCCTCTCCCCGTCGAAAACACTTATATACTCGATGGGAATCCCCGTTTGACCCTACTCTTTCCGCTTTTTTGACAGATGGGAATACCATGAACACCATCAAATATCCCCAAAAACTTCCCTATCACTCTGCGGGTCTCCCTTCTCCCTGCTTCTGCACTTCAGCAATTCATCACAAGCTCACTGCAATTCTACTGAGTTCCCAACGAGCCCACTGATGTTCCTCCTACTCCTCCAATAACCAGAGGACTGACAGAGGCATTTGAACTCTCTGTAACCTCCCTTCAACTGAGGAACGACCAAAGGAGCACTCAAACCCTGATAGGGCACCATTGCAAACTAGCTACGGCCTCGAGAAGACATGTTCCTTGCTCGGAGGGCCTCTACACTCTCCAAGGATGTTCGCAAGCACCTCGCGAAGGCTCACAACCCACTGAAGCTCGTCAAAAACAGCTCCCTCTTTGTTGTTGATTTTGGCTGGGAAGTTCAAGCCGGGAAATCTCTCCTCAGATTCTCAAGCCCTCTGTCTCTCTCCAAGAAAACTCTTCAATTGTTTTACCCTTTGGTAAAATAGTAAAGAGGGGTTTTTCCCCCTTTCTTACTCAGCAATACCGCAAACTGCCCTCGACAAACATGAAATGACGCTCCATTCTCAAGACCAAGCCAAGCCTGAGACCCGAAAGGGTTAGCACCATTCGCTTTAGCCTTCGTCCAAAGGTCATCGTCGCATGCCTCATCAAAGATTCACTACCGCATGCCTCATCAAGGGCTACTACCTTGCGCTTCACCAAGGGACCTAACGACATGCGCACATCATCTAGGCTTAATGCCGCATGTGCCATCCAACACTTAGTGCCCCGCACAGGCCATGGCACTCCCTTCTTGACCTTGGTTCATTCCTTGCACCACATTCTCACTCCTCAAGGAGTTCAATCTTCGGTGACGGTCTGTTCCCCATGGAGATGCATTCTCTCACCACACTATGGTCCAAGTGCATGATTATAAACTGCATGGTCCAAACTATATGACCTTAAACAGTAGCGAAGGCCTAGTTGCACAACCTTAAACCGCTAAGTCCTCATCACACAACTCAAAACTGTGCGATCAGGGTCAAAACTACATGACCTTAAACTGTAGCGAGGGTCCTAGCCGCATGACTTTAAAACTACATAGCGATGGTCCGAGCTACATGACCCTAAAACTGTAATGCACGACGTGACAAATGGCCCACACACATTACTTTAACTAAGAGATGGACCACCTCTTCCTAGGGTGTATTTCATCAACATCTCCGGTGAAGTAAGATGTCTGCAAAAGGTCATACCTACCCCTTTAATCCCCAATGAGTCTATTTCGTGCCAACATCCTAGTGAGAGTCACATCCTATTACGACCCACTATCCCCAGGGAGTTAGGTACATGCTTATCTTCACAACCCCCAGCAAGGTTATGCTTGTACTTCGGACTGTCATCCCCAGTAAAGTTACATGAAGCCTCATCATTATCCCCGCGGAGTCACACTGGCCCACTTAATCCCCAGCGAAAATTCACTTCCACTTGCCACTCTTCGTAGGGCCACCATATTCATCTAAAGCTCTTCGTTTGTGAATAGCCTTAACTATTTTAACCCCAGGGAATCATATTGCTATTCACAGACCTATCCCCCATGGAGCTTCATCCACATAGTGGCCCACATAATGGTCTGTGGTGCATGACCTTAAACTGCATAGCCATAGTCCGAACTGCATAACTTTAAATTGTATAATTATGGTTCGTGCTGCACGACCTTAAATTGCACAGTCATGGTCCAAACTATATGAATTTAAATTGTAGTAGAGGTCTAGTTACACGACCTTAAATTGCATGGTCCTAGTTGCATGACTTTAAACTGCATAACCACGGTTCAAGCTATATGAGCTTAAACCATAGTACACGTCCTGACCGTATGATGTTAAACTGCTCTGCCGAGGTCCAGGATGCATGACCTTAAAAATACCCCTACATACGCATACACCCCCTCTTACATGCATCTTCACGCACGTCCCCTATAACCAACCCGTTCGTGTGCGTGCACTACCTCCATTACCTCTCCAGTGAGACCACACACGTGCACACACCTTTTATGTGCATCTTTGTGCACGTCTTCTCTAGCTGGCCCATTCGTGTGCGCGCACCACTTTTACCATCTTTCGCATTCCCTAGAGAGTCTTACCCATGCTAAGAAAAAGGCAAGCCATCTCGGCACCCATACTCGCCATCAACAGGTGAGTCACCATTATTCACCCACCATTCATTCATCATCAACTCTTCATAAGAGACCTCGTGCCATCTCCTCAAAAGTGAGTTAAAGCCACAACCACGCTCACTACCATTCACCACCACTATCGTCCAGCTGTATGACCCTAAACTATAGTGCATGTCCTGGTCGCATGACGTTAAAAGGCTTCGCAAAGGTCTTGAAGGCACGACCGTAAAAACATGCCTTCACAAAAAACGAGCATGGTGTACACCTGGACAAGGGAACGCAACGAGTAAAAATGACGGACGGGCATGGTCATGAAACCATGAGTAAGAGAGTTTCATGGAAAACAAAATCCAGGCTCGGTGAAAACCCCAAAAGGGTATTGTGAGCAAAATAAGATGAAAAGAGTGGACATGACTACAAGGTCATGGGTAAAAGATCTCAGAAAGAACATAAGTTAGTGAAAACCATCTTTATGGCACCACTTCGCTGTCCAAGTGAAAACCTACAAAAGGACGCTTAGACCGATGACACAGGTTGATGCATGACCGATGCCTCAACCGACACTAAATTTCTAAACAATCACAGTGCTAAATACGTCTTCCTACAATCCTCAAATGTCAAACATCAACCAACACAAACTGGCTCATCAGGGAGTGAGAGCCGCATAAGATCTCCTACACTTCAAACATCAACAACATGGCTCACCAAGGAGTGAGAGCCGCATAAGATCTCCCAACAATAACAAGATTCCTCGAGGGTGAGGTTGATGACAAAAATATCCCTTTGAAATGCTAAAGACCATCACAAAGGCAAGAAACTTACGAAGCCAGGGTCTAACCCGCCACAAGCTTCAAGGTATTCCTCACCAAAACCCCTAGCCTACATGGGACCAGACTTTGGGGATAGGTCAAAAGCCCGTGATAGGTCAAAAGCCCACCAAATTGGACCCAACTAGGCGAGACCTACAAAGATACCCTGAGCATCAAAAGTAAATCTGATGTAGTAGCAAACAATGCCGACCAAAAGGTTCTTCGCACTTAGCCTCCACATAGGCCCGATTCTATCCGAGGAGGTCCCTACAAAGGCCTCACACTTTAGAATAACAAATATTCCCTCGAGGGTGAAGACGTTGATAAGATCCCTCAGGCTTGATTCTGTCCGAGGAGGTCCCTAGAAAGGCCTCACACTTCAGAATCGCAAATAGTCCCTCGAGGGTAAGGACTTCGTCAAGATCCCTCAGGACTGATTCTATCTGAGGAGGTCCTTACAAGGGCCTCACGCTTTAGAAGCGCAAAGAGCCCCTCGAGGGTGAGGACTTCGACACGATCCCTCAAGCCAGATTCTGTCCGAGGAGGTTCGTACAAAGGCATCACGCTTCAGAATCACAAATAGTCCCTTGAGGATGAGGACTTCGACAAGATCCCTCAAAATTTCCAAATGATTGCACTTCTCTATTCTCTCGAATTACAACATTCGATGGGGCATGCTGTTGGAAGATATTTTTCATCATCATAGGGTCGTCGCTCAATAAAGCCTAGCAAACAGTGGAAATCCTGACAGTCTCATAACAACCCTGAAACTAGCCAAGATCTTCATAAGGTCTCTCAAAAGTCTCCCGTCAAGTTTCATCGTATTTTGACACGTGTAAGGCAAAAGTGCAGACTAAGAAGCAATTCCAGTAGAATTAGCCTTTAGCACCCTAAAACAGACCCTATAACTAGAGCTACATTATTAGTGTCTCAATTTGCTATGGGACCACCGCCATTAGATCTGACACAGTTGAAAACCCCTAGGGGCTCAAACAGACACTCCAGGAAGAAGTTATAGGAAAAAGAGGGAAACAGGAGGAGTCGCACGCTATTCCCATGCTGGCACCTTGAAACTCTACACCATGGAAGGGACAGTCATGACCAGTGACTTGTGATGCTCATATCTCACCAGTCTCAAGTCAAATCGTGCTCAAATTTAGTCAGCATGTTTGTCGCATCAAGACGAACGATTCGATATGTGGCACGCCCGTATGACGATACCCGAGCGCGAAGAAAATCTAGAGAAAAGTTGTCGATCCATGAAGAAAGTACAAAAAATTCAGCAGCGTCATACCTCGCTCGAGCGACTGAATCACGCCGCTCACGAGCCCGGTCAATGTGAGACCAATTCCATCGTGTGCATAAGGCCTCGGGCCATCTCTGACCTGAACCCCGTACATGATGAGATGTCGGATTCCACACATGAAGCTAATGAATCCACTAAAAATTTTATCGTCGGAATTTTGAATTCTAGCAAAAATTCCAAGGCTGCAAAATCTTTGTTCAAGCACGGAATCGAGCTGCGTTTATTGCCCCGCGATCATAACGGCATGCTCAGTGTGATCTAGTGAAGAAATCATTGAAAAACAACTATTGAGCACACTATCAATCCTAAATTTAAAGATCCATTCAAATTTCAAGTCACATGATCGTGCACTAAAAACACGATCCATGGCTTGAAGTTGGTATAAAATCGATCGCCATGCCGAGCCCTACAAGAAAACAGTCATCTTTCGATAAACCGGGCATCAGAACAACCCCGGATCATTCATGCAAGATCACCCAAGTTCTAAGGCAACAAAGGGACTGTTTTGGAATTTCACAAATTTTTAGGAAGGGGCAAATCTGTCATTTTGCACCCTATTTTCTAATTTCTTTTAATGCAATTTAATCTTAATTTTCAGGAATTAGGGTTACTTTTGATCATCCACCCATGTTTGGGGCAAATTCTATATATACATCGTACCATCATTGTGCAAAGGACTCAATCCCTCATAAACGAGAGAGTTTTTACTTAATACAGATTCTCTTTCTTACCATTGTTGGGTCACATTTGGAGAGAGAGAGCAAGGTGAGAGAAACTTTTGATCGGTACCCCTAAGCTTGAGGTAGATCTTTTCTCTCTTCCTTTTCTTTTCTTCTCTCTGTTCTTCTTCTGCTTTCTCTTCCTCTCTTTCTTCTTCCTCGTGGAGGCCATGTGCTGTAGTGGCAGTGCCGTGCATGCCTCTCCCATGGTCTCACAGGTCACGCATGGTGATGGCATGTCCACACACGAGTCTTCTTCCCCTTTGTTCATCTGTCTCTCTCTCCCATTGAGGCCTGTAGACGGCTCTGCTCATCACCGTCCACAGACGTAGCTCCGACGTCTCAATGAAGAGCCCAAATGGAGAAACTCATTGCAACCCACAGAGGTCTTCCCCTGTTGTGCGCCTATCATAGATGGCGATACCTATCGTCGCCCTTTGAGGCCTCGGCAACACCTATCGTCGTTCCCGAGTTTCCTTTGCTGACTCGATGCCCATCACAATCCGCTAGCTTCCTCCACGCGTTCGGTGCTCATCGTCGGCCTTCTTGCTTCCCACACTAGTCACCGTGCACCTCATGAGTACTATCGCCACGTGCTTCGTAAATGGCTATCGTCGCACGCGTCATGAGAAGCTATCGCCGCCCTTGGAAGGGCAAGTTACCTTCTTATGTTGCCAATGGCGATGTCTAGTGTCGTCCTTAGTCCTCTACTCACCCTCTAGCCATGAGCAGTGGTGTCTAACGTCGTTTCAGGGCTGTGACACTGATACTCCACAGTCATGGGTGGCAACACCTAACGCCGTCAGGACCCTCTCCCCTCCGCCGTCTCGCTCTCTTTATTGTCACTCTCTATCCTTCTCTTCACTCTTTTCTCTCGTAACTTGATTGAGGTGGATTTAACTTAGCATCGCCACATCGATCTCAGTTTCATGTAGTATCGCCGCCATGCTGGTCTTGAGTACTATGCCCGTCTTGCTACCACTCCGAGTCAGCCATTGTCCGGTTATCAAGCGAGTCTCATCCCTTCATCAAGTTTTCTTTTTTTTTCGACCTTTGCTTGAAACTTCTACTTCATCACTCTAACGCCACACATTCTTAGCCACACGGATGTGCAATGCTCTAAGACATGGGTGGGTCTCTTCGACCCACTTGTCTTTCAAATTAACAATAGTAGTATTGTGAAGAAAAACAAGGAGATTACAGGTCAAGGGAGGCAATTTTGAACTAGCTAAAGCAGCTGGGGGGCTTTCCAATGTGATTTAAGAGGGTGCCCACGCGAGCCAGCCTAAATAAATCCTGAACCCACCTTAAATTCCTCACTCATCGATTGGTATACCTACCCTTGCTCTTGAACAAGGTTCTGAGAGAGTATATCAAACATACATAGCAGTCTTCTCAAGAAAGGAACTAGCTTATGATAAAGAGCATACCCTGTTCACAAGGGATGCCCTCCCACAGAACAACTTGGACTTCACTATTGTGCTGGGGGACTTTGCTTTCAACAGGCATCATAAGCCAGGATTTACCACTCTTCACCACCCTTTGCCTACCCAAGTCAATGTCGTGCGTGAACATCGCCCCACATGACTCACTGTACTGTGCAACAATCCCCACATGCGACTCATTGTCGCACGCGAGTAACATGGTGTGCATCATGGCGTTGACCATCCATTGATAAGCGTCATCTGAGGCTAGCACCGGCTGTGTCTTCCAAAGGCTAGCGCCGACTATGCTTCTAACTCCCAATGCCAGCTGTATTTCTTGAGGTCCAACGCCGGCTGTGTTTCTAAAAAAGTCAGCTTCGGCTGCATCTTTAATGCATATCTTCGGCTGCGTATCTTAAAGGCTAACGCCTGCTACGTATCCTGAGTCAACGCCGACTACGTTTTAAGGTCTCTCACTGTCGTGACTATTCGCCTCCCGATTGCTCTTCGTTTTCCATGCGTCTCCTCCATTCTTGAGACCCTTGTTTTTTGGACAAAGTCCCTTCGCCTCCTCGATGGTTGCACAATTTCCAGGGGCAACTGTCCACCTCCAGCAATGGTTTGTCTCCCCCTGACCCTGGGCAGTTCACTGCCACAACTTTCGTCCCTTCTTTCCCTCTTTCGTACCCTAGAAATCACGGTCAGAGTTTCTTCTCCCTGGTGTTTTCCTGTTGCAAACTCTTGTAACTCCGGCAAATCTTGTCTCCGTTCTTGTTGGCATTTTCTTTTTATCAGCCGGAACCTGCTCCTGCTTCTCGGCAAACTCCGATCAATCTTGCTGAAATCCCCTCTATGCTTGCCGAAACTCCTCACCAAAAACCTCCTTCTCACCGTTAAAACCAAGTTTTCACCCTAAGTCTTTTTACCCTTTGGTAAAAAATATGGAAAATAGGGATTTACCCCCTTTTATAGCCAACGCTTTCCATAAATTCCCATCGCAAACTGGGAATCCCAATCATGTCCAAGAAGGCCAAACGTCAATGAGCCAGTCTTGATCGGGTTTTGACCCGAGGCTCCGGCAAGTTTTACTGCTGCCCATGAATTCTTATGCAACAGAGGTCAGGACCGAGTCGGGCTCGGGTCAATGCCCGAACACTAACCCACAACCAGCACCAGCTATGCTGTCGAAATTACCCAACGACGACTGTGTTTTTCAGTAACCCCAGCGTCGGCTAAATTCTCAGCAATCTAGCGCCGGCTGTGTTTAAGAGCTAGCATGACTACCCTTAGCACCGCCTACGTTTTTTAAACCTCAGCGTTGTTCGGGTAATCAAGGAAGAATGGTTGGTTGTTCTCAGCACCGGCTGCATTTTCAAAAGGCTTAGCCCTGCCTGAGTGTTCAAGAATCATTGTTGGTCGTTCTCAGCCTCAGTTGTGTTCTAAACAGTTCATTGCCACATGCTCCATGCTAAGGCCATGCATGTCCTACTACTGCTATCCCCAGTGAAGTTGCACCCTGACCGTGACCTATTAATCCCACTGGAGTTGTACATAGGTCGTTCCACCCAGGCCTATGACTTCTCATCCCTAGTGGGAGTCATACCAGTGTTATAACTTCTCAGCCCCAGTAGAAGTTATACTCGTACTGCAGCTCATTATTCTTAGTGGAGTTAGAGTAATTTTTTCCACTACAATCCCTAGTGGGTTTGCCTCACACCTAGGAGTCAGGTACCATATTTCACCTATAAGGGACCCACACCTGTTCCCATTATCCCCAATGAAGTCAGTCTTACTGTCCGAACCCCTTCTCCCTTTTATCCCCTGGGAGTCAAATTGTTGTCTACAAGACCTATCCCCATGAGGTTTCACCCACATGGCGACCCACAGCGTTGGTCTATGCTGCACGACCTTAAACTGTACAACTTTGGTCTTGGCTGCATGACCTTAAACTGCATAGCTTTGGTCCAGGTGCGTGACCCTAAACTGCATGGTCCAAACTATATGACCTTAACTATAGTGGAAGTCTAGTTGCATGACCTTAAACTGTATGGTCCTAGTTGTATGACTTTAAACTACATAACTACGGTCTAAGCTATATGACCTTAAACATAGGGAATGTCCTAGCTGCATGACATTAAACTGTTTTGCACAGGTCTATGAGGTATGACTTTAAACTCGCCCCTCTATGCGCACATCATCTTCATTACCTCCCCAGTGAATCTATTCATTTCATCATCATCATTCTCCAGCGAGTCTCACCTATGCTTAATAAACGGCGAACCATCACGCCACCCATACTCATCATAAGCTAGTGGATCACCATTTTTCACCCACCTTTCGTACATCATCTATCTTTCATAGGTAGCCTCTGGCCATCTCCCCAAAATGAGTCAAACCACTACTATACTCACTCCATGGCCTCTACGGACTATCATTCATCACCACCATGGTCTAGCTTTATAACCTTAAACCCTAGTGCACTCCCTGGCCACATAACAATAAACAGCTTAGCATAGGTTTCGGAGGCATGACCTTAAAAACGCCTTCACACAAAATAACGGGCAGAGTGTATACCTAAAAAAGGGAATGCCAAAAGTAAAAAAGACAGATGGGCATGAGTAAAAGAGTTTCATAAAAACAAAAACTCGGGCACGGTGAAAACCTCAAAAGGGAACTGTGAGTAAAAACGGATGAAAAGGGTGGCATGGCCGAAATGTCATGGGTAAAAGAACCCCAAATAAAAGGAAATTGGTGAAAACCATCTCTACGGTGCTGCTTCCCAAGTTCAAGTAAAAATTCACAAGGGACACTTGAAAATCTATAGTCATCAAACCATGAGTAAAAGAGTTTCATAAAAAAAAAAACCCGGGCACGGTGAAAACCTCAAAAGGGCACCTTGAGTAAAAACAGATGAAAAGGGTGGACATGGCCGAAATATCATGGGTAAAAGAACCCCAAATAAAAGGAAGTTGGTGAAAACCATCTCTACGGTGCTGCTTCCCAAGTTCAAGTAAAAATTCACAAAGGACACTTGGATCAATAAATAGGTTGATGCAGCACTCGCCTCTACAGGTGGCTTCAGCCCACATTTCAAAGAAAAAAATCCCTGGTGTCACAATACCAGGATCCCAAAAACACGAGCTTTAAGAAAACGATTCTGACAGTCTGAGTCCCTTTACGAAAAGAACTTGAAAGACATAAGACTCATCAAGAAAGCAAGACAAGTCTCATGAGGAAGAGCATCATTCCTAGGAGGTTACTAAACGTAGTCCAAAGATGTCAAAGATGCCCCAAGAAGGCTAAGTCAGCCATGACTTTGGATCTGTTGCACGAGATTGCTAACAGTAGCTAGGGGTTATACCCAAGGCAAGTCACCTCGATAAACTGAGGTACCCTACCCACCAAGGAATAACTGGTGCACGACGCATCAGCAGACCATTCAGAATAAACAAACAAGAAAGTCACTCTGATGAACCAAAGACTCCCCAAGAAGACTAAGTCAGCCATGACTTTAAACCTACTACGCGAGACTGCTAACATTGGGTAGGGGTTATATCCAAAGCTAGTCACCTTGATAAACTGGGGTACCCTCCCCACCGATGAATATCTGGTGTACAACGCAGGCAATCACCAACCAAAGGCTCTTCGGCTATCTATCAATGATAAAGAAACCCATACCAAATGGGAAAAATGCCCTTCACCATAGCACTCAATTGCCAAACGGGCCTGATTCTGACTAATGAGGTCTGTATAAAATCCACAACTTCAGGATCACAAACAGTCCACACGAGGGTGAGGACTTCCAAATATTCCTAAAAAAGTCTCTTCTTCCCCTAAAGTCTCCATGGATGGACCTGTACATTGCATCCAAATGTTTGAGCATCCCAGCTGCAACATTACGTGAATCTCCTTAGCGTTCATGTGGTCCAGTGGCTAGGAAGAAAAAAGTAATGAAGCGGACGGAAATTTTTCAAATGTTGTCCTTCTCACTTCTCTAGAAGCACAAATTCGGCAGTGCAAGCTATTTGAACACATTTTACAACACCTTGATCTCTGATGTGGAATAAAGAGGAACCAAGTCAATAAAGCCTCAACATACAATGAAAATTTTGACAGTTTCATAATGACCTCAGAACTGATCAAGATCTTCATAAGCATTCCAAAAGGCCACCTGCCAAGTTTCATCTCAATCAGACATATCTAAGGTAGTGAACAAGAAGAAACAATTTCGACAAAATCGACCTCTAGCACCCTGAAATGGACCCCGTAACTAGGGCTATATTTTTGGTGCGCTATGGACCACCTCCAGTGGATCTAGCATGGTCGAAAACCCCTATAAGTCATGTTTTGGCTTAATAGAGCACTCAGGGATAAAGTTAAATAATAAAAAGGGGTAGGCTGTACACCATTCCCATGTGGTCATCCTGCACCAAAACACCGTTAAAGGTGGTTGTTTACACAATCATGGGTAATGACTTCCGGGGCCTATGTCTCACTCGTTCCAAGTCAGATCACGCTCAAATTTTGTGAGCATGTTCCTCTTATCAAGGCGAGCATTTCGATATATGGTACGCCCCGTGATGATGCCCGAGTAGGGAGACAAAATATAGAGAAGTTGCTGATCCGTGAATAAAATTACAGAAATATCAGCAGCAGCATGCCTCGTTCGAGCGGCCAATCACGATGTTCACGTACCCGATCGACATGAAACCAATTGCATTATGTGCATAAGGTCTAAGGCTATCTTTGATCTGAACCCTGCTTATGAAGAACAGCTGGATTTCACACACGGAGGCGTCAAAGCTGCTATAAATTATGGCCGTCGGATTTCAAGATTCTAACCAAAAACTCAAGACGACGAAATCTTCATCCTGATACAAAGTTAGTTATGTTTGTTACAATGTGATCGTGACGACATGCTCAGTGCACTACAATGAAGAAATTATAGAAAAACATCAAGGAACGAGCGCACCATCAATTCGAAGTTTTCAAGATTCATCCAAAATTCAAGTCTCGTTATCATGACTTAAAAACATGATTCATGGCTCGAAGTTGGTATCAATCAATCGCCATCCCGAGCTCTACAAGAAAACAAAGATCTTTTGATCAAATGGGCATCAGAGCAACCCCGGATCAGACATGGAATATTACGCAAGTTCTCGGGTAGCAGCAGGGACTGTTTCATAATTCCACACATTGTTAGGCAGGGGCAAAACAATCCTTTTGCACTAATTTTTAGAATTTCTTTTAATTCAATTAAATTGCAGTTATCTTCAATTTTAGGTAGTTTTCTAGCATCCACTCATGTTTGGGCTCAATTCTATATAAACATGGAATGCCTCATTATAAAAAAAGGCTGGTTGATTTTATGCATTGATCAATAAAGTCTCAATTCCTGTTTTGAGTTCATGGGTGTGTCTTAGAGAGAGAGAGAGGAGGGAGAAGAAAAGGGCCGGTACTCCTCGATAAGGTAATTTTTTTTCTCTTCCCCTCTTTCTCTCTTCCCTCTTTCTCTTTCTCTCTTCTCGTCTCTCTGTCTTTCTATCTCCTTTTTCCTCATCTCTATCTCTCTTTCTCTCTCCTCTTTTCTCATCTTTATCTCTTTCTCTCTCCCCTTTTCTCCCTCCTCTCTATCTCTTCTTTTCTCTCTCGTCTCTCCCTTTCTCTTCCCTACTTTCCTCTATCTTTTTATTTCTCTTCCTTATCTTGTCTATCACGTCTTTGTTCCTCTTTTCTTTCTCCATTCACGCATGGCAGACCTATCACCTGGTGTGATTCCTTCCTGCGCCTGATACCTGAACAGTGAGTCAGGCGTTAGCCCAAGTGGCGCAACCCTAGTGCCACCTGGGTTTTCTTTCTTTCTTCTCTTCTGTCACAACAGGCGCAAGCCTGATGCCACCTGGGCTTTCTTTCTTTTTTCTCTTCTGTCATAGCCAGCACAAGGCTAGCGAGCTTGGGTTTTTCTTTCTTTCTTCTTCTGAGTCACAGCTGATACAAGCCTAGCGCCACCTGGGTTTTTTATCTTTCTTCTCTTCTCTCACAGCCGGCACAAGCTTAACACCGCCTGGGTTCTCTTTCTTTCTTCTCTTCTGTCATAGCCGGTGTGAGCTTATCGCCACATGTGTTTCTCTCTCTTTCTTCTCTTCTTTCACAGCCAGCAGAAGACATCGTCGTCTGAGTTTTCCTTCTCCTATTTCTTCTGATAGCCAACGCAAGTCCATTGTCACCTACATTCTTTCTCTCTTCTTTCTTTATTTCACAGCCAGTGAAAGCCATCGCCGTATGAGTTTTCTCTCTCCTCCTCTCATTCCCGTCTGTGTCCTCCTCCTCCTTTCCTTTCCTTTTCTCTTCTCTTCTCCTCTCATGGTTTTCTCTCCTACTCTGTTTCTTCTTCTCCTTTATCTTATTCGCCTCTTCTTCCTCTCTTCTCCCTCTCTATTCCTTTTCTTTCTTTCTCTTACTCTCTCGTTTGATAAAGAAGGGTTGAGACTAGCATTCAATGGTAGTCCTGTCATTTAGATGTAATGTTATTGTGCCAATCATAGTTACTGTGCCCGCTTTATTACCACGAAAGACAAGCCATGAAGTCTAGCTAGTCAGTGTTGGTACAGTCGTCTAGTAGTAACTCTGTTGAGGTGGTCTGAGCTACCAAGCCTGTTTTACTACCACGACAGGTCAATTACCTATTAGTCAAGTCACTGTGTCGGTCTCACCACTCGATCAAATTCTTCTCACCTCAATCTTCATCCTCTCATTCTCTTCCTCCTTTTGAATGTGCATGCCTGTGTACATTCACCTAAAGGCAAGGTGGGGTCCCTTGACCCACATGTCTTAAAACATTTGCTATAAGTGTGAGATTGTAGAAACAGGAGAATACAAGCCAAGGAAGGTAATTTTGAACAAGTTTTACGACTGGGAGGCATTCTTCGTGATCTAAGAGGGCACCCATGTGAGTCCGCCTCAGTAAGTTTTGAACCCATATGGAATTCCTCTCTCATCGGTTGGTCCACCTGCCCTTGTTTTTAGCAAGGTTCCCCTTGAAACCCAAGACGCGTGCTACCCGATCATCCCCGATCATCCAGATCTGAAGGGCGAGATCGAGGCACCTAACCAGCCTTCCCTAATGGACCCATTCGTGTGGGCACATCACCTTCATCAACTCCCCAGTAAATCAATCTCCCTCCATTACCATTCATCATTCCTAGTGAGTCTCACCTATGCTCACATCCCGCGAATCATATTTGTCGTCAGCTAGTGGGTCACCATCATCCACTTCCCATTTTGACAAAGTGAGTATAACCACCACCATACTCAGTCCATGGCCTCCAAAGGCAGCCATCCATCACCACCATGGTCCAGCTGTATGACCCTAAATTGTAGTGCTTGTCCTGGATGCATGATGATAGAGGGTTCACATAGGTCCCAAAGGCATGACCCTAAACACACTTTCACAAAAAAAAAAATAATAATAACGGGCATGGTGTATACCTAGACAAGGGAACGCCATGAGAAAAAATGACGCACGGGCATGGTTACGAAACCATGAGTAAAAGAGTTCAGTGAAAACAAAAACCCGAGCATGCCTATGAGCAAAACCGAATGAAAGGATAGGCGTGGCCGCAAGATCATGGGTAAAAGAGCCCGATTGGTGAAAATCGTCTTTACAGTGCCACTTCCCCAGTCCAGGGCAAAGGACGCTTGGATCGATAAGGCAGGTTGATGCAACATCACGGCCTCAGCCGACACCCAATTGCCAAACAGGCACAATTCTGGCTAACGAAGTTCACACAAAATCCTCAGCTGTCAGGATCCAATCAAAGACACAAGATGGCACATTCGAGAGTGAGAGCCTCACAAGATCTCCCAAACACCAAAATCAAATAGAGTCCCTAAGGTAGGGGCGATGAACAATAGATCCCTCAAAATCAAAAAGAGTCCTTGAGGGTGAGGATGTTGAACAATAGATCCCTCAAAACAAAAAGAGTCCTTGAGAGCGAGGACAATGACCGAAACATCCCTCCAAAATCAAAAAGAGTCCCTGAGAGTAGGGGCGATGAACAATAGATCCCTAAAAATAAAAAAGAGTCCTTGAGATTGAGGATGTTGACTAAAAGATCCCTCCAAAATAAAAAAGAGTCCTTGAGGGTGAGGACGATGACCGAAAGATCCCTCTAATTCCCTAAGGCTAGGGGCGATGAACAATAAATCCCTCAAAATAAGAAAGAGTTCTTGAGGGTGAGGATGATGACCGAAGATCCCTCCAAAAACAAAAAGAGTCCTTGAGGGTGAAGACGATGACCAAAAGATCCCTCCGAAAATAAGAAAGTCATTCCAACAAACCAAAGACACCCATGAAAGCAAGAAACTGACAAAGCCAGAGTGAAACCAGCCAGAGACTTCAGGGTGATGCCTCACCATGAGGCTGCCTTGCCTAAATCCCTCCCTAGCCAACAGGCCCAGACTTTCGGGACAGACCAACAAAAAGGCCCCAACTACAGGATGGGGCTCATAGAGGTACCTTGTTCGTCAAGAGCAAACCTGGTGTAGCAGCAAACAAAGCCGACCAAAGGTTCTTTGGTTGTCAATCCAAAAACAAAGAAACCCAGACCAAATAGGAAGAAGTGCCCTAAAGCATGGCACTTCGCCACCAGATAGGCCTGATTCTGACCAACGAGAACTACATAAAATCCTCAGCTGCCAGAATCACAAATACTCTCTTGAGGGTGAGGACTTCGACAAGATCCCTCAAAGTCCCTTCTCCCCCTAAAGTCTCCATGGATGGACTTGTATATTGCATCCAAACATCTAAGCATCCTAGTTACAGCATCGCGTGAATCTCTTCGGTGTTCATATTGTCCTGTGGCTAGGAAGAAAAAAGAAATATTTCGAATGTTATCCTTCTTGCTTCTCTCAAAGCACAACATTCTGTGGGACATGTTGTTGGAAGACATTTTTCAGCACCATGGGTCCCCGATACGGAATAAAAAAGAGAAGCAAACAATGGAAATTTCAATGGCCTCAGAATTACCCAAAACGAGTCATAATGTTCTTAAGCACTTCAAAATGCCATCTACCAAGTTTTTTCGCAATTGGACATGTCTAAGGCAGTGCAGAAAAAGAAACAGTTTTGGAAAAATCAACCTTTCCCACCTTGAAACGAACCCCATAACTAGAACTGTATTTTTGGTGTGTCAAACAAACATGAGACTACCGCCATTGAATCAGACATGGTCAAAAAAATTTCGGCCTTATCGAGCACTCTAGGACAAAGTTATGGGTAAAATACCAAAAATACGTAGGCCATACACTATTTTCGTGCGGCCTCTCTACACCAAATCACCATTAAAGGTGGTTGTTTTTACAATATCAGGCAGTGACTTTCAGGGAGCCATATCTCATTCTTCCCTAGTCAGATCGCACTCAAATTTTGTGAGCATGTTTGTCTCGTCAAGACGAGCGTTTCGATATGTGGTACCCCCATGACGACGCCCGAACGGGGAGAAAAGCATGAGGGAAATTGTTGATCCATGAAGACAGTTGTACGAAAATCAATAGCGACACGCCTCGTTCGAGTGGCCAAATCATGGCGCTCGCGTATCAGATTGACATGAGACCAGTTTCATCGCGTGCGTAAGGTCTAGGGCTATCTCTGGTCCAAATCCCGTACATGATGAATGGTCAGATTTTGCACACGAAGGCATCAAAGTGACTATAAATTCCAGCATTGAAATTCTAGATTCCTACAAAAAACTCAAGACTACAAAATCTTCGTCCGGGCAAGGAATCGAGCTGTGTTTGTTGCCATACAATTATGATGGCATGCTCAATGAAACACATTGAATAAATCATGGAAAAACATCAAGAAATGAGTGCACTATCGATCGCAACTTTTAAAGATTCACATGAATTTCAAGTCACATGATCGTGGCTTAAAAACACAATTCATGGCTCGAAATCGGCATCAAATCGATCTCCATGACGAGCCCTACAAGAAAGCAATCATCTTTTTTGTAAATGGCCACTGGAGCAACCTCGAATCATATGTGGAAGCTCATGCGCGTTCTAGGGCGACAACAGGCATTGTTTTGGAATTCCATGTATTGTTAAGCAGGGGCAAAATAGTCATTTGGTATTCATTTTCAAAATTTCTTTTAATTCAGTTAAATCTTAATTTTCAGCAATTAGGTTTAATTTTGATCAATATGCCCATGTATTGGCAAAATATTATATATATAACATTATATCACTGTACAAGGGACCCTACTTTGCTTAAAAAAATTTCTATCTTTTTTCATTGTTGGGTCACGTCTTGAGAGAGAGAGAGGAAGGAGAGAGAAAATTTTGGGTTGGTACCGCTAAGCTTATCTCTTCTGTCTTCTCTTTCTCTCTCTTCTCTCCTCTCTCTCTCTTTCTCTCTCCCCTTCCACAGACGACAGAACCCCATTGCCGTCTGTGTTTTACTTTTTCTCATTCTCTTTTTCTCTTTTCCTCTTGCGGTCTCACTTAACCACGATCTCTCTCTTATCCTCCCTGTGGTCCTCATGACCACAACCTTCCCCTCTCCTTCCTTGTGGTCCAGCATGACCACTATCTCCCCCTTTTCTTTTTCTTTTATCTCTTGCATGACCATTTTCTTCCTGTGCACCCTTAGGCTCACCTACCCCTTCTTTTTCTGGTAGTACCTCATGTTGTTTCCCTTTCTCTTCTTTTTCTGAATTTCGTTACATCACCCTTTTAGATGAACCCTCACGTTCCCATTTTTCCACTCACAACCCATGGTCCCAAACGACCACCATTCCTAAGCTTTTCCTTCCCCATCGCCCGTGAGCGCCCATCTTACCTATAGTCGTGTGAACCTATCTTACCTATCACCGTGCGCGCAACAGACCCATATCTATTGCCGTGTGTGCAACAAAACCCAATGCCGTGTGTGACCTATCCTCACCTATCGTCATGTGCAACCTATCATCTCCTATCGCCGTGTGTAACCCATCCTTCCCTTATGCCATGTGCAACCTATCCTCCCCTATCGCTGTGTTTGCAAAGCCACCACCCAACGCCGTGTGTGCAAGCCACCACCCACCGTCGTGCGTGATCTCCACACCACAACTGCAGCCGGCTGAAACTCCCTGCTACACTATTTCCTTCTCGCTCAGTTACGCCTCAGCCCCCTCTCTCTCGGCTAGCAGCATCACCGTCTCCACTTCTGTCACTGCTTTCTCTCTCTCTCTAGCTCTCTGCCCTCAACCATCTTTCACTACCATAACCACCCACTTGTTATTCACGTAGCCTTTCCATCTACTCTTAACCCAAGCACTCCCACTCTCCTCCCCAATTACTGCTACACTCCATTCTAGCAATTCTTCCACCGCCATTTTCATCCATCCTCCATCTGCAGCCCATCCGCCTCTTCCTCCATCTTCACTTTTCTCTAGTCTGCCACAATCTTTCACCCCTCAATCACAGCGACCATCACTTACCTTGCTGGTCCACCATTAACAACTCTCCCACCGTTTTCTCAGCCACCGGCAGCCAGTCGTTGTTCTCTCTTTCCACCTCATGCGGTTATCCTCGCCTCTTCCATCCACCAACACTCCCTCTACCCTGCACCTCTTTCACTCCTCTCTCCTTACCCTTCTCTTCTTCATGATCACCTGCTTGAACCAGGCGACACCATAACTGTCATTGCCACCCTCTTTCTCCTCCTCCTTCCTCTCAGCCTGCTGTTCCAGGCAGCAGTTGAATCGTAATCGCCACCACTCATAGCCTCATATCTCCTCACTCCACCGAGTCTTCTCCTCCACCAGCTGCAACCTTCGCTTGACCCCCATTCTCTCCCTTCCACCTTCACTTGCTGCCCTCTGCTCTCCCATGGTTTCCTTCCCCTTCGCTTTCTCTCACTAGAAACCCACAAGGTAAAAACCCATGAACAAAACCCACTTCCCCTTTTCTTCTTTTTTGCACTTTTTCTTTTCATTGTAGGATTGCGTTTCTCTCACCTTATGTCATTCAACCCAACAAAACGCAAACCCAACGTGCCTCTCTTTCTTTCATAGAAAACCCAATAATACATTTCTCTCTTTCTCTCTCATCCAAATAAACCCCTTCTCCCTTGATCAACTAAACCTTTTTATTAGTATTTTATTTCACATAACCTCACCCATCCTTGTCACGACCCCGTTCCCCGACCCCGGTGTCGCATACTGGAGTGTGACAGAGTGTGGGATCGCGAACGCAGAGGTCGCGGATGTCACTCAGGTGGGAATGCCTCAACGCATAATTAACTTTGGAATAAAAGTAAACCACAAAATAAAGCAAAAACTCATACAATCAATATCCAAAACTAAGTAAAATAAAATCATTTATATACATATTCAGACTCCAAAAATTTCTATTACAACGAGTTCAAGGCACAACAGACCTGATCACAAAAATTCCAGAATTCTTCAAAATACATTTTCACATATCCACCAGCCACCTACCGCCAAAAGAGTCACCAACTGGAACTTTAAGCTTCAAAATGCCTGCCACCACCGTCCAGTTGTCCATGCTCGTGTATTATCCTCACTCTACACAAAGGGGAAAAAGAGGGGTATGAGCTAAATGCTCAATAAGTGAATCAGTACCCTTGCATTCCAACCTAGATGCACTCATAAAGGATAACAGACCCACAACTATCACAATTCATGCAGGATCACAGAATACAATCATACATCGATATCTACAGACAGAGTGAGCAGAAACAGTTTTGATCTCAAGGCTTTCCATGTTTCATGAACTAAACAGTCATACAGACATTTATCACTATCACATAGCTAAAGCTTGGCTAGAGCATACAGTTCCGACAGACAAAAATTAATAAGGCCTACTCCCAAAGTAGAAGTAACATTGATCAGGTTAAGCCAGTCCTGTAACTTGGGACATCTACTCTCCTTCAGGAGGGAGGACAATGACAAGTGGGGGACCACTTCGTAATGTCATCACTCACGCACATAGTCCTCAGCATGTTTTGGGGTTTACGATAGGTTGAGGCCTTGCAAGACATGACTCTCTCCTTGTACCTTCAGGCGAGAGGGTGTTACACTACCATTGGAAGACCCAATGCTTAGTGCCCACAATAGAGTGGGGGGAGTGACCCTACCAGTTATTTGCAGTTACATCTCGACTCTACTTCTGTCATAGGAGTCAAGATACAGTATACCCCACTACCAATGGAGGACCCATTGCGTAGCAGGCAGTAATCAGAATTACAGTACCCACTACCAATGGAGGATCCATTGCATAGTGGTTAGGATCAGAATCTGAATCACATAACAGAAATACCGTATCCACTACCAATGGAGGACCCATTGCGTAGTGGCATGAATCAAAATCAGATAATAGAGATACAATAACCGCTACCAATGGAGGACCCATTGCGTAGTGGCCAGAATCAGAATCAAAATCATAAGCATAACCAGATAATAGAAATACAATATCCACTACCAATGGATGACCCATTACGTAGTGGCCAGAATCAAAATTAGAATCATAAGTAGAATCAGATAACACATAGTGGCCAGATTCAAAATCAGAATCATAAGTAGAATCAAATAACAGAGATATAGTATCCACTACTAATGGAGGACCCATTGCGTAGTGGCCAGAATCAGAATCAGAATCATAAGAAGAATCAAATAACAGAGATATAGTATCCACTACCAATGGAGGACCCATTGCGTATTGCCCAGAATCATAATCAAAATCATATAGTTATCACACCTAGTACATGCATGCTTAAACATTCACTCATTCACATTTCACTCTTTTTAAGAGGTCAGGACCATTCATGGTATCATAAGTATGCCATTTCAGTATCTTATAATAGACAACTTCAATCATCTTGCAAAATAATCAAGCCATATTCAACATATCGGTGCATAGCAGATGTATGATCTACGCAACGACTAAGAATTCATTGTAATTCTTATCAGAAATATGCATGTACAAGGTGAGACATAACATCCAACTTATGAGGGAAATTTACTTCATTTCAATTGCTCTTTCATAGTGGGTATGAGCCTCCCTCAATCACAGGAAGTATGAAGCTTAATTAAGCCTGACCAATTCAGGGTTAATATAGAATCCTGAGATTTTGAAATGTCATATTGGGGTATGTTTCATAAACAGGGATATAAACATCAATTTTATATGGAATTTCAATATAATTCCAAAACAAACATTCAAGTTAACATTATTAGCTTTCATGTGAAAGTAATTTGAGAGCATTTGGACCCCATTTGGTCCGTCAAAATCTTAAGGTAGCAGAAGCAATAGTTATAGAAATTGCTGAGTTTGGTCATCAGCGATGTATTCTCATAATTTGATGTATAACTCTTGAGTTAAAAATAATTTCAAAATTATTTCAACATGTGAATTTAAAAGGACACATATACCTTTTAAATTACAGCGGTTTGAAGGAAATTTAAATCCATTCGTTCATTTAAAACTTATAAAAACAGGAACAAAAATTCTGAGTTTTCTGTAATCTGTCAATAGTGACATATCCACATACTTTGAAACACAACTCTTAAATTATGTTGAATTTGGATAATGTTAAAATATGAAACTCACAGTAAACTCGTGAATATTTCAAATGGATGTGGCTATGAATCATTTGGACTTCAATTGGTCAAACAAAACCAGTGCAACTAGAGTAATATTTCTAAAATTTACACAGTCTGTAAAAAGTGACATAGGTGCATAAAATGAAGTACAACTTTCAAAATATTCAGAATTTCAATTGGACCCAAACATGAAGATTAAAATAGACTCAGAGACCTTTCTAATGGTGCTGATTTGAGGAAATTCAGATACCATTTGTTTGTCCAATAATGTATTACAAAATCATGCACAGTCCCTAGATTTTCATGTCACAGTCATAGCATGCCCCAAAGATTTATTCATAGCTTCCAACTTTCATTAGAAATCAGCATGCAATCCTTTCTAACACATAATAGATACATATGCCCCCTTAATTCACAAGTTTCCCCCAATAATTTGAAGAGTTTCATCACTCATTCATCATATAAAGGCAAACTATTGTTGCTGAAAATTCATAACAGAACAGTGTGCATATAGTGTCATTCTTCACACCCTATTAATGCTCACCACCTGCTTATTCTAGGATCAAAATCATGCTTGATTCATGTTCAATTCATGCTATGAAATAGCAAGGTAAGGATCCATTTACTTTAACAACAAAAGTGCACTCCAATCCTTCCATGCACAGCCACTTCAAACTCCTCCACAGGGGCTCCAACAATGAGGTAGAGGGAGCTTCTTCCAAGATTCCTCAAATTTCTCTTTGAGAGAGAGAGAGACCAGAGAGATGAGAAGGAGTGGAGAGCATGAGGGTGAGAGGGAAAGAGAGGGAGAGAGAGAGCTGGGTGGGTTTAAAAGAAATAAGGAGAAGGGGGAGGTGAGGTGGCAGCAAGCCACCTCCAAGTGTCATAGGGAAGGCAGCAAGTGGCACAAGGAGGGCACAAGTGGCACAAGAAGGAAGAGACAAAGAAGAGGGAAAAAAAAAAAGGGAAAAAAAAAGAGGAAAAAGGGGATTGTCCCTCAAGGACCATCCTACACAACAAGTTCTGGTAGTCTAAAGTTCTGGTAGTCTAAATCCATTGCATCATTAACACTTGCGGTGGCACATTCATTTCATCTTGTCGTGCAATTCGCCTTATCCCATCGTGCCCCTCCTTTTGTCGTGCACAGCACCATATTGGAAGTTCTGGGACATCACAATCCTATTTACCTCATCTTAGTTTAGTTTAATATATTTCCTTTTATTCCATTTATTATATTTTATGTTCCCTCACATTATTTTTATTTTTTTATTTTATTTAACTCATTTATTTTATTTTATTTCACTTTATCTTATTTACCCCTTTTATATTATTCCCATTACCTTATCCTATTTTATTTTGATTATTTATTTTACTTTATTTCATTTACCTCTTTTATTTTATTTACCGATGTTACATTATTTCATTTTCTTTTATCCCTTTTATTTTATTTTCCTTTACTTCATTTTATTTTAATTTATTCATTTTATTTTCCATTTTAATCCTAATTCCATTTTCTAATTTTATTTTAATTCATCTCTTTCATTTTCATTTCATCCCATTCTCTATCACTCTTATTTCATCATCACTTTTATTTCCACTTTCGTCTCTTTTGGAAGACCTAGCGAGAGTCAAGCTAGTATTCACCTCCCCTCTTTCTCTTCTTTGCTTGTTTGACAAGGGGCAGCTAAACGTTGTGCCATCGTGTCAGTCTTGTCATCAAGCAGTATTGTCATCGTGCCGGTCTGAGTTAACATGCATGTCTTGCTGCGACGTCAGACTAGCCATTATGTCAGGTCGGTCGTTGTTGATTTTGTCGTCGATTAGTATTGTCGTTGTGCCGGTCTAAGTTACCATGCCCATCTTGCTACCACGTCAAGTCAGTCACCGTACTGGTCTAGCCACTGTGCCAGCCTAGCCACCCGGTCAAACTTCTTCTCTCACTTTCACTTCACGCTGTAACAAGGTGGGGACCTATGCCCCACTTGTCTGTACTTTTAATTGTATGTATGTGTTTACAGGAAAGGAGAAACAGGTCAAGGGAGGCGATTCCAAATTGGCCATAGGCTAGGGGGCTTTCCAACGTGATATGAGAGGGCACCCACGCGAGCCAACCCGAGTGTGTCACCGATCCACATGAGGTAAGTCCCGCCTCACAACCCCAATTCCTCTCTCACCAGTTGATATTCCTGCCCGCGTCTTCTTTAGATGGTTTCTGAGAGAGCGATCTCAGGTACCAGGTCCATATCAAACCTGGAACCAAGCCACCAGGTCAACTTGACTCAGAGGGAGAGATCAAGGCACCTAACTAGCCGTGTTTAGGGTCATGCCTTCCGGACTTATGCGAAGCAGTTTATCGTCATGCGACCAGGACGTGCACTACAGTTTAAGGTCATACAGCTGGACCGTGGTGGTGATGAATGGCAGTCTGTAGAGGCCATGGAGTGAGTATGGGTGGTGGAGTAATTTTTCGTTTTGTGAGCATGGGTGCAACTCACTGGTGAACATTGTAGAGCGAACTGGATCCACTGGGGAAGCAACGAAGGTGGTGCACACACATGAATGGGTCGGTTTGGGATGGCATGCCTGAAGATGCACGTAATGGGTGTGTGTACATGCGTGGGGGAAATTTTAAGGTTATGCCTCCAGGACCTATGCAAAGCAGTTTAACGTCATGCGGCCAAGACGTACACTACAATTTTTAAGGTCATATAGCTTGGACCGTTACTACAGTTTAAGGTCATATATTTTGGACCATGGTGCTAAGCCTTTTAACATCATGCGGCCAAGACGTGAACTATGGTTTAAAGTCATATAGCTTGGACCGTGGCTATGCAATTTAAAATCATGTAGCTAGGACCATGCAGTTTAAGGTCGTGCAACTAGACTTGTGCTACGATTTAAGGTCATATAGTTTAGACCATGATGCTAAGCCTTTTAATGTCATGCGGCCAAGACGTGCACTATGGTTTAAGGTCATATAGCTTGGACCGTGGCTATGCAATTTAAAGTCATGTAGCTAGGATCATGCAATTTAAGGTTGTGGAACTAGACCTCCGCTACAGTTTAGGGTGATATAGTTTGGACCATGCAGTTTAGAGTCATTCCCCTAGAATATCTAAGTGGGTTGCCCTTGTAAGTCAAGCTCCGTGGGGGATAGAGACAGTGGCTCGGTGAGAAGTGGACCCACTGGGGATTAAAGGGGTAAATATGACTCTACGGGGACAATGAGCAATGGTATGCATGTAACTCCGCTGAGAATGATAGGCTGGAGCACAAATGCAACCCTGCTGGGGATAGTGATGGAATACACCTATTGAAGAAGTGCATCCATTTCACAGTTTAAAAGCATGTGAATGGACTATTTGTCACATGTTTTAGCGTCTTACTATAGGGACGCACATTACAGTTTTAAGGTCACGTAGCTCGAACCATGGCTATACAGTTTAAAGTCATGCGGCTAGGACCATGCAGTTTAAGGTCGTGCAACTAGACCTTCGCTACAGTTTAGGGTCATATAGTTTGGACCATGCAGTTTAGGGTCGTGCACCTAGACCATAATGTGGTAAGGGAATGTGACCCCATGGGGAAAAGAGTTGTAACTGAAGACTTGACTCCCTGAGGATATGACGACTGTAGTGCAGAGAATAGACTTCCTGGAGATGCAAAACGGTGGTCATGTCATAATATCTGGTCCTCTGGAAAAATGATAGAAATCCACAGACGGTAGTGTCATAACATGCGCACGACGCTAGGTTTTGAGTGATGGACATGGCGTTAGGCCTAGACAATGCATATTACGTTAAGATTAGTGATGATGCGCACGGTGTTAGGTCTGAGGTGAAGTGCACGACGTTAGGCCTCTGGATGAAGCACACAGTGTTATGCCTCATGGAGCACGAATGCCGCTAGGCTTAGTAACGGGTACGGCGTTAGTTTATGGAGGATGCATACGACGTTAAGGCATAGCGATAGCGACATACGGCAGCAGGTTCATGAGGCACAGGCGGCAGCGACACTCATTCGAGCCTCGGGCTTGACCCGCCCCGGACGAGACCTATTGTCATCTGAAGACGAGCACCAAAGCATCATTTCGAGCTTGTGGGGGGAACTTTGTGTAACCCTTGTCTATAAAAGGGGGTAAAACCCCATTTTACTGCTTTACCTTCGGTAAAACAGTGAAGAGAGTTTTAGAGAGCAGGAGCTTCCATGGAGAGACTTCTGGCGAGAAACCTCCTACCAAAACCCACAGTGTACAGCCGTTCAGAAGCTCTCCGGTGAACTTCAGCTAGTCGTGAACCTTCGCGGAGTGCCTGCGAACATTTTCAGAGAGTGACAGGTCTTTTGGAGAGGGTAACAAGGGCTTCACAAGGATTTTCTGAGACTTTTCCTGTGGAGAATAGCAGCCATTGAGGTTTCAGTGAGAGAAACAATGGTGTCGTTGGGTTACAACACTATTTTCAGTGTGCATAAGGACTCCTTGGTGGATTTCTGTCAGTCTTGCAGTCACCGACAGTGAAGGAGAAGGCATAGTGGCTCTGTTAGAAACTCTGTGATTTTTCGACGGGTAGAGGAGTGTGAAGAAGGGAGAAAGAAACCCACAGCACAAGGGAACTTCTATTGGGATTCCGGTGATTTCCCGATATTGCCGACCATTGGTGAAGGGAAAGGAAAGGGTCAGAAGGGGATACCCGGTGGACAGAGGATATTTTTCAACGAAAGGCAGTGAGTTCTCGGTGAGGAGAGGAAATACTGGTGAGAACCCGAGGCGTTGCAAGCCTACAATGGTCGGGGAGGTGAAGGCTACGGGACAGCGAACGGTCACCCTCCGCACGTGTGGTGATAGGCCACGTCGACAGTGTCAGGCAGCATGCCCAGATTTTGAGGAACGTGGGGCTGCACGTGTGCCGGGTGTGAACAGCTTGCAGCCGGTGTTAAATGCAGACGAGGTTAGTCCCCTTATAGCAGATGGCGATAGCCTCTCAATTGGAAGACATCGTTGTGTCTTGTGTGGGGAGAAGGCGATAGTCTCGCCTTCTGCGCATGGCGATAGCCCTGCCTTCTACACACGGCAATATCCTTGCCTTCCGTGCATGGCAATAGCCTTGCCTTCTGCGCACGGCGATAGCTTTGCCTTCCTCATACGGCGATAGCACTACCCCTTAACGACTTGTGTGAGGCAGTGCTTTAGCTTCATGGTCCAGACTTCAGGCACCATTCCTGACGTGAAGAACCTCCCACGAGTAGGGGAGATTAGCACTAATGACTTCACCAGCGAAAGCTTGGTGAGGGGTGAGCCAATCTTGCTCACTGAGGCTTTGTGTGAACTAAGGTGGCCTTTAAGCGTCACCTTTGTTAGTGACCCCGTCCACTTTGAGGTTAGAGAAGACAACAATGGGAATGTAAGAATAGAAGAAGGGGTAGGCCTCCTCCATTTTTTGCATAAGAATATAGCCTCAAGTGAGGACTTGCCGACCCTAGATAAGAGAATGGTGAAGACCCCAAGCATGAAGTGGTCCTCTGCTGGCTTTTGAGTATAAGGGGAGCACCAGTAGCTAAAAGGATAGTCTTCCTAGACCATAAGAGTGTTGAGCTGATACCGGAGTATTCTAAAGCGCGCTTCCCTACTGGCCGCTATTCAGTGCTCGATGGGATACTATGACCGTTGTTCAAACACGGTCAAGGTGCTATTGTAAACCTGGAGCCATGTCGGTAACATATGGCTGCTTGGTCATGGGGAAGTAGGAATATCTCTACTAGACATTTACTTCATCGATGGGCTTCCACTCATCGACGTTATGTATGACGAGTTCATGTCCCCCCAACTCGATCATTTTTGGAGGTGAACGGGTCAGGAAAGAAGACCCACCAGCTGGACTACAAGAGTTATTTGGGGTTTAATAGCTGCTCTGCTCTAACTCCAAGAATGGTCACATCTCCTTCACCCAGTGGGTGGCATTCTTCTATGGAGATTGTAATGATGAAGTCGGTCCAAGCCCAAGAAGATAGGGGAAGGCATCCATGAAGGGAACCCCTCCAGTATTTGAACTTCACAGCAGAAACGACCACATCTTCTTAGCGGAGTACCTGATACTTGTTCTGTGTAAGTTTGCTCTCCCCGAGGAGCAGACACTATACGTTCAGGCATGTTCTATATAGCCTATGACATGGTGAGGGGGCGAGAGTATGCGCTGGCACAGCTGGTCTTATGCAGCATCTACTATGGCTTAGGAGCCATATCCCGGGGGAAAGCCTATCAGGGCGATGAAGGAAGGAATGACATAGTGGACGGTGAAGCCTTCCCTGGGGACTTCCAGACGCCTTTCCCCATCCACTACGTGTACGGCTAGCTTGGGGCTTATTTCTCCAACACCTACCTCAGGAATATGGTGTTGGAGGAAACAATGTGCCCATTTCTCTTGAGGATTACTGAGCAGAAAGTAGTCTTCCACACTCTTAGTCAAGCACGTAGCCTATTCTGCAACGACCACCTTCACATGAGTGGGCTCGCCTTCCCGGTCGAAAACCTTACGGATCGTGCCTTCTCTGACCACTTGGGCAAGAGCCTTGATGGTGCTTATACTACTCATAAGGAGCTCATGTACATGTTGAGTGTCAGAGGCGGGGTGCTACCTTACCGCACCATCCACAGTGTCAAGCTTGAGGGGTATTTCCCTCATCAATTTGCCCGACAGCACGGGATAGACCAGTGGTGCCCATTCTTGGTATTTTTTGACAAGCGGTACAACAAGGTCAGCCGCAGAAAGAAGGACCAGCTGGAGACCCATCGTGAGATCTAGCTCCCCAGACATATTCGCATGGCTTGAGCCACGTGCTTGGAGTTCACCAAGATCAATAAGTACATGCTACCACATTTTGTCAGAACAGTGCGAGCAACTGAGGCCCATGAACGTTGGTGGCGAATCACCAGTAAGGGGTATATTCTCCCTGAGACATGGGATAGAGGAAGATGGCGAGGACTCCTCCAATGGGGGAGATATTCTCCCTGGGCTTCCCCTAGAACTGGAGCGACATTGGGCGGCCCCGCCAAATTGCCATGGACGAGTCTCTGCCCTGGTTTCTCGATATGGAGAAGTAGACAAAGAGAATCTTCGACAACCTCTCTGCTATTTTCAGGTGGAAGGAGGGCCGCAAGGTTCCGAGGTATGCAGAGGGATTGGTCCAAGACTTAAACAAGCTGATAGGGAGCGGCCCTAACAACAAACTTGCCGTCGGTTCCTCTCGAGGAGGTGTTTCTGAGACTGGTACACCTTCTCAAGCGAAGGGGAAGAAGAGGAAGCGGGCTTCCCTGACCGTTCCTCTTGCACCAGCTTGTCGTGTAGCACAGGCTCTGAAGAGTAAGGGGCTCAAACCTCCAATGGTTCGAGAGCCAGAACACCGGTTGCTTCCTTGGAGTCCTATGTGTCTCCGATGGTCTCTGATTCACCTCTGCTCTAGAGGATTCATCTTCCCTTCCACCTGAGCCTTCTTATGGTTCTTCAGAAGCTCCAGCAGGTGAGGGAGAGGGTCCAGTACCAATAGATATCAATGGGGCTGGTGATGCAACCCTTGAGAGTGCTGCTCAAGGCGAGGAAGTTGTTGTGGTTGAGGAAGCTGCTGCACCTACTAAAGCAGAGGATGCAATCATGAAAGGGGCAACCCCAAGCTCTACTCAGGAGGGAGGACCACTAGTGATAAAGGAGGCTTAGGCCTCAAGGACTAAAGAAGGGCTACCTGAACAACAGGAAGTTGCTGCCTCAAGTGACGTAGTTGTAGAATAGGTCAAAGAGCCGGGACATCTTCAAGGGGCTGACCTTGAGGACTCAGAGGCGGTACCCCTGGCTGCCGAAGAGGCGGGCCTTGTGGTAGAGCTTGTTGCTGAAATGGCTTCCCTAGTGGGCAAGGGTGAAGAAGGAGAGGGGAGAGATGTCACACCTACCGAGGCAGAGGTGGGGGTTCAAGAAGAGAGGGAGCAGGAAGAAGACACCGGCCTGGGAGAGTTGGCTACCATGGTGCACCATGATACTAAGGTGGTAGCTCCATAAGAGGAGGTTGCTCATGCCCTGGCTGAGGTTGTGGAGCCTATAGAGGGCGACACTATAGTACCTGAACATGAGAGAGTTGAGCTCGAAGAGGTCATGTGAAGGGATTTGAGTGAGAGGGCCTTTGTTGAGATATCAGGGCAGCTTGAGGTTGCCCCTGAATCTGAGGAGCCTGAGTCCTTAGGTTTCATAGTCGCTCTTGAGATGCCAGTTACTCATCTAGCCATTGTTCCTACGAGTCCCGTGGCTGCAGCTAGGGATTCTCCTACTATAGTCACGCCTGCTGCTCCGCCTAGGCCCATTCTCAGTGGAATGCTCGAAATTATCATGGAAATGCTTTGGGTAGCCGTTCAAAAGCTGAAGGAGCTACCCTTGGCCAAGCTTGGTGACACGTTCAAGAAACTAAAGCAGCTTTCCCTAAGGGCGCACCAGAGGTCATCTCGTACTTTGATAATATTGTGAATGAGCTAGAGGGATGGAAGGTGAAGGCTTTGCAGGCGAAAGAGACTGAAGCGCAACTAAGGGGCTCCCAGTTAGAGTCCTTGGAAGCTTCACTGGCACAGAGCCACGAGCTGGCTGAGGCCCAACTACAAGAGAGGGAGGCTACTTTCTCTCATAGGTTCGCCCTTGCTGAGGACGCCATAACACACCACAACAAGGTAATGACCTTGAAGGTGAAAGTAGCCAAGGGGGCGCAGGAACTTGAAAAGCAGAAGAAGGAGACGACAACTTGGGATGCTGAGGATAAGGAGCTGGGTTAGAAGCTGCTTCACCAAGAATACTCCTTGAGCAAAAAGTTGACCTTGGTGGAGCACAAGGTCGGGCTGGTGGCCGGACTAGGAGGAGACATCGAGTGGGAGAAGGCATCGGCCGAAGAGTGCAGGGGAAAGGTCAATGAGATCATTGACAATTTTTTACGGTGCTTTCTTTCTCTTTTTCTTTTCATTTCTTCTATTGTAAAGAAAAGAACGCTTGTGATCCCCCCTTGATTTATAAATGAAATAGCTCTTTTCTCTTTCTGTGTGATGCAAGTCTTTTATTCTTCCTTCTCTTTTTGCTTCATTATTTCTGCCCTTTCACCATGTGAGACGAAAAAGAATAGCCCACTCCTTGATTTGTCTTATGACAGCTTGATGTGGCTTCAATGACCTCGAATGGGGGAGCAGTTGCTTCTTCACCCCTTAGCATTTGATTGGACACGGGCTCATAATTCATGGTTCTCATGATTTGGTGAGCTTGTTCACTGTAAATACTCCAATCTGAGGGAGCTTTGGCTTTGCTTTGGGGTGCATTGCTCTTGAGCTCATCATAGGTCTCAATCTCAGGGATGAACTCCTTTAAATGCTTTGAAGCGATGCGCATAACCTCCAACTGATTTGGGAGATTGCAAACCTCACTTCTCAGCTCTGTCAAGGGGTCTTGTTCCTGAGAGCCAGAGGACTGACTCTTCTCTACCTGTACTTCTTCGAGAGCATCTGATAGTGTAAGACCTTCTTTTGGCTGTTGGTGATCTCCTTGTTCAAGGAGGATGGGATTTGGAGTACCTTCCTAGGTGGTTGGCATTCCAGTTCTACTTTTAGGAGAGCAATGGGGACATGCAAGACTTTTTGTTGGTCCGGCATGTAGGTGACCCTCGGTGCTGGAAGGTTGACCTTTAGGGCTTTCTTAACCTCGGGAGTTGCTTCTAGCTTGTCATTTTTTTCTGTCGAATTAGAAGTGGGGGTAGAGGGGAGAGCTTCATCTTCGAAGGATGGCACGATGACCTCAGAGATGTGGTAAGGTATACTTGGGTAAATAGGAGTCAAGGGGAGGATCCTCCCTTGCTTTCCCCCTCCTTGAATAGGTCTGTAATCATTCACCCAAGGTCTTCGACATCATCATGAGACAAGGTCATGTCTCTCTCACAGGTTTCCAATCATCATCCTTTTGCCTTTCTGGTGCTGGAAGATCCGTGAAATAGTATTTAGTGTCAGCATAATGAGTCTCAACTATAGGGAACGGTCTCTTATTAGCATAGACCATGTGATGTCTCCCATCGCGACTATACTTGAAGCATTGGTGTGGCATGGAATGAACCACCCCCTAATCGTGAAGCCAAGGGTAGCCGAGAAGGACATTGTAATATGTATCGGTGTCGATTACATGAAATTGAGTGTAATCGTTCAGGTCACCGATCTTGAGGCAAAGACGAACTGTCCCAACCAGATTTTCTCCTGATTGGTTGAACCCTTGCACGGTGATGTGGGTAGGAGTGAGGTCGCCAAATCTTAATTCCAATTGGGTGAGGATCCTTCTTGGGATCAGGCTGACTGCTGACCCTCCATCCAGCATAATCCGGTTGATAGGGCAAGCATGTAATTCACCATTCATGAAGAGGGGGTGATTGTGAAATTTTCCTCCCAACTAAAGGTCATCTTCGAAAAAGGTGATCGCCAAGCAACCACTCAGGATGACTGGGTCAACCTTAATAGGATCCACTTCAGTCTCGTACACCTCCGAGTTAGAAAGGGCTTGAACCTGGGTCATACGATAGTTTCTGGACAGCATCAAGGCGTCATAGATACTTAGAAGGGTTGGAAGCTTTTTCAAATGCCCAACTACATCATATTTCACCTTATCCTCATCAGCCTTCTGCTCTCCTGATCTTATCACTGGCTTAGGTGGTAAAGTAGGTTTAGGAGCAGGTTTTGGTTGAGTTTTGGTTTGTGACATTGGCTGACTTTGTTGTTCGACCGATGCGGTCTGGGCTAATGGGGAAGTAAAAGGGATTTGTATTAGGGATGTGGACGTTTGAGGTTAAGGCTTGGGGAAAAGTGAAGGATCAGGAAACTTGAGGACATTGAGCTTCTGAGGTGTGAGCTGTAGCTTCTTCCCTGATCTTAGGCTCATTTGTCCCATGTTGGATGATACCTCTAAGATGGAGGCCTCCTCGGAACAGGAGCTTGAAGATGGCTCAGTCTTGGCATGGGCTGCGAGAGCATCAGCGACAGTTAAGAATCCGGTCGCCTGGGCCAGCATCATTCTTAGGCGCTTCCAATGCAACCTACTAATGTTGGTGCCTTCGAGTTCTCTTTTTAGAGCATCGAAATATAGGCACTGTCGAACTGCACTTGTGAAAGAGATAGAAGAAGAGGGAGGAGAGGAAGAAGAACAAGTGAAGTTAGAGAGTTCTATGCAGCTTTCTACGCCATCACCAGAATTGGACGAGTTCAGGGGGTATTTTAGCTCTTGCCCTTGCTCTGACCACTGGGGGATGCTTTTAGTGTCGTCACCTGTGTTGGACGAGTCCCGAGAAGTTGATGACTCAGGGACATCCACCTAATTGGACGAAGGGATAAGGCGAGTTGCTTCTGGGATGAAGTCCTGTAAGGTCGGCAGTGGAGGAAGGGGCTTGAGAAATTCTTCCTCGACAGGTGACTGAGGAATGTGATTCCTTGGGCGAGCTGACCTAAGTGCTCATCTCCTTCTGGATCCCTTGGAAGGTGTTTGATTCATCCTATCGGGTTGATGAGTAGCCCTAGCTTCACGGACTACCTCACGCTTTACAGATTTGAGCCTACTTTGTCCATGGTAGACTTCCCAAGGCTGAGAAGTCGAGGGCTCTGAAGGATCTAGGGTATCCTCATAGGGGACCTGTAGTGGGATTTCCTCCTGGAAGTGAGTGATGACTTGGAAGTGTTCTGGGAGAACAGTGTAAACAATGTGGCCTTTCTGTACCTTCTCGACGACAACAGCTTTGAACCCAGAGCATTCCGTCAACTCATGGCCCCATACCTGGTGATATGGGCACCAGAGATTTTTTGTACCCTAGCAAGACGCCTAGGTTGCCTAGCGGGTTTGGGAGTGATGAGACCCTGTTGGAGCATCGCCTCAAAGAGGGTCTGCAGAGGTCTAGCGCACTTCTATGGGCTTGTGTCGGAAGGTCTTTTTGCACTAATGGAGTAGAGACTTAAGGGTGCCCTTCTAGATTACCATGAACTTCTTGGTGCTGCTACATCTTCTTTGTCAAGAGCTTGTGGAAGCCAATGCATTCGCTCAGGTCATTGCCTCGTATCAGATGATACGGACACCAGGTTCTCAATTCCTGGAGGTAGGAACTTGGGTTGCCTTGTCAGCTTCAGCGTGATGAGACCTTCTTCGAGCATTATGGAGAATACTGCATGGAGGACGGTAGGTGCCTCGTCATCCTCTTGGATTGTCACTACGTGGGAAGCCTCAGTTGCTCTGAATTCTTTCTTTAGCTCCTCGAGCTTTATCTGACCCTTGTTAATAAGGGCTTCGATAATGTCTTAAGCGTATAGCACTCTTAGGAGGGGTGGCCTACTCTCCTGTGATATGTGCAATATCTCTCGTGTGTCTCCTGTCCAGCTTGCTCTAGGAATTTGACCTCTGGCAACTGGATCATGTTTTACTCTAGTAATAATCGAAGAAGTGCAGGAACCCACTCCTTCTCGAAGGGGTGCACCTTGTTCTGGTGCTGGATCCAGTAGTCACTTTGATTTGCATTGTTAGGGGGCGGGACCTTGTTATCGGAGTACTCCTGCTTGCCTCCAGCTTGAGGTGTTGTTTATTCCTTGGTTGTGACTACCCCTTTGGAGAGGTACAAGGTTTGAGGGGCGGCTTTTTTAGTGTCAGTCACGGTGACAGCTGCACTAATCACCCCTTTTTGCTGGTTGCCCCGATTATTGAAGCGAGAATTTCCATTGCCCGGACCCTTTCTCGAGCTAGAGGGCTGTTGGTGAGATCCACCAAAGCTCTTAGACAGACCTTCTATATGAACTTCTTTAAAGATGAGCTCTGACATGGAGGGTGGATTGGAGGCCTCAACATGCAGGGCGATCTCGGGTGGCATATTTCTTATGCAGGTCTGAACTGCATCTCTTTCAGTCATGGGAGTGGCATGATAGGTTGCCAACTCTCTCCATCGGGCGATGAACTTATCAACTGGCTCACCAGGCTCTTGAGTCAGAATGAGGAGCTCGATGGTTTCCACATTTTTCTAGACTTCATTGAAGCGTTGGTAAAACAATTGCTCCATTTCCTGCCATGTATATACCTAGCTTGGAGGTAAACGAGCATACCACTAAAAGGCTGGCCCTTCAAAAGTCTCGACAAACTAACGGAGGAGTCCCTCGTTAGCTGTCGTCTATCGACAAGCCGCTTGGAAGTGAGTGATATGCTGGTGTGGGGATGTAGTACTATTGAATAGGGGGAGTTTCCATTTGTGATAGTTTGGGGGAAATGGCACCTGGTCGATATACGAGGGGTATGACTTTTGGTAAAGCGGTGCCCCTTTCATGCTCGGGATCTTACTCTTGAGATATTGGGTCACTATGGCATCTATATTGGCTTACGAAACCATGCGAGGAGCAAAGCTGTCTTGGGAGCCCTGTGGGGGAGTTTGCCTGGGAACTGTGTCCTCTCCAGGCAGGTAGTTAGCCTCATGGTGATAAGAAGGGGGCCTGGAGGCCTCTAGGCGATCCATCTTTCCGAGAATGGACTGCATCATCTCCTCGAACCTGTTCATCCGATCTTCCTAAGCATCACTCGGCTCGTTAATCACCATGAGGCTGACCATTTCTTTTGGGTGGAGTAGTGGACTGCCCGAGTTGGCGAGTCGTACATGGAAAGTCAGTTTGTAGGGGCTCAACTTGCCCCGATTGGATCCCAGTCTACCGACGTTGTGAGGACTGGTTCTTGATGGTCTTGGGACCATGACTTCTTATCAGCTCGGTGTTTTCCTGTGATGGTAACCACCAAGCAATGTCCTTGGACTTCTTGCTCAGTTTCTAGAATCCGAAGAGGGAAGAAGGGATTGTGAGGCAGGAGGTCATCAAAAGCGGCAACCTCAATTGCCTTAGGGGCCTTTCTAGTCAGGAGCTGCAGGCCTCTCTTCTGCTTGATCCTGAGGCTACAGTAGACTTCACTCCAGAATTGAGCCTAGGATTTGGACTGCCCCATTTTTCTTGAGCATGCGAGGGCTGTGTCCATCAGCTGGAGTAGAGAGTGAGGTCCAAGGATAGAGGGCAATCTGGGCTGCTGCCTTGAAAGTTGTAGGCTTCTATCCGCCATCACGGTTTTGCCCCGAGTTCCCTTGTGAGGTCCGAGTGCATGGCTGACCTGAGGCGGTTGACTCAAGATGGTACTCGTAGAGAAAGCATTTGAGTACCAGGTCTCGAGGTGTTTGCCTAGCAAAAGAAGAGTGACAGAAGAAGAAACTAGCTCACGACTCCGTTTTCGTCCGGATCGGGAAGGAACCTGTGAAGCTGGTGCGTATGCACTTTTGGAGGTAGCCCTCTGGGTGACAAGGGGGTCAGCCCAGGCTCGATCAGTTGGTTCGACTTTAGGAGGCCGAGACCTACGAGCTTGTATTGCTGAGGGACTGGGTAGGAGCTTATCTCTCACAAGGTGAAGTTGTGTGTGCTGATGAGGAGGTCAAATGGTCGACCATCGTGTGCTCGAGCTGGCACAGAACTGACGCGTCCTTGAGCTGTGGGATGAAGATGCATGGCTTGTGCAGGGTTCGGCCCAAGAAGGCCTAGCCTTGGACGCGAGCTCAAGGCAGCATGAAAGTTGCCCCAAGGTGTGGCTCGAGTGGACATACCACAAGCCTTGAGGTGTGTGCGAGAGGTGGAGGCCCCAGGATCTCCTCCTCAATGTGTCGAGCCTCTAAGCATCGAGGTTTGGGGTGGTGAAGGAGTATGGGGGGTGGCCTTGCGGTCAGGAGCGATGGCAACCTGCTTGCCTTTCGCAAAAGCAAATAGGGCGGCCTTTCGGCTTACCTTAGCAATAAGATTGGCAAGGGACGTGCCAGTAACAGGGTGCGTGCTGTGGGTGGTAGCAAACATGCTACCCATGCGAAGGGCCTTGGTGGAGGGTCCACCAGGACTAGAAAAAGGGGAGTTAGGGACCTTCAAGTCCCATCTCACACCAATCTAGGAAAGAACCTGGGAGCCGGACAGTGAATCCTGACTCAAAAGAAGTGTAGGGAATGTGGCTTGAGAAGTTCTCTTCCCTGGGATGGTCACGAGTGCGGGGATGAGAAAATCCCCAACTCGGATGAACGGGTTGAATAACCCAGATGCCATGGAATGCAGTGCAAAAAATAAAAGGTGATGCCAATCAACCAAGAGCGAATAGACAAAGGGGTAGTAAGTCTCCAGTGGAGTCGCCAAACTGGTCGGATGCCACGATCTCACCCCCCCAGCTAGGTGATCAGGGGACACGTATCTCGGGTTCGGAAGACCCAAGACCTGAGATCTCTCTCTCGGGAACCTTGTTCACCCAACTGGTGAGAGAGAAATTTTAAACGTGAAGTGGGGACCAACCTCACCTAGATCCATAACTTACTCGCGCTGATCGCGTGGGCACCCTCTTAGATCAATACGAAAAGCCCCCCCAGCTGCGTCAGCTGGTTCGGAATCGCCTTCCTTGACCTGCAATCTCCTTGTTTTTTGAAAAGCACTAACATCGTTAATTTGTAAGACAAGTGGGCTGAGGGACCCACACTTGTCTTGGGGGGAACATGCACAGAGGTACACATTCAGATGGCAGAGAAGATAAGAAGTTAGGATGATGAAGAAGGAGATTTGAATAACGGGAGAAAAGAGAATAGGACTCGACAAAGGAACGAGACTAGCATGATAGCTGGACCGATACAGTAATCGACTCGGAGTGGTAGCAAGACGGGCACGGTAACTCAGACAGGCACAATGGCAATACTACTCGAAACCAAGCCCAATATGACTGCCCTAATCTGTGTCGCAGCAAGACGGGCATGGTATTTTTTACCAGCACGATGGCAATACTGCTCGATAGGCAGATCGCTATGATAGTGCTAAACTAAGTCTGTCCTTTAGTCAAGCGAGAAGAGAAGAAAAGATTAGAGTGTTTATGATGAAAATCTGACAGATCTTCCGATGAAGATTTCTCGATTTTAACACCTTAAATTAAATGAAAATGCAATAAATAAAATGGTAAATAAAGTGGGACAAATCGAATTCAGATCTGAGGCCAGATCTACTCGGAAATGAGCAGATCTGTTCTCAGATCTATGGCAAGGCCAGCATGATCCAAAGCGTCCAAAATGCGATTTCGAATAAAATTAACAAATAAGATCAAAACAAAATTAAAATAATAAAATAAGAATAAAAAGAAAGAAATGGTAACGAACCGGGCTGGATGGCCCGGAACTCCCAAGCCTTTTAGGGCTTGCCCGTATCAGAACCTGTCCTCTTTTCTCTCTCTGAGACAGATGTCTATTAGCAAATCTCTTCGGTGTGAAGGCTTTGATGTGGGATTTTGTGTCCTAAGGGTAGATCTGGTCTATGTCCTAAGGGTATATCTGAGGTCCCTCTTAGGGGGCTAAGGCTTCTTGACGCAATGTTCAGGGTTTTCTCTTGTATAGCTCCTTCAGGCTTTTCATCTTTATCTCTTTTATCTTTTTGTTTCTCTGCAGGGTTTCTAATCTCTATCTCCTTTTCTCTGTAGGGTTTCTGATCTCTATCTCTCTCTATCTCCTAGGGTTTTTCTCTCTCTCCAGTCTCAATCCCTTTCTTTTTTTCTTTCTTTCTCTTTCCGTCCCCTCTAAATGGTCCCGAAATGAAGCTAAAATGGGGGCAAAATTTGTTGGGGAGAATATCTTCCCATAACCAACAAGTTTACTCAGTCAAAACGTGCTTTTGGAAGCCTCAGATCTGGGGGACACAGCTAGTGTCGCCCCAAAAATAGGTTAAAAGGCAGACAAAGGTGAAAATTTTCATTTCGAGGCAAATTGGTCTAGGCAACACAAGCCATGGCGAGCCGTGTCGCCCAACCCAAAAATGCTCCAAATTTATATATTTTTTTTAGATGTGTTCCTCAACCTCTTGTGAAGCTACCAGGAAACATTTGGGTCAAAACGGATATTTTTACTATTTTTAATGATTGTTTTTTTAAAACTGGGCATTTACAGGAATCTGGGTCAAAACAGTGCGTCTGTAGGGTTCTGGGTAGGCCAACTTATTTCGGATCATGAAGTAGGCTATGTGAACTATGGATTTGGGTTTACTAGGTTAAGTGTGGTCCTAAGGGTTCAAGAAACCATAGAATTTGTCAGTTTTAAAATGGGGTGTCTACAGTTGCCCGTCTTTGACACTCCATATCCTTCGAGGGATAGGCAGGTGGCAAGGAAGTACACACTCTGGCGTTCCCTGTCTTTCGAGGGGTAGGTGAACGTAAAAAATAAAGCAGACATTTTAAATATCGTCCTGACGTCACGTGGTCAGAGGGCATACCGACTAATCCCTCCAAGTCATTACGCTCACTGAGCTCATCCACCTAGGGAATTTTTTCTCCTAGGGTTTTCGGCGTGGGATGTCGATGAGTTACATAAGCTTGAAATGCTAGTTGGATTTTCAGGCCATGCCACTTAACTTCAGGGGTGTTCACAATTTGAATTTTTAACCCTGGCATTTTCTTGGATCTCCTTAGAGTTTCTTAAGGTTGTCTATAGGGAAAGGCTTTCTATAGGAAGAGACTTGTTTGGCCGAATCCGAAGTGAGAGGCGAGGCAGCAACGTGGCAATCATGGCAATCATCATATACAGGTGTCCAAGCTCCTTCGTTTTAAAATACTTTTTAGAAATTTTGAAAGTAGCGAGAGATTTGAAATAGAGCTCAGAGCAGGGATAGGCTACGATTTTATCAAAGAATTAAAGTTTTTGAAAACACAAGACATATAATGAAAATTTTGAAAAGAGGAAGACATTTCGAAAACAAGGTCGGTTAGCAGTTTTAACTCCGGCAGCTATAGAGCCCACTAAGAAATTGAGCGTCATGCAGCGATGGACCATACACCCGACCCTTTTACGCTATATAGGGATAGACAGAATACACCCGACCATTTTATGTCATATGGGGATGGACGTTTTTCGTTGAGCAGGGTGGTTGTTCCCTGAACACACCTGACCTTTTACGTCATACGAGGATAGACGTTACCTGTCTCAGCTTTTTTACATCGCACGAGTTTGACGTTGATATGGATACACCCGACCTTTAGCGTCATATGGAGCTAGACATCTTCCATTGAACAGGGTAGTTGTGCCTTGAACACACCCGAACTTTTGCGTCATACGGGGATAGACGTTACCTGTCTCGGCTCTTTTATGTCGCACAAGTTTGACGGTTGAACTGAATTGGCTTTGGTTGGCAGTTTAAGCTCTGCCACAGAGGAGCATTTTCTTTTTCTTTTTTTTTTATTTTATTTCTTATAAAATGACTTTTTGAAATAAATGTTTTTCATATGATTTGAAGCATATTGGTTTCGAATAGAAGAAACAATTTATTAAAATGTCCTGGGATCAGACACGTGGCGTATCGCAAGGGCAGCACTAGGCGTGTCGCCCACCTAAAAAAATATCTTCTCCTTTTTTTTTTTCTTTTCTGTTTTTTTATTTATGGGGTGGGCGGTATGGGTCGTGTCGCCCGGGTGGCACGGGTCGACTCACCCGGGTGGCACGGGATGTGCCACCAACCCAAAATAAATTTTTTTTTTAAAATTATTTTTCTTGGTTTTAGGGTTATTTAAACCGGTTGTTGGCCGAAGTGGATATATAGGACGTGTTTTGGGTCGGGTTTCTTTTTTTTTCTATAAAAATCATCCCTCTCCCATTCTTTTCTCATCTTTTAAACTCAATCTTCTTCCTCTCAACTTCATACTCTTCCTTCTTCATCATCTACCCTCTGTTCTTACATGATTTTATTGCACCCATCCTTAGCCTTTCATGGCTCCTAAGAAGGACAACGCAGTCTCCAAGGGCAAGGGGAAGGCTCTCGAGTGAGTTGACGATGGAAGAGAGGAGGAGGACTCCCCTATTTTTTCCTAGGGTTAGGCACTTCCCTGAAAGTCTGCCCTCTCATATTTATCTGGGCCTTTGGTCGAGTGAAGTTCCCCGACACGTCAATGGTTTTCCTATCGTTGGACCTTGGTTCCGAGATTGGTTTCTTTCCGCTTGGCAGTGGCCCGAGCTCATGGCCCTTCTGGCTTCAATTTCGATGATAGGCATATTGAGCGTGGCCTCTTGCCATATGAACTTTCCACTCCTTGAGGCTCTTGCTGAGAGGTTCAACTATCAGACGAACACTTTCTTTCTTCCCACAGGTGAGACACCGCCAACTTTGGAGGAAGTTGCCAAGATTTTTGGCTTGAACTTAGTCAGGATTGCATATCAATCGTCCAATGCCACTGACGACCATTCTGTCATGGGTGCGCAACTGTAGGGGGCTGCTTATTCTTCTCATGATTAGTGGATTGATATGGAGTTGTTGGTCCGAAATCGAGAGCAATCTCGAGCTGCCGAGCATATTCATATTTGTCTTTTTTTATTGTTGAGTTCTATTCTCTTTTCGAGTGGTCGTAAGACTGTTCACAGTTCCCTTATTCCTTTAGTCCATGCCTTTTGGGAATGAGCGGGTTACACCATTGTTCCAACCGTGTTGGCGGGCATATACAGGGGTCTTCACGATAGGGTCACATGAGGTAACCGATTTATTAAGGCCAGTGTCCTGATTTTGTAGGCATATTTTTTAACATGATTTTATTTTATTTGTCCCCTGGAACTCAATTTTTTTTTTTACCTTTTTTTTAGGAGGTGAGCTCTAGAAACCATATTTTGTCACAGGAATTAATTGAAAAAAGTCCGGCTCAATCCGGGAGGGTCTCAGTTGGACTTTTACTGTGTGACCTTTCGAGATGTTTTTAACTCCTATTTTTTGCATAATTGGCCCTACAAACACATCGTTGTTTGAACATACTTTTCAACACCTTCGTCCCTGGTAGGAAATAGGTCAATAAAGCCTACAAAATAATGGAAATTCCTGACAGTCTCAGAATGGCCCCAAAATTGGTCAGGATCTTCATCAGCACTTCAAAGGACCACCTGTTGAGTTTCATCGTAATCAGACATGTCGAAGGCAGTGAACACAAGGAAACAATTTCAGTAAAATCGGTCTCTACCTTGAAATGGACCCCATAACTAGAGCTATACTTTTGGTGTGTCAAACAGCTGTAGGACCACTACCATTGATCCATCATGGTCGAAAACCCCTATGGGGAGAACCTGTCAGATTTGTTCGCTCGTCTAACCGACACGACCAGACCTTCGGGATCGGCTAATAGAACCTTCCCTCGACTGGACTTGGTAGACGAGACCCATAGTGGTACTCTAAATGTCAAAAGCAGACTTGGTGTAGCAGCAAACAACTCCTACCAAAGCAAACCAACGAACCCAGACCAAATGGGAACGATGCCCTTCTACATGGTACTCAATTGCCAGATGGGCCTGATTCTGACTGATGAGGTCCGTACAAAATCCTCATATTCAGAATCACAAACAGTCCGCACAAGGGTGAGGACTTCATCAAGATCCATCAAAAATTCTCTTCTCCCCTTAAAGTCTCCACCGACGGACCCTCGAACAATGCATTCCTACGTCTGAGCAGCTTAGTTACACCATTACATGAATCTCCTCGGCATTCACATGGTCCTGTGGCTAGGAAGAGAAAAAGTAAAAGCCGAGGAAAATTTTTCAAATGATTGTCCTTCTAGCTTCTCTTGAAGCACAACAATCGGAGGAGCAAGCAGTTTGAACATATATTTCAGCACCTTGGTCCCTGGTAGAAAACAGGTCAATAAAGCCTACAAAATAATAAAAATTCTCGATAGTCTCATAATGGCCCCAGAACTGGTCAGGATCTTCATCGGCACTTCAAAGGGCCACATGTTGAGTTTCATTGTAATTAGACATGTTGAAGGTAGTGAACACAAAAAAACAATTTCAGCAAAATCGGTATCTAGCACCTTGAAATGGACCCCGTAACTAGAGCTATATTTTTGGTGCATCAAACAGCTGTGAAACCACTTCCATTAGATCCGTCATGATCAAAAACCCTACGGTTTAAGTTTCGGCCTAATCGGGCACTCCAAGATAAAGTTATGGATAAAAGACTAAAAAGGGGTAGGCCGCACACTATTCCCTTGTGGCGTCACTGCACTAAAACACCATTAAAGGTGGTTGTTTTTACAGTAACGGGCAGACACTTTTGAGACCTATATCTCAATCGTTTCAAGTCGGATCACTCCCAAATTTGGTGAGCGTGTTCATCTCATCAAGACGAACAATTCGATATGTGGTACGCCCCTTGACGACTCTCGAGCAAAGAGAAAAACTAAATGAAAGTTGCTGATTCTGAAGGGAGTTACAGAAAATTCAGCAGCAGCACGCCTCGTTCGAGCAGCCAGATCACAACGCTTGCATACTCAATCGGCATGAAACCAATTGCATTATGTGCGTGAGGTCCGAGCTATCTCTGATCTAAACCTCGTGTACGATGAACAGTTGGATTTCACACACGAAGGTGTCAAAGCTACTGTAAATTTCGACTGTCGGACTTTAAGATTCCGGCCAAAAACTCAAAACGACAAAATCTTCATCCAAACACGAAATCAAGCTACATTCGTTGCAACATGATCGTAATGACATGCTCAGGTGATTCAATGAAGAAATCATGAAGAAACATCAAGAAACGAGCACACAATCGATTCAAAGTTTTCAAGATTTATCAAAAATTCAAGTCTCATGATCTTGGTTCGAAACATATTTCATGGCTCGAAGTTGGTATCAAAATGATCATCATATCGAACCCTACAAGAAAACAATAATCTTTCGATCAAATGGGCATCAGAACGACCTCTGGTCAACCATGGAGGATTGCACAAGTTCTCGACCAGCAGTAGGGACTGTTCTAGAATTCCACACATTGTTATGCAAGGGCAAAACAGTCCTTTTGTACCCATTTTTAGAATTTTTTTAAATTCAATTAAATTGTAATTATCTTCAATTCTAGCTAGTTTTTGGGCGTCCCCCCATGTTTTGCTCAACTCTATATAAACATGCAAAGCTAAATTGTAAGAGCCTTCAGTTCATTCTTTTATGGATTCAATAAAATTTTCATTCTTGCTTGAGTTTGTAAGTACGTCTTGGAGAGGGAGAGAGGAAAGAGACGAAAAGGGTCGATACCCTTTGAGCAGGTAACTTTCTCTCTCCTTTCTTTCTCTCTCCTCCTCTTTTTCGCTCTCCTCTCTTCTCATCTCTTTCTCTCTCCTCCTCTCTTTCTCTTTCCTCCCCTCTTTCTCTCTCCTCTCTTCTCTTCTCATCTCTTTATATTTCTCTCTCCTCCTCTCTTCTCATCTCTATCTCTGTCTCTCTCTTCTTCTCGTCTCTATCTCCATCTGTCCTCTTCTAATGCAAACGATGAGGCCCATCGTCGGTTGGTTTTCTCAACCTAGCACCAACTAGTTTTTTCTCCTTCTATCTGTCAGTCGGTGAAGCCTAATGTCGACTGATCTTCTCTCTCCTCTTTTGTCAATTGACGAAACCTAATATCGAGTGGTTTTCTCTCTCCTCTTTTGTCAGTCGACAAAGCTTAGCTTCCATTGGTCTTCTCTCTCCTCTTCTATCAGTTGATGAAACCTAGCGCAGACTGGTTTTCTCTCTCCTCTCCTATCAATCGGCGACTCAAGCGCTGACTAGTCTTCTCTCCTCTTCTATCAATCGGCAAGGCCTAGCACCGACTGGTTTTCTCTCCCTTCCCTGTCAGTCAGTGAAACCTAATGTCAACTGGTTTTCTCTCTCCTCTCTTGTCAATTGACGAAGCATAGCGTTGACTGATCTTCTCTCTCCTCCTCTATCAGTCAGCGAGACCTAGCGATGACTGGTTTTCTCTCTCTCTTTTGTCAGTCGGCGAGACCTGACGCCGACTTGTTTTCGTTTGTCAGTCGGTGAGATCTAGCGCCGACTGGTTTTCTCTCTCTTCCTCTGTCAGAAGGCTAGACCTAGCACCGACTGGTATTCTAGCTTCTTTTGTCAATCGGTAAGACCTTGCGTCGACTTGTTTTCTCTCTCTTCTTCTGTCAATCGGTGAAACCTAGTGCCAATCGATTTTCTTTCTCCTTTTGTATGTTAGTCAATGAGACCTATCGCTGACTGGTTTTCTCTCTCCTCTCCTTCTGTCTGTCAATCGGTGAAGCCTAGTGCCGACTAATCTTCTCTCTCCTCTTATGTCAAGCGACGAGACCTAGCACCGACTGGTTTTCTCTTTCTTCTTCTATCAGTCGGTGAGACATATCATCGTCTGGTTTTCTCACTCTTTTTCTTTCAGTCGGTAAGGCCTAGCGCCTACTAGTTTTCTCTCTCTTCTTTTGTCAATCGGAGAGACCTAATGCCGACTGGTTTTCTCTCTCTTCCGCTATCAGTTGGCAAGGCCTAGCACCGACTAGTTTTCTCTCTCTTCTCCTATCAGTCGGTGAAGCCTAGCATCGACTGGTTTTCTCTCTCTTCCTTCTAAATACAGTCGGCAATGCTTAACCCCGACTGTGCCTTCCTTCCGTGTCCCTCCTTTCTTTCCCTTCTGCTCTTCTTATTCTCTCCTCATAACCTTAATTTTGCTACTCTATCGTTCGACTAAGAGGGATTGAGATTAGCCTCTCATGGTAGTCTTGTCGTCTAACCGTAATGTTGTTGTGTCAGGGTTACTTAGCATGCGTTATTACTACGAAAGACTGACCATCGTACCTAGCTAGTGGGCATTGGTAACAATGTCTAATAATAATCATGTGAGCCAGTCTTAGTTACCGAGCCTGCTTTACTACCACATCAGGCCAATTATCCATCAGCCTAGTCACCTCTCTGATCCTCTCGCTTAGTCAAATTCTTCTCTCCCCCATCTTTCTTCTCTTCTTCTTTTTGAATGCTCATGCTTGTGTACGTTCAGGAAATAAGAAAATGGTGAGGTCTGACCACCTGTTTTATAACCTTTGCCATATATGTGTGTGATTGCAGAAAAGTAGAAAACAAGAAGAATACAAGCCAAGGGAGGGAGGCGATTTCGAACCAATTTTATTACTGTGGGGCTTTCTTCGTGATCTAAGAGGGCGCCTAAGCGGGTTAGCCAGAGTAAGTCCCGAACCCACTTTTAAATTCCTCTCTCACCTGTTGGTAACACCTGCCCCTGTCTTCGAACGGGGTTCCCGAGAGAGCAATCTCAAAAACGTCTCGGGCGTTCCCTCGAAACCCGAGAGGCGTGCCGCTTGATCCTAAAAGAATCTGGACGGCGAGATCGAGGATCCTAACCAGTCGTTGTTGTCCACCCTCCTCGATCAACAACAATTGTTTATGCTGCTCTAGGACTAACATATTCCCTGGGATGTCAATTCTTTTTGGAAGATTCTTGATGAGTTGTCGTCATTCGATTGGGTGATCAGGGGTCTTGAAAATGTATCCCTATTGTTGCTTGTTATGGGGCACTCATGTCTTATTCTAACGAGGCAGCACTTCACAGAGGGGTAATTCCCTCATAGGGTGCTTCGCCAGTTTCGTCATACTTAGAATTATACTTCTACATGAGAGGCTATTGATTGTCGCCCTATCTTTCCGCTTCGACGGCACTCCACTTTTCTGGTCAAGGCTGGTTTGTTGTGGAAGGGAAAGAAGTCCTCTTCTAGAGAGGGTTTAGTTAAGCAAGATAAGCCCACAACCACTTCGAACTATGATTCTTGGTGAGAACGTGCCTTCCCTCTTCCACAATGCCCCAGATCTTCGAGACTTCGTGGCAAGTCTTCTTCTCCTGCTTAGGATCTTATGCCTCATCTAAAAGATGGCGCCTCTTGTTCAAATAAATAAATGAAATCCAATGAGGACATGTCTGACATCAGCTTGGAAGAGGCTGAAGTCAAATTGGACGAGGTGTGTCCCGATGCGGCACGAGACATGCTGCCAAGCAAAAAAAAGCTTCCTTTTTTTATTTTTTTGATTAACGGGTTGAGCGACATAGACCGTGTCGCTCGGGTGACACGAGGTGTGTCGTCTGGGAGACACGAGGCATGTCGCCAAGCCAAAAAAATATATGTTTTTTCTGTATCAGTTTGGGCGACACAGACCGTGTCGCCCAGGCGGCACGAGGCGCGCCGCCAAGCAAATTTTTTATTTGTTTTTTTTTTTTTCGGTATCAGGTTGGACAACACTGACCGTGTCACCCGGGCGGCACGAGACTTGTTGCCTCGGCGGCACGAGGCGTGTCGCCAAGCAAAAAACCAATTCTTTTAGTATCAGGCTGGGCGACACGGCCCGTGTCGCCGGGGCGGCACGAGACGTGTCGACTAGGCGACCAAGGCGTCCGGCCAAGCGGTTTTTTGTTTTTTTAACCAGTTTTGGGCGACACGGACCGTGTCGCCCAGGTGGCACGAGGTGTGCCGCCGAGCCTAGGTGAGATTTTAACATAAAATGGGGGGTGCTCCTCCCCCATTTTCCTCTCACTTGTATTGGGGTCTTCTTACCCTTCTTGTGTTTTTTTTTTTTGGAGATTTCAAACTTTTCTACCCTACTCCACTTGGGTTTTTCTTGCCAAAATTCCATTTTATACCAAAATCGGACTGATTGTCAAGGATGGATATCGAGGAGGACCGGTGGACACTCGGATCAGGTCATATTTCGATAACAAAGGGGCAAGAGAAGGTAAGCCCCCAGCTTTTCAAATGTTTGATGAAATGCTCTAATGAATGTTGGCGTGTTTGCTTTTTTCTTTTTTTGAGGATTGCGCACCACCTGCTTCGGCTTGCGAGAGAAAAAAGAACTTCTTTTCCAATTTTCGAAATACAAGAAAACTTGTAAAAATTTCATGAAATACTTTTGTTGTGATCAATTTTTTTCCAAAAAAAAAAAGCACAGACATGCCTAGAATCTTCATTTGAAAATGTTTCTAACATGCTCGTGAACTGTTCGGTTAAAAGCCCATATCATTAAGAGCTAGGTTGAGATGGTCGCCTTGATGGGGGATGGTTAACCCAGACTACGAACAAGTCCATAATAGACTGGGATGTCGAATGACCAAAATGCCCCCGAGTGCAAACTCTACTTTTCGGGATAATTTTAGGCAACTATTGTCACCCTTGTGATTTAAGGATGGCATACTGCCCTTCGAGTGTAAAAATGACTTAAAACACCCCTGAGCGTAAAATGACTAAAATACCCTTAAGTGTGAATTCTGCTTTTTCTGGGGTAATTTTGAATGACTATCTTTGCCGCATAGTCTAGGGATGGTAGGATGACCATACTGCCCTTTTGAGTGGAAAATGAAAAAAATATCCCTGAATGCAAAATGACCAAAATACCCTTGAGTGTAAACTCTACCTTTCAGAGTAATTTTGGATAACTTTTGTTACCCTCATAGTCTAAAGATGATAGGATGACCATACTGCCCCTTTGGGTGTAAAATGACCAAAGTACCCCTGAGTGCAAAATGACCAAAATACCCCTGAGTGTAAACTCTACCTTTTGAGGGTAATTTTGAATGATTCTCTGTCCCTATAATCTAAGGATGGTAGGATGACCATACTACCCCTTTGAGTGTAAAATGACCAAAATACCCCTAAGTGCAAACTCTACCTTTTGGGGGTAATTTTGAATGATTTTTTCTACCCCCGTAATCTAGGGTAGTAGACTGACCATACTGCCCCTTTGGGTGTAATTACCAAAATACCCTGGAGTGCAAAATGACAAAAATACCCTTGAGTGTGAACTCTACCTTTTGGGGGTAATTTTGAATGATTGTTTCTGCCCCCGTAATCTAGGGATAGTAGATTGACCATACTAGCCTTTGGGTGTAAAATGATAAAAATACCCCTGAGTGTAAAATGACCAAGATACCCTTGAGTGTGAACTCTACCTTTTGGGGGTAATTTTGAATTATTGTTTTTGCCCCCATAATCTAGGGATAGTTGAATGACCATACTGACCTTCTCGGTGTAAAATACTCTCAAGTGCAGAATGACCAAAATACCCCTGTATGCAAATCCCCTATTGTAAGGTGATTTTTTTTTTCTTCTTTTTTTTTATGAAGCATGAGAGTTTGATGGATCGTGCTTGATGACTCCCCCCCCCCCCCCCATCCCCTCTTTTTGTATATATTTTTTGTTATATATATATATATATTCTTGCAGTGGTTCTTCTTTGATTATAGATCTAACCGATTTGCTATTTGCAAATGAGCGAAGTTGTTGACTCCTAGGAAGAGGTAGGCTCTTGCCCGAATTGGTTTATGGGACGTCTACTGTATCAGGCCTTTTATCTTAGATCGTGCCTTGATTACTGAGTTATGTCTCGGATATAGACCAGAGACCTGTTCAATTCCTCTATGATGTGGCGAGCTTGCCCCTACCCTTGAGGATGTTACCCGAATTCTTGGGGTTCGGAGTGAGGGCGAGCCTTTCTTGAGCATTCCCCCAGGGATGTCTACTAGTTATGCCTCTAACTGCAAGGAATTACTCAGTATTCCTTTTGAAAAGATCATGGGAAGGCATGATTCAGAGATCCACCTTTCTTTATCCTTTTTGGTGGATCCTTCAAGGTAAAACTCATCTTTCAGCAGGGACAGAACATCGTAGATCTATGGTTTTGCCTTAACTAGCACATCCGAAGCCACGAGAGACACTTCCCCATCGTTCTCCTTTTCTTGCTCTATTTCTTTTTTTATCCTTGATGGGGAAGGGTCATGTTTATTCTTGAAGTAGAATGGCAGTGTGGTGAGTTTTCGAGGAATATCAATAATTGAGGCAAGGTCGTAAGGGTATCGACGAACCAATTATTTTCCCTAATTACATGCTGAAAGGTGATTTTCTTAAAGTATGGAATCATCTTTCCACCTTTTCTTGATAGAGTTTGAGCTTTTCTTCTTTGACCTTCCAAATCCCTTGAACTTGGTTTATGACGAGTAAAGAATCACCAATCACTCGTATTTGCTGGATTTTCATTCCCATGGCGTTCTCGAGCCCAGCTATCAAGGCTTCATATTCGGCAAAGTTATTGGTACATGGGAAATTCAACCTAATGGTTGTTTGCATTAAAATCTTCTCGGGTGAGAATAGTATGACTCCTATACCTGACCCGTATTCGTTCGTTGCACCATCAAAGTATAGCTCCCAACTTGAATCTTCAATTGTGAAGAGGTTCTCATCAGGGAGATCCGTGTTGATGGGAGTCTTATATGGCAGTGCGTGTTCAGCTACATGATCAGCAATGTCTTATCGTTTGCCAAACATCCATTGAGGATTGGCCTCTCCATTAGGTACTTGAGTGGGTCAATATTTTATATGAGCTTGGCTGAATGAGATAAGACATAATGTCATAGTTTCTGCATGGTCCACACAAGTGTTAAGCAGTGTTTTTCCACATCTATGGGTCTTGTCTCATAATCGACCATGGTTTTGCTGATATAGTATATCGTTTGTTCATTTTCACGGTCATTATATTATCCTATCATTGCCCCCATGGTCTTGTCTTTCACTAACATATATAGGAACATGAGTTTATCTGAACTAGGAGGACTAAGGATGAGGGATTTGGTGAGGTACTCCTTGATTTGATCGAATGCTTCTTGGAATTCATTGTCCCATATGAATAGGGTGTCCTTCTTAAGGAGTCTATTGAATGGTGCGCACTTATCCACAGTTGTGAAATGAAATGCCTTATGGCTTATATGCGACCTTAAAGCCCACAGATTTCTCTGATGTTCCGAGGAGGAGGCATTTCAGTGATGGCTCATATTTTGGACGGGTCAACCTCATGCCTCTTTGGCTTACTATTAAGCCTAGTAATTTGTCGAATTCAACTCCAAAGGCACATTTTTGTGGATTGAGTTTGAGTTGATGTTTCCGCAGTCTTTCGAAAATGGTTCTCAGGTTGGTGAGATGATCAGACCTAGTCTTTGACTTGACCAGAATGTCGTCGACATAATCTTCCATAATGGTATGCATTAGATCGTGGAAGATGCTAGCCATTGCTCGTTAATAAGTTGCTCCTGCATTTTTGAGACCGAAGGGAATGACTTTGTAACAGTAGGTTCCCCATTACATTATGAATGACCTCTTGATTTGGTCTTCTTCTGCCATAACGATTTGGTTGTAACCTGAGAAGCCATCCATGAATGACAACATCTCGTGACCCGCAGTGTTGTCGACCAAGGCATCTAGGTAATGGAAAATTGTCTTTAGGACATGCCTTATTGAGGTCTCTATAATCGACACACACTCGGATTCTCCCATGTTTCTTGGATACGACCACTAAGTTGGCCAAGCTCTGAATAATCTATAGGATTAATGAACCTCGCCTTGAGCAGTTTGTCGAGTTCTTCTTTGATTTTGAGCTTGAGGTGGGTCTTTTGATGTCGGAGTTTCTGCCTTACAGGCTTCGCCCCTTCGTTGAATATTAGGTGATGCTGCACCAATGTGGGATCTAGCCCTGACATATCATCGTATGACCAGGCGAAGACATCGCGATATTCCTTGAGAAAAGAAATCACATTTTCCCTCTCCTTAGAAGATAAGGGGTTCCAATCTTAGTTAACCTTAGGTCCTTCTCAATTCCTAGGTTTATGTCAATCGTCTCTTCAATGATAACCGTTGGGTCACTATCGAAACTCTTTTTGAATTGGTCAACATGGGAAGTAAGTTCCTCAGGTTGAGAGATTTCTTCAGACTCTTGACTCTCTTGATCTTCAACTTGGTCGTCCAATTCATCGTCTCGGGTATTATGCACCATTATTGGGCTATCTTGAGTGAGCGTCATTTTAAAAAAATCTTTTTCATTATTATCAGCTTTATCATGTTTTGAATTTTTCAACGTTTTTGAAATATTGCAAGAGGTGTCCCTTATGGGACTAGTGAGAGAAATGTTGGGGACCGAACGCGCAGGGCGGTTAGATGGCCACCCTGAGCTTATCCTTTTTTTTGCACCGGGACTTGGAGGTCTGCTGCTATGCTTCCAGTGATTCTTGTGATAGAGGAGTGATCGACCAATTATGTTCTTGAGTTTGAGTAGGCGGATGAGCATGCTGGCTGTGTTAGAGCCGATTGTGCATACCTTCAAATCCAGGTCAGTAAAAAGGTTTTCAATTCCCAGTTCTTGTGTGTGCTGAGATGTGGAAGAAGAGTTATTCCCTGTTAGGAAATCAATGATCACCTTTGGCCATTTTGAAGGACGGACATTGAGAGGATTAAGGCTTTGAATGCCTCCAGATACAAAGCCTGGATAGCTTGAAGGCTTCATCCAGCTTTGAAATAAAGTGAGAGAACACCCGAGTCCTCTTCGATCCCCGTTTTTAGTTTTGGCTTGGGGTGATTCAAAAATCTCCTCCGTTACACCCTGCCCTTGACTCCCCAAGCGTTGGCCTGGTTGGAAGCCTTAGGAGAGAAGCATGTACCAAGCTTCAAAGGACCCGAAACCGTATCAATGTTGATATTGGACATTATCCTCCATTGATGCAGATGTTTGCAAAATTTGAGTACCAGAGTCACTAGCCTCTAGGCGTAAGGTAGCACAATCAGCTTGCTCGAAGGAAGCAAGTGGGATTTCTCCAAGCTTGACCCCTACGGCTAGCTTCCCGTTATGTATGCTAGGATTGAGAAAAGCAGGGGGTTCAGCGCATACCTTCGCAACGCCATTTTTCGTTGGAAATTTGAGGCATTGGTGGAGCTTAGAGGTGACCACGAGGTTTTCGTGCAGCCACGATCTTCCTAGAAGCATGTTGAATGAAGGTTTTATGTCTAAGACATAAAAATTTATCACCTGGACGACCGGGCTGATCTTAAGTGTGAGAGGCAATATGCCTTCAGCTTGTCTTTTGATCCCATCATATGCGATAATAGTTAGTTGGCATGACTCGAAGTCATCCGGGCTTTTGCCTATCTGCTTCACAGTTTTCATAGGGCACATGTTAGGGATGCCCCATTATCAACAAGCACTCTCCGTATTTCGCATCCTTGCATGAAAAATGTGATGTGCAAAGGTTGGACATGAAAACAGTTGAAGTTAGCCGGGATGTCATAGTCCATGAACACAATTGGTGTTGGTGCCATCAGTTGGTTGATCATTTTGCACAATTCGTCCGGCTGTGTGTTGCTCGGGATGTGTGTCTTAGCGAGAACCCTTTCGATCTGGGCTCTGAGTGCTGGTGAGTTGGAGAGTAGTTCCAAGATGGAGATTTGAGCCTGGATCTTTTCGAGATGAGCTGGTAGATCGTAGGTGGTTGCAGATCCTTGTTTCTTTATTCATCTCGTGATCTGTAACTCCTATTGGTTGTTTGGCTCTTGAGGTGTTTCCCATTCTTTCATCAAGAATGTTGGCCATCAGTTGAATGGGTTTGAGCACTCGACCTCTTCGGGTTAAGGAATCAACCTCGCCAGCCTGAAGCTCGATAGGGTCGGCCCTAGCAAGAGTAATGGGAGACTTTGGGGTTTTAGCCCCTTGTTTGGAAGATGAGGCATTGTCATTGGTCCTAACCATATCGATTTCTAGTGTATCATCTTTGTGGGCAGGTTGTCAATGTTCAGAGATGAAGGGCTTCCTCTCAAAAGGCTCAAAAGATATTCTTCGGCTTATGAAAGTGATGATCATAAGAAAATATGAATTGACTGAGATCATCTTCTTCGTCTCTACTCTCAATCATGTGAATGACAATGTTCTCTTTTGCGCTATCTTGAGCTCCCTGTTTTTTTGTTGTTGTGACCATATTCTTAGGGAGAGGGTGTGTGAAGATACTCATCTTTTGATTAGGCTCTTCAACGGGTTGATTTTTAGGTGCGACAGTGATGTTCCCCTTATTGATTAACCCTTGAATTACCCGTTACATGTAGTTTTGAGTATCATGGGCATGGTTTTGATGCAATTTGCACTACTTGCTTTTATCCGTGACTTGAAATGGTAGTTCAGTTGGTGGCAGGAGATAACCATGTTTCTAGCGAGGAGCAATTCCAGCACTTTTTCCAGTGGGTCTTTGAGAGGAGTGAAATTATCCGCTCACCTTTGGTTATTATTTCGAGTGTTAGCTCTAGGCTAACCCTTTCAGTTTTGGTTCTGATTGTTGTTCGGAGTGGCTAGACGTTGAACCAGTCCGTTAATGACAATCTCATTAACTTGACCGGAAGCCTTCCCCTTGTTATTGTTTTTTATCTTATTCTGAGGAGTCATTATTGGTTTATTGTTGGGCCTGTGGGGGGTGTCCCTCTTTCCCTTTCATGTCACGTCACCTGCCCAATCATGGAGTCGAAGGAGCGAGGGAAAAGACCTTGGTTGAAAAAGGTCATGAATTCGGGAGCGGCATTCTCCAAGACCATAGAGATTTTGGCTGGGTCTGTCAGGTGGCATTCTACCACACGAATTGCTGCCTCGAGGAATCGACGGATGAAATCCTTGAAGGATTCTCCATGATTTTGCTTCATTGCACTGAGCACCCAGGGAGATAGATCTTGGTGTCGACCTGCTGCAGTGAGAGACGAAGAGACTGAACATTTTGTCTGGAGTGATGTGCGGTTGAGTACACATCATTCTTCGATGCTAGTTCAGAGCCTCGCCAGGCAATGTTTGCAAAAATATGGCCTTCAGTTGATTTGGCCTTTCTCGCAAAGCTCTCACGGAGAGGAGATACGTGTTGACGTGAGAGATCGCTCTTCCCATTAAACTTATACCTAAATTCTGGGACAACAAATCTTAAGGGAAGGTCTTCCATGCCTCAAAGGGTCTCTTGAACATAGGACTTTAGGAGTAGAATATCATGCATGTCCATTCTTACGAGCATATCCTACATCGCTTTTAAAGTGCCTTCTTATTGGGTATTTGGCATGACAGTAGGCCCATCGGTAGGTGGGTTCCCAAGTGTAGATTGGTAAGTTGAGATTTGGGGTAGATGTGGGCCTGTATGGGCTAGAGGTTGATGGGTCGCAGTCACCGAGAGAGTTTGATACATTCGTGCCTGAGGGGCGTACTGACCCATAGGTGTCACCACTGGTTACGGAAACGGCACGGTTTATTGGACCGGGTGAACTAAGGGGGGCGATTGAAGAATCGGCTGACTCGGTTGTGCTAGGGGTTGACCTATACCACCAAGTTGGTTTGGCATCGACCCATGAGCTGGGGAATGAATCGTGTAACCTAGGTCAATCAGACTTTCAAGGGTAGCTTAGATACCCATCTCGCCTAAGGGTTGGTCTGGATTAACACATCTGCTCCGTACAATGTTAAGAACGTCATGAGCGGTACTACGGTGGCTTGAGGTTGGGTTGGATCCCCTAGACCTAGGTGGGTCTTGGTTTTGAGATCGTTGTGCTTTGGGATTATCTTGGTTCGAGTTGTGGGAATTGGCACTAGATGCTACATGATTTTCTTCCCTCACTCGACTTCTACTTTGGCTACCTAAAATCCCTTGTAAGACAACACCTGGTCGGACTCCCTGATTATTCAGAGTCTTTCGGGCTGAATTAGCTTTTCAGATCACACCAATTTCTGGATTAGGAGTCGACCCTTTGGACTCTGCCTCTAACTGAAGACTTGGGCGTTGAATAATGGATTGGCCTGAGGTCTATTGATAATTCAAGGGATTACAGCATATTGGTCCCTAGGTTTGGTTTAGAGTCAGCTGTGGAGCAATCATCATGATCACCTTGAGTAATCGACATGGTGACTCTCTTTAGCTGAGCTCTAGAATCTAGACTTAGGTAAGGGCTAGATTTGATGGCTTAGGGCAGACCTAACCTGTTTCTAGGGGAAAAACTTTAACTGAGACCTAGGCTAAGAATAGACTGGAACCTAGACTTGCTAAACTCAATGGGTTTTGGTTCATACCCTGAACTAGGGTAAGCCTAGTCTAGCTCTCGAGGCAACTCTAAGTTTAGACCTATGCTAGAACCTAGGTTAAGCTCTAGACTAGATGGGTGCGAGTCTCGGCTCGGACCAAGAGTGGGTCTAGGTTCAAACCTGGGTGTGAGCCTAGTTCAGACCTGAGCTGAGCTGGGAGCAAGCCTGAGCTTGGACCTTTGTGATAATCAGACAGAGTATGGACTCGGACTGGATCAAAGATGAACAAGGAACGAGCCTTAGGCTCGGACCAAAAGGGGACCTAGGTTTGAACCTGGGTGTGAACCTAGTTCGGACCTGGACTAGGCTGGGTATAAGCCTGAACTTGGACCCAGAGAATTTTGGTGATCAGACCAGGTGTGGACCTGGACTGGATCAAGGATGAGTTAGGAATGAGCCTTCGGCTCGGACCAAAATGGAACCTAAGTTCTGACCAAGGTGTGAACCTCGTTTGGACTTGAGCTAGGATGGGTACAAGCCTGGACTTGGACCCAGAGTGTTCATCTCGGACCAAAAGTGGGTCCAGTCTAAGTTTTAAAAGTAACCAACATAAATAAGCAAGCAACGACACTAAAATGTTTGACTTAGTATAGTGCTATAGGTAGGCTTGGCTTAAGAGTGAATTCCTGACTATTGAAATGCGGTTAGGCTGGTATAGGTCCCCGCATAGGTCCTAGCCTCCTGTTATAGGATTTTGCCAGGTCCTACTATGCGCGAAGTTGCCTTGAGGCAAAGGATTACGGAGGGGTGCTCACAGCTAAAGTTACACGAATCCCAACCGCCCGGACTCTTAAAGCAAGGTTCCCGTCACGCCGTTAACGGGGATTTTGGGGGTTTTCAAAATATTTGTTTGCTAGTTTCCCGAGCACTCACTGTCTGGTGTGTGCTGGAGTGTGTAAAGAAGCATGCAATTAAAATAAAGTCAAGCATACAATGCACACAAAATAAGAAAGGAAATAAGTGAGTGCTCAGCACTGATCGTGCTTAGCGATGCGCGCTTCGAGGCAAAACTCGCTCAAAGCATAGTATAGATGGAGGGGTAAGCAACCCCTACGAAGGTAAACTCGGAACAATGAGACTAGGCACAGTCTGTGCTAAGTCGAGCACGGCCCGAGTCGATGATGACTTGGACAAGACATGGTTCAAGGAGGGCACAAGCAGCCCTCGATGTATATTTATTTTTTTTTATTTTTTTATTTTTTTTATCTTTTCAAATCTTGATGAAACACAGCTAAACTAAACATGGTGAAAGCAGGGAAAACATGATTTCAGTCAAAATTAACAAATTAAAATAAAAAACGTCAGGAGTAGAACAGACTTATCTAAAGCAAAATATTTTTTTATATTCCTAAAAAAAATTATTCTAAGCTCAAAATTGGTCAACAGGGAGCCAAAAGGCTCTAGAACGAGCTTGTGAGGTCCCAGGAATTTTCTGGGACCTCTGTAAATGGGCGGCATGGGCCATGTCGCCCGGGTGGCACGGGTTCTATCGCACCTATAGGTTGGGCGGCAAGGGTCGCGTCGCTTAAAAAAATTATTTTTCTTTTTTTTTTTCTTTTAACCTTGAAGAAATAAGGCTACAGAAACTTGCAAAAGTAGAAAAATCAAAATTTTTGATGAAATAAAATTATAAAAAAAATGGAATAGAAGAACAATAGATAGAACAGACTTGTATCATGCAAAATAGTTTTTTGGTATTTTTTAAAATTTTATTTTACTCTGAAATTTTGTGAACAGGCACAAAAGGGACCCAGGACTCAACCTGCAAAATTTCAAAAAAATATGACTTGGGCGACAAGGGGCACCAGAGGGCGTGTCGCACTGGACCTGGGAGGCACAGCCCATGTTGCCTGGGTGGCACGTCTCATGTCGCACAAGGCAAACAGGTTCACCCGAAAACATTATTTTTTTATTTTTTTTATATATTTTTACCTTGTTAATATTGGTGAAATTATACTACTTTATACTTGGAAGAAGTATGAAAAAATTTATTTATGTTGAAATAAATTCAAACAGAGTAAAGTAGAATAGTGTAGAGAGAACAGTAAAATAGTTTGTTCATATTTTTTAAAATTTTATTTTCATCTGAAATTTTGTGGACAGTCACAAGAGAGTCCCAGGAACAGATCTGAAAAGTTTCAGAGAATTCTAAAACTTTTGATTTTGGATCTGTGTGGCACTGGTGGTGTCGCCCAAGCGACACGGATGGTGTTGCCCATAAAAATCAAGGTTTTGGTGCACGAAAACCCTGGATCCTGGTTACTGCAGATTCTTGGGACCTTTTGTGACATAAAACAGTAAGAAACAACAAATAAAAATTGTAATTTGGCACTTGGATCAAGCTCGAAAAGCCCCACGGTGAGGGCCAAACTGTTTATGATGAAAATCAGACAGATCTTCCGATGAAGATCTCTCGATTTGAGCACCTTAATCTAAATGAAAATGCAAGAAATAAAATGGTAAAGAAAGTTGGACAAATCAAATTCAGATCTGAGGCCAGATCTTCCCGAAAACGAGCAGATCTGTTCTCAGATTTGTGGTAGTGCCAGCATGATCCAGAGCGTCCAAAATGCGATAAATTAACAAAACATATCAAAATAAAATTAAAATAATAAAATAAGAAGAAAAAGAAAGAAATGATACCAAACCAGGCCGGATGGCTTGGGACTTCCAAGCCTTTTGGGGCTCGCCCGTATCAGAACCAGTCCACTTTTGTCTCTCTGAGTCGGATGTTTATCAGCAAATCTCTTTGGTGTAAAGGCTTTGATTTGGAATTTTTGTGTCTTAAGGGTAGATTTGGTTTATGTCCTAAGGGTAGATCTGGCGTTTCTCTCAGGGGGCTAGGGCTTCCTGACGTAATTTCTAGGGTTTTCTCTCGTATAGCTCCTTCAGGTTTTTCATCCCTATCTCTTCTATCTTTTTTCTTTCTCAGCAGGGTTTTTGAACTCTATCTCTATCTATCTCTTTTTCTTTGTAGGGTTTTTTATCTCTATCGCTCTCTATCTCCTAAGGGTTTTCTCTCTCTTCAGTCTCGATCCCTTTCTTTTTTTCTTTCTTTCTCTTTTTGTCCCTTCTAAATGGTCCCGAAAAGATGCTAAAAAAGGGACAAAATTTGTTGGGGAGAATATCTTCCCGTAACCAACAAGTTGACTCAGTCAAAACACGCTTTTGGAGGCCTCGGAGCTCCCCAAAAATAAGTTAAAAGGCAGAAAGAGGTGAAAAAAATCATTTCGGGGCAAAATTATTTGGGCGACCTGGCCGTATTGCCCAAGCGACACTAGTAGTGTTGCCCAAATTTGGGCGGCACTGGGCGTGTCGCCCAACCCAAAAATGCTCCAAATTGAGATTCTTTTTTTTACCCAAAAATGCTCCAAATTGATTTTTTTGGTAAAACATGGCATTTACAGGAATCTGGGTCAAAACAGTGCATCTGCAAGGTTCTGGGCAGACCAACTTGTTTCGGGTCACGAGGTAGGTTATGTGAACTATGGATTTGGGTTTACTAGGTTAAGTGTGGTCCTAAGGGTTCAAGAAACCACATAATTTGCCTGTTTTAAAATGGGGTGTCTACAAAGAGAAGAGAACGAAGAGAAGACACGAGGAGGCGGAGTAAAAAGGTCCCCGACGGAGTTAAGCATTGCCGCCCACAGCCGTGGAGTAATAGTGTCGTGGCCCTAGACGGAGCTAGACACTACTGCTCGAGGCGAAGGGGTGAGCAGTGAACTGCAGATGGCGTTGACCATTGTCGACAGAAGGCAACAGTGACCCTTAGCGGGCAGCAATAGGCATCGTCGTATGCGACAGACAGATGGTGCAAAAGCAGGCCTGCGGACGGCGGTGAGCATCACCGTCAATGATAGATGCGCAGCGCGAGTGAAACCCCCATGGGCGGCGATAAATATAACCGTCTACGATAAGCACAGGGCGCAAAAGTGGGCATGCAGATGGCGGTAGGCATCGCCGTCTGCAATAGATGCAGAGCACGGATGAGACCCTCACGGGCAGCGATAGGCATCGCCATCTACGATAGACATGAAGTGTGAGTGAGACCCTCGCGAGCGATGATAGGCATCGCCATCTGCGCTTACACAAGATGCCGAAGACACGCCTGCGGACGGTGATGAGCTGTGTCATTTGCAACCCATGATAAGAAAGAGAGATAGTCTGCGATCGGCAATGCATCGTTGCGCGTGACACCAATCCTGGAACTGAAACAAGAGCCCGACCCGCTGCTTAAGCGCATCAATGGATCGTCTGAATCACACTTTAATATCAAAATTTCCACTGTTTGTCAAGATTTATTGACCGACTTCTCTCTTTTATTCCGCATCGGGGACCCATGGTGCTGAAAAATGTCTTCAAACAGGGGGATAGGGCAGAGAGAGAGACGCACGTGAAATATTTCCCACAGATTCCCCATCAAGGCACGTAATAGGTTTTTCACCCCTCACCGCTCGTAATTGGTTTCGTGATTTTTTGGGAAATCTCGAGTAATTTTTTTCAATTTTTTTACTATTAAAGTGTACTCAAACAGTGGAAATGTCATATATCCTTGGAATCTATTGTCATGTAATAGAATTCCAGGTACCCAAATGGCCCTTAAGTCTATTCTCTTCTTCAATTCGAAGAGATCTTTGAAGTTGAACCAAATCAAGATCAAATTTCTTATGTTTCATCTTCTTTTGGTACTCTCTCCAAGATAGGGGTAACTTATGAATTATTGAGCTAACTAGGAAATATTCATCCAAGGAAATACCACAATCTTTAAGTTTATTGACTACAAGCTGCAACTCATATACTTGAGAGAGAATAGGTTTGTTTTCAATGAATTTAAAATCTAAAAAATTAAAGCTTAGAAATCTTTTGTTACCAGACTCTGTTGTGAGGTGTACTTGGTTTAAAAAAGTTTTCAAAGCTCTCTCGCCATGCTAATGGAGGCATACATATCATAGATCGGGTCCACCAAGGTATTTAGGATATGACCCCTGCGCATATAGTCATCGTCCATCCATTGCTTGTATGATTGAGTTTGCTCGTCGATGGAGTCATCTGATGGTGGCAACAGTGCAAGTATTTACTCGGTGACTATGGCAGCCACTTTGAGAGTGGTAAGAAAAAAGAGAGCCTTTTACTACCATCTATTGAATTTGAGCCCCTTGAAGCATTCGAGTTAAGTAAAATCGTGATTCATGACCTTCAAATAAGTCATGGCAGTCTCCTCTCTTTCACTCATAAAATATCATCTTGCATTGTTGGAGATTTGGTGGGTGAAATGGGGCAAAATATGGTACAATTTGCAAAATTAGATCTCGAACACTTCTTGTTTTTGGGCTCGCAGGAGCACTATCTCAAGACGATATTTGCCCTCCTTCGGTATAGTATTTGACATGCATAAGAAAGGAAATTCGTCTCCGGGATATAGGAAAACAGAGAGGTCTTTTACAATGTTCTTAAACTCTATGCACCAGAGCTAGAAACCCACACACTAGACACTAGAGTCTTAATGTATTAGAGAGAGAGAAAGAGAGAAAATCGAGTAGAGAGAGAGTTAGCCCACGGGTTTACTTGCTGAAACTGCAGAGAATTGTATATTGAAGTGAGCTCCAGAAAACTAACTCGTATGGGTAGGAGGACCCATTTTATAGAGCACCAAGTCACATGCACCCTAACAGCTTCAAGTTACATGCACTTGAGGAGTTACATGCACCCCAACAACTACAAGCAAAGTGTGCTATCAAGCGCCCTTGCGTCCACACCCTCGCACGTGCGCATGCACGTCACACACTTCTTGTGCTCCACATATGTGTTTTTTCTCTCCTTTATACTTAGAGTATATTGCATGGGAATACGCATTTTTAAATACCTCTCAGCAAACTCTATCCTCTTCAATGTGGGACTCAAACCCACATCTTTCTCTCTCTACAAAGGCACTTTAAAAAAATACAATAAAACCAAAGTGTTTGTTTTGAAATACACTTAAGCATTTTTCAAACCAAAAATACTAACATCCTACG